>NW_012136303.1:1487352-1587249 GCF_000956105.1 Propithecus coquereli
GGGACCACAGTTGTATTGGAGTAAGGAAATGACACCAGATTGTAAATTGCATCCACAGGAATCAATGAAGAGAACCGAAATGGTAAATATAACAAACTCCGTAAATATATACTTGGTATTTCTTTTCTCAGTTTCTTTAACAGACATAAAATTATATAAAGTAATAATTACAGCAATGTATTATTGGGTTTTTAACATGTAGATATGACATGCATAACAGTTATAGTGCAAAGAAGGAGAAGAGGGAATAGAGCTCTCCATAGGAGCTCTGGAATTTAGTTCATATAAATCTGAAAAAGATTCTGTCAACCTGTATGTGGTAAACGCCTTAGAGCAACTACTGAGAAAGTAACTTAAAAATATATAGTGAAGAAATTATTAAAAGAATTAAAATGGTATACTAGAAAATACTTAATGCAAAGTAAACATTAAATGAGAAACAGAAGAACAAAAAACCCACATAATTCATCAAAGCAGTCTTAAAAAAAGAAAACCATATGAAACATAGAAAATAAAAAATGAAACGGCAAAAGTAAATACAACTTAATAGTAACATAAAATGTGAATGAAATTCATGAGTCATTCAAAAGACAGATTGTCATATTGGATAATAAAACAAGATCCAGTCATATGAGGCCTACATGAGACACACTTTCAATTCAAAGGTAGAAATAGGTTGAAAGTGAAGGATGGAAAAAGATGTATCATACAGACAGCATCCACAAGGAAGGTGGAGTGGCTATACTTAGAGACTTTAAAATAAAACCATTATCAGAGACAAGTAGCCACATTTTGTAATAATAAAAGGGTGAATCTGTCAAGAAGTTCTAACAGTTGCGAATATATATGTATCCAACAGCAGAGCCAAAAATATATATGAAGCAAAAACTAACAGATCTGGTGGGAGTAATAATTCAACAATAGTAGTTGGAGACCTTGATGTACCACTTTTAATAATGGATAGAACTAAGCAGAAGATCAACAGGGAAACAGAAGACTGGAGTAACACTATACACCATCAGGTACTAACAGACAACTGTAGAACACTCTAGCCAACAACTGCAGAATACACATTTTTCTCAAGTGCACATGGAACATTCTCTATGATAGACCATATATGAGGCTGTAAAAAAAAAAAAAGCCTCAGTAAATTTAAAAGGTTTGAAGCTGTACAAAGTATGTCCTCCAATCACAATGGAGTGAAATTAGAAATTAAAAACAGAAATTTGAGAAATTCATAAATATGTGGAAATTAAGCAGTGAACTTCTAAATAACCTATGGGTCAAACAGTAGATCACAAAGGAAATTAGAAAATATTTTGAGACAAATGAAAATGAAGACACAATATACAAAACTTACTGGATGCAGCTAAAGCATGCTTGGAAATTTATAGCTGTAAATGCTTATATTTTAAAAAGTCTAAGTCACCTAAACTTCTACGTTACGTCACTGGAAAAAGAACAAACTAATCTCAAAGCAAGCAGATGGAAGGAAATACTAGGATTAGAGTGGAAATTGGTGAAATAGAGAATAGAAAAACAACAGAGAAAATCCATAAAACCGTAGTCAGTTGTTTGAAAAGATCAACAAAACTGACAAACTTTTAGCCACACTGACCAAAAAAGAGAGAAGGCTTAGATTACTAAAAGCAGGAATGAAAGAAGATACATTACAAGGAACCTTACAAAGATGATAAAAAGGACTCTAAGGGAATACTATAAACAATGTATGCCAATAAATTAGATAACCTAGATGAAAAGGACAAATTGCAAGAAAGACGCAAACTACTGCAACTGACTCAAGAAGAAATAGAAAATCTGAGTGGACTTATAACAAGTGATGAGATTAAATTAATAATGAAACTACCCACAAAGAAAAGCCCTGGCCCACATGGCTCCACTGGTGAATTCTACCAAATGTTTAAAGAATTAATACCAAATCTTTCTAGACTCCTCTATAAAATATAAGAGGAGGGAATACTTCCCAGCTCATTCTATGAGGTCAGTATTACCTTGATACCAAAACCAGACAAAGACTCCACAGGAAAAGAAAATTACAGACCAGTATCTCTTATGAATATAGATGCAGAAATCCTCAACAAAATACTAGCAAACTGAATATGGCAACATATAAGGAGGATTAATCACCATGACCAAATGGGATTTATGCAAGGTTGGTTTAACATATGAAAATCAATTTATGTAATACACCATAGCAATAGAATGTAGGACAAAAACCATGTGATCATTTCACTAGATGAAGAAAAAGCATTTGACAAAATCCAACACTCCTTCATAATAAAAACACTCACCAAACTTGGCATAGAAGCAAACTTCCTCAACCTGTTAAAGGGCATCTACAGGCCGGGCATTAGTGGCTCACACCTATAATCCCAGCACTCTGGGAGGCTGAGTCGGGAGGATTACTTGAGGCCAGGAGTTTGAGACCTTGTCTCTATAAAAAATAGAAAAATTAACTGGGTGTGGTGGCATGCGCCTGGAGTACCAGCTACTTAAGAGTCTGAGGCAGGAGGATCTCTTGAGCCCAGAAGTTTGAGGTTACAGTGAGCTATGATGATGCCACTGTAGCCTAGCCAGGGCAACAGAGTGAGACTCTGTCTTAAAAAAAAAAAAAAAAGAGGCGGGGGGTATCTACCAAAAAAAAAAACAGCTGACATTGTACCTGACAGCAAAAAAATGAAAGCTTCCCAGCACTAAGACCAGGAACAAGACAAGTATGTATGCTCTTGCCACTTCTATTCAGCATTGTACTGGAGGTTCTAGCTAGTGTGCTTAGGCAAAAAAATGAAAGGCATCCAGATTAGAAAGGAAGAAGTAAAACTATCTCTATTCACAGACGACATGATCTTGTATATAGAGAAACCTAAGGAATCCACTAAAAAACCACTAAACTAATAAATGAGTTAAAAGTTTCAGGATACAAGATTAATATTTAAAAATCGTATGCTGCTCTGATGATAGTGGGTTATTGGAACTTATTAAAGTTAGTGTCACTAAAGTTGGTATACAACCCCTCAATCCTAAATTTGACTGGCTTTAAAGTAAATAAATGGTAGCAATCAACAAACCAAAAATGAAATTACAATTTCATTTATAGTAGCACCAAAAAGATCAAAATACTTAGGAATAAATGGAACAAGAATTGTATAATACTCTGAAAATTACAAAACATCATTGAAAGAAATTAAAGAAGACCTAAATAAATATACAGCCATCCTATGTCCTTGAATTGAAAGATTAATATTAAGACAGTAATGTTCCCCATCTTGATCTGCAGACCAATCTGCAGATTCAACACAGTCCCTATTGAAAATCCCAGCTGACTTTGCAGAAATGGACTAACTGATCCTAAAATTCATATGGAAATGCAAGGGATGCAGAATAGCAAAGATGATCTTGAAAACACACTCCCCGATTTGAAAACTCTATAATATAAAGCTACAATAATCAAGATACTGTGCTACTGGCCTAAGGTAAGACAGACATATAGATCAATGGAATGTTATTGAGAATTCAGAAATAAACGCTCATGCATATGATTAGTTGATTTTCAGTGGGTACCAAGACCATTGAGTTGGGGAAACAATAGTGTTTTCAACAAATGGTGCTGGGACCATTGGATATTCACATGCAAAAGAAAGAATTAGATCTCCTACCTTATATCATATACAAAAATTAACTCAAAAGGATCAAAGACTTAAATGTAAGAGCTAAACCTCTAAAACCCTTAGAAGAAAACCTAAGGATAAATCATGACCTTGGATTTGACAATGGTTTCATAGACGTGACATCTAAAGCACAAGCAGTCAAATTAATAATAGTTAAATTAGGCTTTTTCAAAATTAAAACCTTTTGTGCTTCAGAAAACATCAGCAAGAAAGTTAAAAGGGAACCCACAGAATGGGAAAACTTTTTGGCGGTGGGAGGGGCAGACGTTTTTGCAAGCCGTGTAACTACTAAGGGACTTGTATCTAGAAAATATAAAGAATGCCTATAGCTTGATAATAAAAGGAAACAACCCATGCGCACCACCTGAAGGATGGACATATTTGAAACTCGGACTTAGCGGGGGAGGGGGGGCAAGGGCAACATGTGTAACCTAAACATCTGTACCCCCATAATATGCTGAAATAAAAAAAAAAAGGAAACAACCCATTTCAAATATGGGCAAAGGGTCTGAATAGACATTTCTCTGAAGAAGATACAAATCTTCAATAAGGACATGAAAGATGCTCAGCATCATTAGCTGTCAGGGAAATGCAAATCAAAACCACAATGAGATATACCACTTCATACTCAGTAGAATGGTTATCATTGAAAAGACAGATAATAACAAGTGTTGGCAAGGATGTGGAGAAATCAGAACCCTTATTCACTGTTAGTGGGCATGTGAAATGGTGCAGCCACTTTGGAAAATAGTCTGGCAGTTCCTCAAAAGTTACCATATGGCCTAGAAATTCTACTCCTTAGGTATATACCCAAGAGAAGTGAAAATGTATAGTTTACACAAAAACTTGTTCATGAATGTTCGTTGTGGCATATTCATATTAGCCATAATATGGAAACAACCCAAATGTCCATCAGGTGATTAATGAATAAACAGAATGTGGTATATTGATACAATAGAATATTATTTAGCAATTAAAAATGAAATGCCAATACAGGCTACAACATGGAGAAACCCCGAAAACATCGTACTAGGTGAAAGAAACAGCCTCAAAGGCCATGTATTCTATAAGCTCATTTATGTGAAGTGTCCTGAATAGGCAGTTCCATAGAGACAGAGAGTAGTTTAGTGGTTGCCTAGGGCTGAGGGGTTTGGTAAGAAGTAGGGAATGACTGCCAACGAGTACAAGGTTTCTTTTGGGGGTGATGGCTGCACAACTCTGTAAATAAACTAAAAACCGCTGCCTTTCCGTGATTAAATGGGTGAGTTGCCTGGTGTGTGAATTGTAGCTCAAAGCTGTTTTTTAACAGAAGAATGAGTACGGACCCAGCCCCAGAAAGCAGAGTGCAGTGCAGGCAGACAGAGAGTGGTGACCACACTCATCAGTTAACGTAGAGCTGAAGAGACGTGGAGGGAAGCACGGGCCTCTTGAGCTAGTTTTCACATCCTCATCCTTAGGAATGACCTTGTTGCTAAGCTCTGGGCATTGCTTTGGATATTTCTTGAAAATATTTATCCCAGAGAGTTTGTCAGGCCTGTGCAAGCCAGACACCAAAAGTTGGCAGTGACTTGGGGAAGAGTCGAACTGCCTGTGTCTCCTTCTCCACAGATGCTCATTACTGAGAGGGCTTGTGTGCCACACCCTGCACCTGCCCCTTCTGTAGATATCCCCTCCTACCGTCCTCCCTAGAGGCCCCGTGAGCTAGGTGCTGAGGACACCGAGGTACGGGTGGTCACACAGCAAGTGGATGGCAGAGGTGGGATTCTGCATCATAGTTCTTCCAATTCGCTCCACAAATCAGTTGACTCTTAACTGTTCTGGGAGCTAGGCCAAGGAGTCCCAATGTGGAAATTAAGTAATTATATTTTTTCTCCCAAGGTGCAGGAAAATATGTGAATAGATAGAATTTTCTTAATTAGATTTTCCCCAGTAAGTTTTTCCTAAGTCTTTACCCACTGCCACTTTAGTTGCCATTAAGAACTTGCAGATTAAAAAGAAGAAAACCAAGTAGCAAGCATGCATTATAGCAGAAAAACTTAGTTTTTTACTTCTGTTTAACATACATGTTGTTTACATGTGCTGGGCATTGTTCTGTATATTCCTCTAATCCTCACAACATTGAGACATAGGTACTATTGTCATTATCACTGCCTTACAGATGAGGATGGATACCGAAGCACAGAGAAGTCAACTAATTTACCCAAGGTCACTCAGCTAGTGAATGGCCTTCCAACCTAACAGTCTGGCTTCAGGGTCTGTGCTCTTAACCACTGTGCCACGCCACCTTTCTGTCACACTTCATTCGGCCGCTTGTCTTCTTTCAGGGTTGTGATTTTATATTAGTGATATGACATGACTGGAAAAAGATAGTTCCAAGTCTGTAGGGTGGAATAAGTTAGGTTCTTATGTCATGATACCCTACAGAAATCACCGTGTCTTCTGGGCAGGCCTTACCTGCATGTATCTCATAACCACTCCTCTGTACCACATAGTTCTATTCTTTGCAGAAGGCCTCCAGGTAAACAGTTCCAGTAGGAGCTTGAGAGGACCTTACAGCTACTGATTCATGCTTCCACCTCAAAGATGAGGAAACTTGAGGAGAAGTCACTCTCCTAAGGTCACCAGAATCAGCCTCTCCTGATTCTGACCAGTGCCCTCTTAAAATAATAGGGACCTAGTAGTGATCGAGGCATCCTAAGTATCAAGTGCTGGGCTTTCCTTGTGTCCCATTCAGTATTCTCAGTGACCTGTAACCCTGGCCATCCACTGCAGTAGCAGAGAGCAGTCTGAGGCCTAGTGATAGGTGACTTGCCCAGGGTCACACAGCCAGCAAGTCTTCATTCCAGAGCCCTCAGTCATCATTGCTTTGCTCTCCCGCCTTCCCAGGAGCACACTTTACTGTGGCCTGAATGGCCCACAGGGACTTTTTCATTAACTGGGTGATAAAGGAGATGGGTTACATAAAGCTCAAAGTACGATGCCTGACACACGTCAAGTGTCCCATGAATGTTACTTACCTGCTGCTGTTGGTAATAATGAGACTGGGTAAGACGAAAATCTGCTAACAGATACTGCATTCGTCTGCATCACTAGTGTCAATCGTGACACCCAGTCTGCTTTAGAAGTTGAACCTTAGAAAACTTTAGGTTCTTCTTTGAAAACCGGAGAAAAATTCTTCAAAAAGGATCCCTCTCAGGCTTTCAACAGTGTCCCCTCACAGAATCTAGGCAGGATGATCAGGTAATCAGAGTCAGTTGTGACCTGGAGAGAGTTCCACACAATTTGCTGTCAGACATCTGTCTGGGCACTCCCTGGGGGCTGGTTGGCGGCAGGAGACAGGAATAAGCGGGGAGGGCACGGATTATGTTACTGTATTGGCTGTGTCAGAACAGTTTTACTTTATGTTGAAGTTGGTTTCTAAGCTTGCCTGGCTCCTGGGGGTTTGGAAGGAGTTTTACCGCTTTGAGAGTTCTGTCGCAGGCTCAGGGCCCAGCCTGATGGCACTGTTACCTCAAGTCTGTTGACAACAGGTTTGATGGGCAGAAATACGTTTCCTCACAAGCCGTAACTCAAACTTCTCTTCCGGTGGCTGCTGTGTCAGCCTCCATCGTGTTCCCTCCTCCAGGGGCTTCGGAAGAGAATGGTCTGCCTCACACTTCAACTAGGACCCAGCTGCCCCAGTCAATGAAGATTATGCACGAGATCATGTATAAACTGGAAGTGCTCTATGTCCTCTGCGTGCTGCTGATGGGGCGTCAGCGAAACCAGGTGGGCCCCTCTCCAATGTCTCAGGACGGGGGGAGCCAGGAGCAAAGCTGCCGTGTGCTCCATTGGGCCTTCTCTCAGAATGGCTCACATTCTAGCCCAGCAAAGTATAGGGGTGGGTTTCCTTTTTCCTGTTTTACGCATAAGGAAACCAGGCTGATTCCAGAGCTGAGTCTTTGCACTCTCCCCTTCTGTGACCAGCGTTTCTAGACAGCGGTGGTGCACGGGAGGAGCAGGCAGCCTGCCTCAGTGATGTGAAGAACAAAAGAGCTGATGCCTGGCGAGACTGGCTGTGCGGACGTGCAGGAGGAGTTGCCAGTCTGATGCAGACTTAGGGCGGTAGGGCAGTGCCCAGAGCTGCGTCCACTTTCAAAAGCTCGGCAAATCTAGATGTGCTGGGGTTCCTTGAACTGTGCAACAGTTGCAGGAGGGAGGAGCATTGTCCCCTAACCTGCAGTGGGAGAAAGAGGATAGCACTCCTCAAGACTGGTGAGAGGTGGCCCCTCCTGCTGACTATGTTACTGTCCTAGGGAGGAAAGCAGGCATGGTGGGAGGAGGGACTTCCAGGGAGGACAGGCTGGGAGCTTAGCAGTCCTCCCGAGTCACACTGGACTGTCACAACTCCTGTGGATGACAGAGGTGCAGTTATCCCCATTTTACAAATGAACAGTTTTACAAAGAGCCAGGAAAAGACTCACTGAAAAGATGATATTTGGCATGAAAATATCCCGAAGAAAGTGAGGGAGCTAGATGTGCTGCGATCTGAGGCAGCCCTCCAGGTAGAGGGAGCAGTGCCCCTGTGGTGGGAGTGTGCCTGGTGTTAGGGTAGAGTAGTGATGAGGCTGGGCGGGGTGGACTGGACCAAGCAGTGAGGAGAGGAGGGCTGAGGGCTCGCAGGGCCTCCCATCTAGCTGTCCGAGGCCATTTTAAAGACTTTGATTTTTACTCTCAGCGAAGTGGGAAGTCATCTCTCTGGCTTCTGTCTGAAAGTCTGGAGAACAAGGATGGGAGTGTGGAGACCATTAGGGGCCCTCGTCATGGAGCCAAGAGATCATAGTAGCTAGGACTGGCATGTGGTAGTGGGAGTGGTGGGAGGTGGTTGCATTCAGGATACATCCTGAAAGTAGAGCAGATGAGATGTGCTGATGATTTGACTGTAGACATAAGAGAGAGAGGAGTTAAGGGTGACTCCCAAGGTTTTTGGCCTAAGCATGTAGGGGAATGGATTTGCCATTTATTGAGATGCTCAAGACTGGTAATAAAGAGTAGAGGGGCAGGCTCAGGGCTGGAGGTGTCACTTTGAGAGTCCTCAGCAAATCGTTGGTATTTAAAACCAAGACACTAGGTGAGGTCCCACGCTGACATCCCTTCCTTCAATGTGGAACATGTTTGTTATTAAAAAAAAAAAAAAGCAGTAGGGACAGCTTCCACGTGTTGAGATGCTTTTAGAGGTAATTTCACAGTTATTCATATTTGAATTTTCAGGTATTTGGTAAGTTATACAACAGGTGGTGACCCCTTCCCTGTACCTGATGCTTGAGAAAACCAGGGTACAGAATGGGCCGTGCTCTCACTGGCCTGGCCTGGGCAGAGCCAGGATTTGGACTCTGCTGCCCTGCCTCCTCTTTCTGTCCCCTCACAACAGTTCCTTGTTCCCTGAGCCTTCCTCTTGCCAAGTTGCTATGAGACATTGTGGTCTTTAGTTAATCTGTGGGATTACGGTGCTGCTTCCTTGGGAATGAACCTTCAGTGGCCTTGGAATCCTGCCCCACCGAGAACCAATGTCTTACCGGTACATTCTCATTTGCACAGTCAACAGCTACTGAGTTCCTACTATGTGCCAGGCACTGTGAGGACGTGGATTCATACACCCTGCCTAGACCGGGGAGCAAGGGGAAGGGTTTCCTTGGCCAGGCCTCACAAAAGGCTTCCTCCTTGCAGCGGCCTTGTTAGTGTGCAGTTAGGCCACGTTCTCTGACTAGTCTTAGCCAAATTGAAATCTCAAGACTGGAAAGGCTCCCTAAGCGCTGTAAGTTTCATCCCTCTGGTGCTCATGAAGATAATCGATAAAGCAGTCGCTCTTTTTTTTTTTTTTCCCAGCATGCCCTGGGATGCTTCCTCATTACTTCACTGAGCCCTTTTAACAGCTCCATTATCCCCCCTCCCTTTTCTGTCAGGGGACTCAGGCTCAAAGAAGAACATTGCCCAGTATCACAGAGCTCGCTTGTGAGCCCAGGGCTGCCTGCCTCCAGAGCCTGAGCTCCTGTCCACTGCCCCCCAGGCAGAGTGGTACCACGTTCTGCCGTCTTGCCTGCTTCGCCTCCATCCCACTCTAGAACAGACAAAGGGGCTGGACCTGAGAGTAGGAATCATGCATTTGACAAGTAAAATTTGTCCTACAGGTAAAGAAGCTGGTATTTTCAAGAGAAAAGGAAGATAGCATAGCAGAAACCTCAAACCTAAGCACTGGCCTGGATTTAGGAGACCCAAAGTCTGGTCCGAGTCTGCCTCAGAAGGCCCCCCCTTTCCCAGCTGTGTAACTCACCCCCGCTCTCTTCGAGCCTGGGTTTCTAGTCTGTGCAGTGAGGCCGTTGGACTAGATGACCTTTCAGGGCCGTTGTAATGGTTTCATCTTTTTCTAACTGTGACCTGGGCCTGGCTTAGGTTCTTTGGAGTAAGACCGGAAGGCACACAGCTTGGTGACCGCCATAGATATCAACCCCTCTCCCCAGCTCAGTAAAGCAGGGCAAGGTAGACCCAGGCTGGGTTTTAGTAAAGGGCTGAGCAGTGGAGCAGACATCGTTTTGTGTTAGTCCTTGATCTAACAGATTCTGGGCTGCATATGTGTCTAATGCTAGCCAGAGGCTATGACTTGTGTCCAAAGAAGAAGTCTGTGGGCATGGAGGCTGCAGAGGATGTCTTTGTCAGGTTCTGGTCTCCCAAGACAAATGCATGCCTGTGGTAGGCTGGTAGGGGCAGACTTAGGATCAGAGCACTGGAGTTAGGTGATGTTTCTACCAGTGACTTTGCCCAGGCTGGTGTTGCTGAACTTCTCTTCCCTCTTTTAAAATGGTGATAAGTGAGCATTGGTGCTGTGCTCAGGGCTTTACATATGTTTTATGACTTTACCATTACAGCAGTCCTGAGAAGGGGTAGTAATAGTTTGGTTTTATGTTATATAAAACACTTTTAATAAGTAAATAATTCCCCTTTCAGCCTTTTTGTTTTGTTTTTTTTTTTTTTAAAGAGACATGGTCTTGCTCTGACACCCAGCCTAGAGTACAGTGGCGTGAGCATAGCTCACTGCAGCCTTACACTCCTGGGCTCTAGCAATCCTCCTGCCTCAGCCTTCCAAGTAGCTGGGACTACAGGTGCACACCACCATGCCCAGCTGATTTTTTAATTTTCTTTTGTAGAGACAGGGTCTCACTATATTGCCCAGGCAGGTCTTGAACTCCTGGCCTCAAGCAAACCTCCCGCCTCGGCCTCCCAGAGTGCCGAGATTACAGGTGTGAGCCACTGTGCCCGGCCCCATAGTTCTGTTTTAAAAGATATATTAGTAAATTAGTGTCAGTGAAGCCTCTCTCTCCTCTGATTCTCAACATTCTTACATGAAGCAACTAATTTTACCAGTTATTAGTGTATTCTTCTAGAGACATTTTATGCTTATAAAAGCAAATATATTCTTCTTTTTTATATAATCAGTAATATAACATGTATACATTTTCTTATTATATCTTAATGATTATTCAATTCACTACATGTAAAAGATTTTTTTTTTTTTTTTTTTTTACTGGTGCCTTGTATCCCTTTGAGTGAATGTACTATAATTTATATAACTAATCCCAAATGATGGAAGTGTAGGTTATGTCTATTTTTTGATATTACAAATAATGCTGCTTTGAGTAGTATTATAAATGTATGCCATTTAGTATTTATATGGGTCTCTCTGAGAATAAATTCCTAAAAGTAGAATTTCTGGTCAGAGAAAATGTGGATTTGTCATTTTTGGAGATACCGTGGAAGTGTCCTCCCTGTAGCACCCGGATGCCCTCCCACCGGCGTGTGTGACGTGCTTGGGGCCAGGTCACTCACCAACACGGTACTATAAAACTTTGCCGTCTTTGCCAATCGAAAAAAGTGAAAAATTGGTTGGGATTTGACTTTTTCTTAATGTCATAAGTGAGGTTGAGCTATTTTCATATATTTAAGAGCCTTTTCTGTTTCACTTTCTATAGTCTTTGTCCTTTTTTTTTCTGTAAGGTTGATCTTTTTGTTTCAGAGATGTGTGTAGGGCTCCCCATAGGGGAAATTAGCTCTTTGCCTGTGGCATGAGTTGCCCATATATGTTCTCCATTTGTCATATATGACTTGTGACTTTGCTAATTGTGAGTTTTGCCATGCTCAGTTTTAAAAGGTTTGTTTGGCAAAATGAAAAATGTTCTTTTTTAGCTTCTAGGCTTCGTATAATCTTTCAGAAAGGCTTTAACAGCTTAGATAATTTTTTTAAAGTCTTTGCATAGATTTTTCTAGGAGATCTTAAAGTTTCAGCTTTTAATAATTGCATCTTGCTTCCAGTTGAAATTTATCCTTGTGTAAAGCATGAGGTATATTTTCATGTTAATGATGTAATGAGGAAACAAACCTTAAGAAACTTGCTTAAGGTTACAAAGTTTGCACATGATGGAGCTAGGAGTCTAACCCCGGGCTATCTGAATCTAAAACTCATGCTCCTAAGATAGGACCTACTGTACATTATGACTTGCAGGATTTTTGCGAGCATTAATGAGCAAAGTTAAAAAATATATTTGTGTTTAGTGGGGCATAGGGTATGTATGGTTGTTTTCTTTAAGCCTCAACACTCCGTATCAACTGTTGCTTTCTCCGTCCCAAAGATTGTTGTTGTACGTGCTGAGCACAAGGCTTTGCTAGATCTTCCAGGCACTTTTGTCTCAATGCCTTTCCCTTCCTTCCCCATCCAGGTTCACAGAATGATTGCAGAGTTCAAGCTGATCCCTGGGCTCAATAATTTGTTTGACAAGCTGATTTGGAGGAAGCACTCAGCATCTGCCCTTGTTCTCCACGGTCACAACCAGAATTGTGACTGTAGCCCGGTAAGCAAAAGAACCTGGGGACAGATGGGGCTTGACTTGCTAGGAGTAGTTGTTTCAAGACCTGTTGCTGACCCTTTGACCTCTTGTTCTTTGAGAGTAGAGCAGAAACTAAAAGTCACATTTTACAATCCGTAATTGGAAGCTACCTTGGGGGAGGGTCCGAGCCAACCCTATGCTAAACTCCCTATGCAAAAATCCTGTTTTATAAGATTACCCCTTCTCTGCCGGGTGCAATGGCTCACGCCTGTAATCCTAGCTCTCTGGGAGGCCGAGGCGGGAGGATCGTTTGAGCTCAGGAGTTCGAGACCAGCCTGAGCAAGAGTGAGACCCCATCTCTACTAAAAATAGAAAGAAATTAGCAGGACAACTAAAAATATATAGAAAAAATTAGCCGGGCATAGTGGCGCATGCCTGTAGTCCCAGCTACCCGGGAGGCTGAGGCAGGAGGATCGCTTGAGCCCAGGAGTTTGAGGTTGCTGTGAGCTAGGCTGACGCCACAGCACTCTAGCCCGGGCAACAGAGCCAGACTCTGTCTCAAAAAAAAAAAAAGATTACCCCGTCTACAAAAGAAAATTTAAAAATCAGCCAGGTGTGGTGGTATGCACCTGTAGTCCCAGCTACTTGGGAGGCTGAGGCGGAAGGATTGTTAGAGCCCAGGAGTTTGAGACTACATAGTTTGAGCTATGGTCACACCACTGTACGTTAGCCTGGGTGTCCGAGCAACACCATGTCTCTTAAAAAAAAAAAAAAAAAGTTATACACTCCCCTTGTACAACTCTGGGATGGCGATCTTGCTTCCCTATAGGCAGGGCTACCCATTCCATTAGCTAGCAGCAAGTTTTTTTCCTTATTTGGTGTTCTATCCCTTTGTAATTTACAACCACTGATACTAGATTTGCCTCCTAGAACCACACACCACCGAGGGTCTGCATCAAAAGAGCACTTTGGGATGCTTCAGTTTTTTGAGGCCAAGGACTTGCCTCTACCTTGTGTCTCTCTCAGTGCCCTAGAGAGAGCTCTGAACCTGGCGTCAGAAGGCCTGGTGCCACTCAGCCTGTTGGGAGAGCTTGAATAAGTCACTGAATCTCTGAGCTTATTTTTTCTTGCCAAAGGAGGAAAATATTCCTGTGCCCGCCGGCCTCCCTGGCCTGTCAGACCCGCCCACCAGCATGAGCAGGAAAGCACCAGGGCCCCTGGTCTCCGTGCTGCGTTCTAGGCACTTTCCTCAGTGCCTTGCCTTCGTCTTTCCATCTTCTCTGACCTTATCAGATTTGCCTTTCAGTCCATCCATCTGAGTTTTTGCCTCAGCCTCCCAAGTAGCTGAGATTACAAACATAGGGCACCGCACCCAGCTCCATTTGCGTTTTTAATTTCAAGTGAATATATTTTGCATTTCTAGACATTCTATCTGGCTCTGTTGAAAAATTTCTTGGTCTTTGTTCATTATGTTGACGTCTTCTTTCTGTTGTATGTTATTTCTTCAATCATTTGTAACATACTTTCTTATGGTCTCTTTCATTTGCTCATGGGTACTAATGCTTGTGTTTGGGACTTCAGACACTTAGGGTAGAGTGTCGCCTCGTGTTTTGTGATGTTTATGGAGAGGCCACCTTTAGTGGGGCTTGTTTTCTTTTTAGGCACCTGTGTAGCCTTAGCCTGTGAAGCACTTCTACAGGGCACTTTTGCTTTTGTCTGGCGAGTACTTCAAGGGTACAGGTGTCCCAGGGCTAGTTTCCATGTTTAATGTCTTGGCCCTGATGCTCTGGTAGTGTGAGCCCAGGGTTTCTGCTTCTGGGAGACTCCCCTCCAGCTGCCAGCAGTGCCCTAGGGAAGCCAGACTTCTTGAAGCCAGTTCCCTGGGCCAGTAGATTGGGTCTTTCGAACCCTTCTTTCACCAGGCATATGCAGGCCCAAGGCTCTGTCAGGTTCTGCAGGGCATTACAACCCACGCCCTGGTGTGACCAAGTCTCATTTCCACTGCTCCACACAGCCACAGCTCCGAGCGTCAGCTTCTAGGCTCAGTGCTCCCCTACTCAGTCCTTTCTTCGTTTCTCATTCCTGCATACTTCCCTTTCTTTCCTATAAACTTAGCTTCACATTTGAAAGAATTTCGATGATTTTTTATCTAGTATGCTTGGGTATTTTTAGCAGGAAGGGTCCACATTAGCTTAATCTGTTGTTGGCCAGAATGTGGAAGTCAACAAATGGATTTCTAACTAAATAAAAGTCCTCATTGTGCATGAGGACAGAGAAGCAGACTATCTCCAGAGAGTCTGCCTTGTTTTATATGGGAACGTTGGTACTGTGATTTAACATTGAGGATACACGTGTATTTTAGGACATCACCTTGAAGATACAGTTTTTGAGGCTTCTCCAGAGCTTCAGCGACCACCACGAGTAAGTACAAGCACGTCCCTGCAAGGAGAGTTGTTGGGCTGTCACCCAAAGGCCTGTCTTTCCTTGTCTGGTCACTGACCTCAGCCCAAGAGGAGGACCTGGAGCTGCTGAAAGCCCACTGTCCCCTCAGTGTTAGCATGTGTGACTGCACTTCATGACACTGCAATAGGAGCTGCTGTTTGTCCGGCCCTTCCTTTGTGCCCGGCACTGTGCCAAGCTTTTCCCCAGCCCTCACAGCCACCGTGGGAAGTCGGCACAGGGTGATTGGCCCCTTATTACCCCTGGAATCGCCACATCTGTCTGCCATCCTTGGAAGCAGGAGTGGAGGCTTGGCTATTCCCAGGGCCCGGCAGGAACCTCAGGCAAGGCCGGCTGAGTACTTACCGCACAGACAGGGATTCTTCACCTCCCCGGGAGATGAGCTCTCTCCCTTATTTTTTTTTTTTTTTGTGGAATACACTCTGCCCTCTCATTTTTTATTTTTCAGCCTTCAGTGAAGAATGTACAGGAAAGTATACATTGTCCGCCATGAGGAAAGCTGCGCAGGGGAGGGGTGACCAGCTAACACTTGGCATTGGCACCGGGGAAACGAATTGCTAGGGAAGGGACCTTAGTGAGCCAGAACGGCAGGCCCAGGCCACCACTGCTCAGCTCCACCAAGCTGCGGGCGTGCAGGAAACTGGGCCCACTGTTAAGTAGCTTCTGCTTTTTTTCTCCCAGGGAAAACCAGAAATTAAGATTTATGTGAAAGGGCCGGGCATGGTGGCTCACACCTGTAATCCTAGCACTCTGGGAGGCATAGGCAGGCGGATCGTTTGAGCTCAGGAGTTCAAGACCAGCCTGAGCAAGAGCAAGACCCCGTCTCTACTAAAAATAGAAAGAAATTAGCTGGACAATTAAAATATATATATAGAAAAAACTAGCCGGGCATAGTGGCGCATGCCTGTAGTCCCAGCTACTCAGGAGGCTGAGGCAGAAGGATCGCTTGAGCCCAGGAGTTTGAGGTTGCTGTGAGCTAGGCTGACGCCACGGCACTCTAGCCCGGGCAACAGAGCGAGACTCTGTCTTAAAAAGATTAATGTGAAAGGTCCTGATTTTTAAATGTCAGTTTAAATTCTCTTAAAACATCGTATGAGCTAACAAAATGTGCCTGAGGACAAATGTTGCCCCAGGGGCCTCTACTTTCCAACTTCCCTCTCTATCATGCGTGACCATCCTCTTTGAGAGGTTCCCTGGCAAAAAGCGGTAGAAAGGCTCCCAGAAGTATGTGAACTTTCTGGGAAATAGCACCAATAGGTCATGGAAGTATACTTTTTTTCCTGAGGAGGTGGGTCCCTAACTTTCATCAGACTGTTAAATCTGAGCATTTCTATGGACCAGGCCTTGGGGATACAGTGATGATGAAAATCACCATGGTCCTCACTCTCAGGAAGGGCACAGCATGGTATGGGGACAGCCATGCATCAGAGGATTCCACACTGAGCGAATGGTGACAAATGGAGATGGCACTGAGGAGGGAAGGAGCAGAGTCTGTTAGAGGATATTAGCGTGGGGTTTGAGAAGACATTTGACAGGGTCCAGAACTGGCCAGAGGGTGCTCAGGAACTCTCCCCTACAGGAGCGACTTGTCAGCTGAGGCCTGAAGGGTAAGTTGGAGTAAGTTGGGTAGACAGGCAGCGTGAGAGGGTGAGTGTTGTAGGCCCTGAAGGAGGGAAAGCCAGTATGGCCAGATAATGGGGTGATGTGGGCTCGGCTCAGGGCATATGTTCACAGACCTGGATTGTCCATATTAACGCTCCCTGACTTATGATGGTTTGACTTGTGATTTTTCAACTTGACGGTGGTGCAAAAGTAGAATTTTGAATTTCGATGTGTACCTGGGCTAGTGATATGCAGTATGATACTGTCTTGCAGTGCTGGCCAATGAGCTGCAGCTCCTGGTCAGCCACTCAGTTGTCATTACAAGGACAGACAGCCCTGTGGTGTACTGTTTGCCAGATGATTTTGCCGGACTGTAGGCTAATGTAAGTGTTTCAGGCATGTTCAAGGTAGGCTAGGCTAAGTAGAATGTTCATTAGGTTAGGTGTATTAAACACCTGTTCAATTTAAACTATATTTTCGACCTAACAGGTTTATTGGGACATGAAGTCCTCGTAAGTCAAGGGCTGGTTGTGGTGGTTCACGCCTGTAATCCTAGCACTCCAAGGGGCAGAGACAGAAGGACTGCTTGAGCTCAGCAGTTCGAGACCAGCCTGAGCAAGAGTGAGACCCCGTCTTTACTAAAAAAAAAAAAATAGAAAAAATTAGCCAGGTGTGGTGGCTTGCGCCTATAGTTCCAGCCGCTTGGTAGACTGAGGCAGGATTGCTTGAGCCCAAGAATTTGAGGTTACAGTGAGCTATGATGTTGCTGCTGCCCTCTAGCCTGGGTTGACAGAACAAGACTCTGTCTCAATTAAAAAAACAAGCAGCATCTGTGTTCTAAAAGCAGTGGGAAGCTGTGGAATCATTGTCAACCTGAGTTACGGGATCAGAGTCCTGTTTGTGAAGATCATTCTGGGTGCTGTGTGAGGACTCGGTTCCTATGGGAGACTATTTAGGGAGCTGGTGACCTGGGAGCACAGGACCCAGCAGTGGAAAACCTAGATGGCAAGTGGGGGAGGGAGTGTCACAGCTGACCAGGCCTCTGCTTTTGTGACTGTGGCAGCTGGTGGCACTGCAGCAGCAGGGCCAGGCTTGAGAGGAACTGTGAGTATGACTGGACATGTTGAGGGCAGGTGCCTCGGAGACAGCAGATAGAAACGTTCAGTTGGCCAAAGGAAAGCCTGGAGATGCCCAGGGAAGGCGCCTCATTAGTGAACGTGGCAGGCAGGGGGATGGGGCTTGGGGCAGGGAGAGATTCCATAGCCTGGGAGTTTTCTCCTGCAGATGATGGCTCAGGTGAGAGGTACAGGGGAAGGTGCCTGGTGGCTTCTCAGATTCTCTCTTTCCGCAGGAAATGGGCAAGAGACTCACTGCACTAGCCCAGTGCTGGCCTGGCAGCCCCACTTCTTATCCTTTATCTCCTGCAACCCGTTTTTTTCAGGAACAAGTACCTGCTGCTCAACAACCAGGAGCTGAACGAACTCAGCGCCATCTCTCTGAAGGCCAACATCCCCGAGGTGGAAGCCGTCCTCAACACCGACAGGTGAGCGCGGTGGGGTGCGGCTTTGACCCACAGCCCACCCTGGCTACCCCGGTGCCCGGGGCTCCCAGATGGGTGCACGCAGGTGTGTGTACCTGTCCTTTCTCACTCACGTGTAGCTGTAATGTCCCGAGGGCTTCTGTGTGCCAGACACTGTGCTCACGTCACCTACATTTTCTTGTTGCATGTCATAGCAGCCCTGGGAGGGAAGTGCCATCATCACCTCCACTTGACAGAAGAGGGAGCAGAGGCTCAGAGACATCACCTGCCACAAGTCATCTGTGCTCTGCCCCCCTCCCCTTGTCACGTGCACACAGCACTTTTGCTGGTGTGCCCTTTCTTGCCTGGTGGCAGCTGTAGCCAAGCAAGGCAGGCATGCAAGCCCCTCACCCTGTGCCAATAGTTAAGTACAGTTACCTGGGCTGTGTTTGCCTCGTCTTCTGGAGCAGGACAATGAGGTGACAGGCTCACGGGAGTCAGAATAGGGTGGACTTTATCCAGCAACAGGAGTCATACTTTCCCAACCTTTTTGTTTTGTTTTTTTTTAAGGCAGCAGAACTCTTCCTTCGAATGAAATTATACACGGTCCTGCCTTGATGTCTATAGTGGACAAAAGTAGAGCTGCTCTGTTTGAGCAGGGGGTTTAAGGGCCCAGAGCCCTGCCTGCTTGGCTGTCTTCCTCCCCGCTGGTGGGACCTGAGTCATTTCCTCACCTACTGCCTTTGCTTCATGGACCAGGGAGCTGAGGCCTGGAGGCTCGGGTACTTGCCCAAGGCCCAGCTGGAACTGAACCTTGGGCAGGGAGTACCCTGGGCCCCACCCTGTTGGCACAGACTTTGCCCCCTCTGGCAGACTGCCATGACTTATTTCAAACCCACTTTTGGTATAAACAGTCTCCCCCTAGCAGTCCTGAGCCCTGTCTGACCCTGGGTGTTTCTGGCCTGAGAGGCAGCGGGAGTGCACTGGACTGTTCGGTTCTGTGACTGCAGGGTCTGGCGGGTCTGGACCCAGGTGGAGCGGGAAGGCATCCTGCAGACTTGGAAATGTCCCCATGGTTTTTCACCCACCTAAGCCAACTGAGTGACCCAGCCCCAAGGCTCCTGTCAGCCTCTCAGATCTGTCCCTGTCTTTTTATTTCAGGAGTTTGGTGTGTGATGGGAAGAGAGGCTTATTAACCCGGCTGCTGCAGGTCATGAAGAAGGAGCCAGCCGAGTCATCTTTCAGGTGGGTCTGGGGACAGGTACCTGCCACTTCTGAGGAGCTAAGTGTTTCTCAAGTGGTTAGAAATACCTCCTTTAGTCCCCAGTGTCCACCTCTGAGGTGCAGTCACTGCTGGGGAGAAGTGGTTTGACTGCCACCTATCCTTCGTGTTGACTTGGCAGGTACGTGTGAGCCGCCGCTGGGTGCCAGGGACCCGGCATTCACCAGCACCTGTTCTGTGCCGGCACTGGGCAGGTGGAAGAGAACTGGGGTACAGGACCTGCCCACGTGGAATTCCCTGGGGTTGTGGGAAATACGCATGGACAGAAACCTGTTTCAATGCCTGTGGAAAGGAATGGAGCCCCAGGAGCTGTGGGAGCAAAGGAAAGCCCTTCCCCTGTTGGGGGCTGGCGGGGTAGGCGTGGACGGGGAGGCCTTCTCAGAGTTCCTCAGACTCCCCTGGGATCAGTCTTGAAGGCTGTACACAGGAGGAATTCTACCAGGGCCGGTGGGAGCTGTCAAGAGGCTCCGTGCCCACGTGAGCCCTCGTTACTTCCACCCTCTGGGCCACTCAGTCAACATCAGCCACCTCTTCTCTAGGCCATCCCATCACATGTGAGCTCAGTGGCCTGTCCACACATATGTCATCTTCTTTCACAAGTTCCTAGCCCCTCAGTTCCATGAAGAATTCTTCTGAAAGGACACAGCCTTGAGTGTTTTCACATGGGACTCTCTGGAGCCAACCCTTTGACCCTAGATGCCACCTGCTCTGCCACACATCCCCTTTCAGACAGAGCCAAACAGGCATCTGTTCCCCATTGAGCTGTCAACTCCATGAGGCTGGGGATTCTCTTGCTCACTGCTGTGTCCCCAATGCCTAGGATGAGGCCCAATGCTTGGCAGACATACAGGAAATGTCTGTGGAGTAAATGAAAAGGCAGCAAACATCTCCCAACCCCTTGGGGAATTGAACATGGGCCAGAAGAAGGCAGCCTTAGCCACTCGGCCAGGGATCGACATTTGGGTTGTAGGTTTTGGCAAGCCCGAGCTGTGGAAAGTTTCCTCCGAGGGACCACCTCCTATGCAGACCAGATGTTCCTGCTGAAGCGAGGCCTTCTGGAGGTACGGCCCGGAGGAGCCAGGGTGTTGGTGTCCATCTCCCCGCAACCCCATGCGCAGCTGTCCTGTCCTGAGCCCTAAACAGCCATCAGGAGCAGACCACATCTTGGGATGTTTCAGTGCCGGTGCAGATTGCCCTGTGGTGGCCCTGCAGTTTCCAACTGTGGGTTCCCCGTGTGCTTAAGGGGTGACTGAGGGGCTTAGGGAGTGGCTGTATGGGGGCCAGGGTGGGGGGGGGCAGAATCTAGAGTTACCCAGCAAGGCCTTTTGACCCTGAGGATATTTTGATACTGACTAAAAGTTAATTTTCCTTTATTGAATAATGGCCTTCAGAAAAAGCAAAATTTACAAAAGTGGGGAGCAAAATGACCGAAGTATTCATTGATTTTTTAAAAAAATGTGATATGGACAAGAAACTAACCCATGAATCATTATAAAATCTATATGGGAAAGAATTGATCCAAATCAATGTAACTTCAAGAAAATGAAAAATATTAGAAACAGTTTAACTGTCGTAGAAAACTTTTTCAAGGAGTTAAATTGGCTTTATGTTCTTGATAAAAATTGACTTTGGTGTAAACTTTAAACAATTTTATTCATAAACACAAAGGCAAACCATAGGGTCAGAATGTGTCATTTGCCCTTAAACTGTGTCCTTCCTGTACTCAAATGGCTTCAGTGCATGGGCAGTGGCCACTGGTAGGCCTGGAGAGCCTCGGGCATCTTGGTGACCACAGAGCGGGTCAGAGGCTTCAGCTCTGAGCCCTGAGCAAGTAAGAGAGATTGCGCTGTGCACCCAGCCTGCTTCCCTTCCTGGCGAGGTTAGTGGGGCCTAGCCCTGTCCTTAGAGCCATCCGTTTCCTCAGACAAGAATCTAGAGAGAGTGGCGGGTTCCATCCACCTGGATGCTTGCTCAGATCAAATGTGTGATCCGACTCCGTGCCAGGCCCTGGTGGGAGGCAAGTGGGGAGCAGCCACATTCACACCTTCACCCTGTCCCCTCCTCACCCCCAGCACATCCTGTACTGCATTGTGGACAGCGAGTGCAAGTCAAGGGATGTGCTTCAGAGTTACTTCGACCTCCTAGGGGAGCTGATGAAGTTCAATGTTGATGCATTCAAGAGATTCAATAAATATATCAACACTGATGCAAAGGTAAAGTTAACCTGGACTCCATGGAGTGTGCTGGATTGTCTAAAAGTTACCGTGGAGTCCTGGTCTGCCAGTCTTGAGGTGCAGGTTTTAAATTAGAGAATACTGGGGAGTCAGTGGGCAGTCAGCCAACATTCATTAGCACCTACTGTGTGCCGGGCACTGTGCTAGACCCTAGGAATACAGGGATGAAAACCTGAGCTGCTTGTGAGCAGGGAGTGAGGCTGGGCGGGGCGTGCAGCTGCCACGATGCTGTGTGGTGGGTGCCGTGGTGGGAGCCCCTGGAGGCAGGGACTGAGCCTGGCATTTTAGGCTTGCAGGGGTGTGCATGACAGAAACCTAACTCAGACTAGTTGAAGTAAAAATTAGAGGAGTCCAGCACTCTTCCAAGTAAAACCACTGGACAGAGTGTGAGAAGATGTGGGCTGAGCTCCTGGTGGTTTTGCTTGGTAGCTGGACGGTGAGGGCAGTTCACTCAGCCTGTCTGAGTCTCCATCTTCCTACTGCAAAGCAGCAGGGCTGGGGGAGATCATCAGTGCCCCTCAGAGTGACTGCCTGCCCTGGGCCATAGCTGTCTCAGGCCTGCAGCCCGCGGCCCCCGTGAGCTCACTCTCTGCTGCAGTTCCAGGTGTTCCTGAAGCAGATTAACAGCTCCCTGGTGGACTCCAACATGCTGGTGCGCTGTGTCACTCTGTCGCTAGACCGATTTGAAAACCAGGTGGACATGAAAGGTAAGGAAGGAAAAGGCTGCCAAGGTGAGTCAGCGCGGTGCGACCGTGCTGGCGTGGGACCCCGGCCTCCAGCAAGAAGATGAGAAAGACTGAGGAGCTACACCCAGACGGCCCCGTGGCCGGTTCCTAGGTGGCGGCTCTGTGGGTGATTTGCTTTGCTGCTTTGACTTTTCTCTACTGTTCATGCTTCCTTTAGTGACAATGTACATTTTAATAAAGTAAAAAAAAAACCATTGTTGCCAGCAAAAGGCAAAAAACAAACCAGAAAAGCACCTTCCTCTTCTGGGCTGGGGTTGCCGGGGCGAGTCAGACCCGTTCTCTGCAGTCTCCTGTGCGCTGTGTTGCGTGTGCAGTGTGGCGCGGTGGGGACGTCTGAGCTCCCTGGAATGCTCGCGCCTGTCCGTGTCTGTATGCACACGTGTGCTGTTGGCCTTGGGAGAGGGTCTGTGGCATCCAGCAGATTCTCACAAGGGTTTGTGACCCCCCCCATAAAGTTAGACACTCGTCCTTTGTCACAGTGTCGTTGATAGTAAGAAGTATCCTGGTCATTTAGTAATTTAGCCATTTGCCTCCTTTTTCTGCCCCAAAGGGTCTGTTTCATTTGGTACCTGCAGCTGTTGCCCTACCTCCCAGTAGCGTGGACAGCGGGTTGCCCGGACACTAGTGGCAGGAGTGGAGCCTGTGCCACTATGACCCCGACAGTGGCCTGAGAGCTGGTGTGGGGAACCAGTCTCGATACGGGCTCTGGGAGACAATTCGAACTCTTTCGTTGTTTTCCTTAATTTAGTGTCGTCAGCCCATCTTCCTGTCAAGGAAACTGCTGCGTGTGATACGGAGAGCCAGGCTCCGGAGCCGGGCGGGGAGGGCTGAGGGAGATTTGCCCCCAAGCACGGTTCTGGGGGAGCGGGGAGCTCCTGGGGCAGCTCTGAGGAAAACTCGGGCTTGGCCTGATGGCGGAACAGCTGGAGATGGCCTGTTCCTGCTGTTGTGGTGCTTTTGACAGTGGGGGGCTCCCAGCTTCCGAGTGTGGGGGGCAGGGGGAGTTGCTCAACTGAGGTGGGGGCAGCCCGGCCACTGGGCCTGAGCCTGCCGCGCTCACCTCCCCCTCCCTCCACAGTTGCCGAGGTCCTGTCCGAGTGCCGCCTGCTCGCCTACATATCCCAGGTGCCCACGCAGATGTCCTTCCTCTTCCGCCTCATCAACATCATCCACGTGCAGACGCTGACCCAGGTGAGAGGCCCTGGCAGATGGGCAACAGGAAAGGTAGACTGGAAACCATTTTCCTCGTCCGGGAGCGCAGCAGGCTTGTATCTCCCACCCTCACTCTAGCAGTGCCTCTCCTGAGACGCAGCTCTTGTGAGGACTTTGCCATAGGGAGTCAGATGGGGCCTAGGAGGGGTAGCAAGTCTCCTCAAGTCACAGACTCCGTCAGGGCACAGTCGAGAGTGCGCTACGTTCTGCTGGCTCCAAGGCCAGTGCTCTTCCCCACGTCCCACGTCCCTTGCCCCTCCTGTGCCAGGCTCTGGAACTGGGCCTGAGATTGCCTCCCAACTCCCTCTCTAGGTAGTTGTGCAGCCTTTCCTTCTCCAAGCTTCAAACCCCTCTTTTCTAAAATGGGGGTAATACTGGTGCCTCTCTCAGGCGGTTCTTTTGTGCTGTCGGCTGACAAACGTTTATTGAGGCGAGGCCCCGGGGAGGTGTGCAGTGAACAGTGCAGACTGAGACTCTGCCCTCCCGGAGCTCACAGTCTAGTGCTGAATGAAAGTTCTGAAGTGAGATAACTGCCGCCGCCACCTGAACCGCCCTGCCCGGGGATCGAACCTCCTGGATAAAGTGATGCCTGAGCCAAGATCTGGATGAGGACAGATATTGTTGCCATCGAGGTGGGGGTGGGTGGGAGTAGGGAAGAGGCAGGTGCTCAGACAGGATGCTGGTGATGTTGCCATGCCCCCTCCCCCCGGTACTGTCTCAGGCCTGTGCAGGGGCAGCTCAGTGGGTGGCCCATGGACTCAACCAGGACCCTGCAGGGCCAGGCCTGGGGCACCTCTCCCCCCTCCCGGTGGCTGCCCAGGTTCACCAGCAGGTACCTAACCCCAGCTGGTCTACGGCCTTGCAGGAGAACGTCAGCTGCCTCAACACCAGCCTGGTGATCCTGATGCTGGCCCGGCGGAAAGAGCGGCTGCCTCTGTACCTGCGGCTGCTGCAGCGGATGGAGCACAGCAAGAAGTACCCCGGCTTCCTACTCAACAACTTCCACAACCTGCTGCGCTTTTGGCAGCAGCATTACCTGCACAAGGACAAGGACAGCACCTGTCTGGAGAACGTGAGTGCCCCACCCCGAGTGGGTGGTGGGTGGGCAGTGGGCACGCAGACCCAGGGCCCTTCAGAGGGGCATCCAGGGTGCGTGGTCCCTGCCTGGGCCGTGGCAGGTGGCTCTTTTTCCCCTTACCAAGGCCCTCCCCGTGGGGTGCCGGGCTCGACCTGGGTCTTCCAGGCACCCCCCAGCCCCTCCCTCTTTGCCCAGAGCTCCTGCATCAGCTTCTCATACTGGAAGGAGACGGTGTCCATCCTGTTGAACCCAGACCGCCAGTCACCCTCTGCCCTTGTTAGCTACATCGAGGAGCCCTACATGGACATAGACAGGGACTTCACCGAGGAGTGACCTTGGGCCAGGCCTCGGGAGGCTGCTGGGCCAGTGTGGGTGAGCGTGGGTACGATGCCACACGCCCTGGTCTGTTCCATCCTTCCCCTGCCCCCATGCTGCTCTCTGCCGGCCCCAGGTCTTCAGGTACAGGCTTGGTGGGAGAGTGTCCTGGAAGCCCTTGGCCACGGGGTCTGAGGGCCCGGGTCATGTGGAAGCCTCAGTTCCCTCACAGTCCCCATGATAAGGACAAGGGTACCATGCTCACCCTTCCTTCAGAATCCTGGGGCCCTGGCCCACCCAGCGATAGGAGGACTTTTAACATTAGCTCTGTCTGAGCTCCTGCCCAGTCTCTTGGCTGTCAGTCCCAGGCTGGGGAGGAGGATATGGGCACTCCCCCAAATCTGTGAGCCAAGCCCTGCCCTATTCCTGGCCTGTGGACCCAGGCAGAAGCTTCTGAGCCCTGGGCAGGGGTGGGGGGTACCAGAGAATGCTGCCTTCCCCCAAGCCTGCCCCTCCCCAGACCCCCTCATTTTCCTTTAGCTCCTCCGGTTTTGTTTGCTCATGGGGCACAGGGTAGCTGTGCCTGCCCTGCCCCACCCCTGGGTAGCATCTGCCTGAGCCCCGATACAGGAGCCTGGCTGGTAGCTCACCCTTGGCCCCTCCTTGTGTTGCCAATTTATTAACAGCAAATAAACCCAGTAAATGGAGACTATTAAAGAACTTTATTTTAAATGACTGCTGTGGACCTGACTTTTGTCCCTGAGACTAGGGTTCAGGAAGGGGAAAGGAACACACAAAGAATGAGAAGGACACTGGCTGCAACTGTGGCATTCATTCAGGGTGTGCTGAGGTCAGCAGATGGGGATGAAGAGATGACAGGATCAAGGTGGGTGGCCTCAGCTGGAGGGGCAAACAGCAGACGTCCCTCTGCAGAGCCGGGGGGCTTAGAGTTCAGGCCGTCACTCCTTAGGGGAGAGGGATGGCGGAGTGAGCTGTACCCCCTGTCGCCCCTCCATGCAGAGGGTGGGGTACCCCATCCCTCACCTTGGGGCCCAGGGCATCTCGGGTCCGTGCCCGCAGCTTGTTGGCCTGGGTCTCGGCCATGTCTGCCCGCTCCTCCGCATCATCCAGCTCGTGCTGGGCCTTGCGATACTTGGCCAGGTTGGTGTTGGCCTGCTGCTCCTGAGGGTACACATGGGGCCTGGGTTCCCCTTTGGGAAGCTGAGGTGCTCATGCCGGTTCCCACCCCATGCCCAGAAGCAAGCTGGTTTCTCCTCAGCTTCAGCTCGGTTCCTACCACCATTCTCCCTCCTCACTGTACCCACAGCAGGAATTTGGGACACTCCTTCAGGAGGTACCTGTGGGCCAAGCTGGCCCATCAGAGGCCAGCCCTGGCAAGGGGAAAGCACGTGGGTCTGTCCTGAGAGACAGCAAGGGCTAGTCTCTTCCAGGAGCTGTTAGAAATGTGTCTTCCCACTGGGAGAGCGAGCTGCCACCTTTTGGGCAGCCTGCTTCTGGGGCCTCACCTGGCCACAGATGGGGCCGCAGTTGAAGCCGGATCAGCCCGGGCGTGCTGACTGGCCCCTGGTGCCCTGACCCAGTGCACTCACCGCCTCCTCGAACTGGCGCTTGTAGCTCTTGACCTTACTCTGCAGCTTTTCCACCAGGTCCTGCATGCGAGCCAGGTTCTTCCTGTCCTCCTCAGCCTGTGCAGGCAAAGGGGACTCAGGGCTTGCTTGGACTGGGCCAACTCTAGGACTGCCCCCCACCCCAAGGGGGACCCTGTCACCCACCTGGTACGCAAGCTCCTTGACCCGGCGCTCATGCTTGCGCACCCCCTTGAGGGCCTCGGCATGCTTCTTCTGCTCCGCGTCCAGCTCGGCCTCCAGCTCCCGCACCTGCGGACGACGGGGGTGGGCCTGGTGCAAGAGCCTGCCATGGGCAGCCCACCCACCGGTGGAAAGGACTGGAGGGGCCACACACACCTTGGCTTCCAGCTTCTGCACCTGCTTCTTCCCACCGCGGAGGGCAGCCTGTTCAGCCTCCTCAAGCCGGGCCTGGAGCTCCCGCACCGTCTGTTCCAGTGTCTTCTTCATCCGTTCCAGGTGTGCACTTGTGTCCTGCTCCTTCTTCAGCTCCTCAGCCATCATGGCGGCCTGTGGGAGATGAGGTGGCATGGTCAGGAGGTGACCAGCCCCAGGGGAAGTTCTGGGCTCTGCCCCCGGCCCAGGCTCACATCGGTGATGGCCTTTTTGGCCTTCTCCTCTGCCTCCCGCCTCTCCTGGGCAGCCTCCTCCACCTCCCCACTCAGCTGGGCCAAATCCGCCTCGAGCTTCTTCTTCTGGTTCAGGAGGCCTGTGTTCTGGAGAGAAGCAGAGTCTCAGAGCTGGCCCACAGGCCTGTGACATGCCCGTCCCTGTGGACCCCTGTCCCCACCTGTGAATGCAGAAGGTTGAGGCGCTCGGTGGCCTCCAACAATTCCTGCTCCGCCAGCCGCCGGCTGCGCTCGCCCTGCTCCAGAGCAGCCCGCAGCTCCTCCAGCTCAGCAGCCAGCAGCGCAGCCCGGCGCTCCAGGGCCTGCGCCTGCTCTCGGAGCTCAGCTGCCAGCCGCTGCTCCTCATCCCGCCCTGCCTGCTCCTCCTTCAGCTGCGCCTGCAGCAGCCGTGTGGCCGCCTGGGCCTCCGTGGCCTGACGGGTAGCATGGCCCAGCTGCAGCTCCAGGTCATTGAGGTCACCCTCCATTTTCTTCTTGAGCCTCAGTGCCTCGTTGCGGGCCCGGGTCTCAGCGTCCAGGGAGGCCTGCAGGGACTCCACTGCCCGCTGGTGGTTGCGCCTACGGGAGGGCAGCATGAAAAGAGGGGTTGCAGCCTGCAAGAGGGGTACAGGTGCAGGC
Organism: Propithecus coquereli; assembly: GCF_000956105.1. Lineage (NCBI taxonomy): Eukaryota > Metazoa > Chordata > Mammalia > Primates > Indriidae > Propithecus > Propithecus coquereli. The sequence goes on from NW_012136303.1 coordinate 1,515,238, forward strand.
ACCACACCTGCTCTTAAAAACACCCAAGGACCATCGGAGACAGGAACTCATTGTGGGAACAAATGAGTCATCCCTTCCTGGTTTAAAGCCCCTTGTGACTGCCTGTTGCCCCTCACAGCAAGTTCATGGACAAGAGTGAGGCTCAGAGGCAGACAGACACATTGACTCTGCCCTACTGTGACCTTGGACAAGTCCTTTAGCTTCTCTGAGATTCACCACTAGAATGGGGACAACCCAGACCTGAGAAAGTCACGTGGGAGGAGCAGACTAGATGTCTGTGCCAGCCCCACGCACACAGCTGGAGGCAACACATGCTGCTTCCCCTTCTCCTGCTTGCAGGAGGCGGGGATGGGAGAAGGGAGGGACACACCTCAGGTTAGTGCACTCCTCGTCTTTCTCCGCCAGCTTCCGGTCCACTTCAGCCTTGACCTGGGAGAGCTCCAGCTGGATCCGCAGAGTCTTGGTCTCCTCCAGCTCCAGGGCCCCCTGGGGGTAGAGCGGACAGTACAGGGGTCGGGGCTGGGAACAGGTGCTCAGGGAGGGGAGGCCAGCAGTCAGTGTCCATCTGCCCCTGGGGCCAGCCCCTAACCTCAGCCTCCTCCAGTGCAGCCTGGAGCTCGCTCTTCTCCCCTTCTAGTGCCTTTTTGGCTTTCTCCAGTTCCTGGATGCTCTTCCCACTGAGGCTGACCTGGTCTGTGAGGTCGCTGATCTCCTCTGCAGAGTGGACAAGGCACTGAGCTCATGGCTCATGCTCCAACCCAGGTCACTTCACTCAAGCCCTAATTCCAGGATGGCCCCACCAGTGTGACTCCAAGGTGCTTGGACCCCAGAGCAACTCCGTGGCCCTGGTGCGCAGCACGTCGTACCCTGCAGGTTCTTGTTCTCCCGCTTGAGCGTCTCCAGGGCCTCGAGTGCCTCTTCGTGGCTGTGCCGCAGCCGGAAGAGCTCAGTGCCCAGGCCACGGGCCTCCCTCTGTGCCGCCTCCAGCTCCCGCTGCATCTCCTCCTCCTGGCGCCGCCGTTCCTCCAGGGCCCGCTCCAAGTGTCGCTGCTTCTTGTCCAGTGCGGCAGCCGCTGAGGTCGCCCGCTCCAGCTCCAGGGTCACATCCTCTGACTCTGTCTGCAGCCGCAGCTTGGCCTTCTCCAGCGACGAGCACTTGGCATTGGCGGCCTCTACGCCCTCCTCTGCTTCCTGCAGCCGCAGCGCCAGCTTCTTTCTAGGCCACGGGACCAAACAGGGTGCGGACTGTGTAGGGAGGGAGGGAGGCCAACAGAACAGCCCCAGCATCTCCCTGCACCCCCTGAAAGGGCTCAGAGGCACAGGTGTTAACTTCTGCGTGGCGACAGCCTGGCCGGCAAGGCACTCACTTGGCCTCCTCCAGCTCCTCGGTCCTCTGGATGGCGTCTGCCTCATACTTGCTCCTCCACTGAGCCACCTCGGCGTTGGCTTTGGACAGCAGCCGCTGCAGCTCAGCTTGGGCCTCCACCTCCTCCTCGTGCTGCTCCCGCAGGAGGTCACAGTCGTGCCGCAGAGCCTGCACGGCGTGGGCCAGCGCACTCTTGGCCTGCAGGGACCCCAGTGACCTCAGCATCGGTCCAGGCCAATGGCCTCCGCGTACCCCTGCCCACCCTGCAGTCGCCAGTGCCAGCCCACCTTGCTCTCCTCCTCCAGCTGCCGCCGCAATTCCTCCAAGCTCTGGGCAGCCAAGGCCTTCCCACGACTCAGCTGGCTGATCAGAGACTCCTTCTCCTCCAGCAGGCGGCTCAGCTCCCCTGCAGGCAAAGGGGCAAGTGGGCAGGTCAGGCAGGCGAGGGCAGCACCAAGGCCCCGCCTGGGGTGGCCCAGCTGAGCCCCCGGCCTCACCACTCTCAGTCTGCAGCCGCCCTCGCTGGGTGCTTGCATCCTCCAGCTGCCGCTGCAGCTCCTCCACCTTGATCTTGGCCTCACTTAGCTGATCCTCATAGGTCCGGCACAGCTTCTCTGCACTGGCCTGGGGTCCCAGGTCAGGAGTCAGAGGTCAAGTTTGTGCATCAGAGGGCAGAATCTGGGGCTGCAAGTCAGAGACTGGGACCTGGGATGGGGAACTAGAAAGCTAGATATGGGCCCAGGAATGAGAGATCAGAGCACCAAGTTCAGGGTCAGGAACTCGACTGCAGGGCTCCTGGCTTAACAGGTGGGTGTCAGAACCTGGAGGGCTGGACCAATCCCAAGGCCAGTGGGTCAGGGTAAGTGTTAGGATATAGCTGTGGAGTCATCCTGGGACAATGGTCAGAGGTCAGCTATCAGGACTAGGTGGTAGGAAGATCAGGGATCAAGGTTGGGTGCTGGGGTTCAGGATAGGTATTAGGTCAAAGTTCAGGAGTCAGGGGCTAGGGCCACAACTACTGTTGGGTCAAGGGTCTGAGATTAGAATTGGATGTTGGGTCAAAAATGACGTGGAGCCAGGGACCAGGATCTAGGAGTTCAGGGCTTGAGGTCAGGACTGGTAGGGGCTGAGAGGTGGGGGCCGGATGCCAGGTTAATGGGTCAGGACTCAGGCTCCAAGCTGGTGTGGGGTCAGTATTAGCATGAGGTGGCCAGAGGTCAAGGGTAGGGCCACCTGCTGGAGTCTGGATGGGTATGAGGTCAGAGGGTGGGGTCAGGAAGGAGGCAGACACCTTGCCACGGGCCAGAGTCTCCACGCTGGTGCCCAGGTCATCCACCTCCATGCGTAGCTCGCTCTTTTCCTTCTCCAGCTTCTGCCGCACCCGCTGCAGGCTGTCCACCTGTTCCCCCAGCTCGGCCGCGCTCTCGGCCTGTTTGCGCCTCAGGGTTGCCACGGTGGCCTCGTGCCGCAGAGCTGCCTCCTCCAGCTCCCGCCGCAGCCGCCCCAGCTCGGCCTCGCGCTTTCGGCTGCCCTCGCGCTGTCCGGCTGATGCGCCACCCACCTCCTCCAGCCGCTCGCTCAGCTCCTCCAGCTCCCTGGCTGCCTCAGCCCGCTGCTTCTCCACCCGGGCCCGGGCCGCCCGCTCTGCCTCCAGCTCCTCTTCCAGCTCCTCGGCCCGAGCCTAATGTGGGCAGGTGGGCGGCTGTCACTTCTGTGGGCCCTGACCCCAGACCTCGCCCGCCGACCCCCACGCACCTGCAGCTCCTTGATCTTCTTCTGCAGCTGGGCCCCCAGGAGCTGCTCATCTTCCACCCGCAGGCTCAGCTGACTGAGCTCAGAGTCCTTCCTGGGAGCCACAGGGTGGGTGAGCCAGCCCAGGCCCCGGGTGACGCCCCACCAGTCCTCCTCGGCACCCCCTCCCTGAGGTCCTAAGTGACTTCACCCCATGCACCCGCCGCTCCGGTTCCTTTACCCTCGGCCTTGGACATTGGCTGGGGCCTTGGTCCAGGAGGGGGCAGAACACTACCCCTGAACCCTGGTGACCCCCATCTCTCAAGCCCCACACTTAACCTCTACAGTGATGCAGGACCTATTCGATTCCAGAAGGGAATGAGGACCCGGGTACAGGCTCAGGAGGCCCCTGCCGGCCAGGAGGCTACAGTGCTGCCTCCCCCACCACGCCTACTTCTTGAGCTTCTCCTCCAGCTGCTGCTTGTCCTGGGCAGCGTCAGTCACTGACTCCTGTGTCAGCTTCAGGTCGCCCTCAAGCTTGCGCTTAGCCCGCTCCGTGTCCATGCGCAGCTTCTTCTCCTGCTCTAGCGAGCACTCCAGCTGAGGGGCAGGGCAGGGCTCAGCCACCGCCCGGGCCAGGCAGCACCCTGCCACCACGCCCGGCCCCTGGCGTGGCCCTTACATCCTCCACCTGCTGCTCCAGCCGGATCTTGGCCTTGGTCAGTGCACTCACGCGGTCCTCCTCGGCCTGTAGGTCGCCCAGGGCCTGCTGGTGGGCCTCCTGCAACGCCTTCTTCTCCTTGGTCAGCCGGGCCACTGACTCGTCCAGGGCAGCCATCTCTTCCGTCAGGTTCTTCACCTGGCCAGGACCAAGGTTACATGGGGACGGTCCTCCCCGCACTCTGGTCTGAGCAGGTACCACACCAGGTCAGAGCAACTGCCCTTCCAGCTATGGGACTCAGGCAAGCCACTGCACTGTGAGCCCCCATTGCTTCGTGCCTAAGGGCTGACACGCTTCTCGAGCTGCACTGAGGTTTGATGAGCGAATGCTCACAGAGCACTCAGCACAGCACCTGGCCCAGATGAGAACGAAAAATGTCTGCTTTTTGCAGCATCAACAGGTAATTGAGACAGCTGTTTCCTAGTCCTGGCTTCCATGGTGATCACCTGTGAGAACCTGAATGAGACACTTCCCACCCCAGCCTCACTTTTCCCTCCTGTAATAGAGTCAATACTCCTAAGTGCTGGGAACACAGGGCCGTCGTGAGGGCTCAAGGTCAGAAGGCACCTGGGAGGTGCAGAGCTGGGGATACAGGTTCCTGTCCTGACGGGGGCTCGCAGTCCAGGATGGATGAGAATTGCAAGAGTTTGCTGAGAACCCAAGGTCCTGTAGTGTGTGCTCGGCAAAGGCCAGTTACACCGAATCCTCACCCACCCGAATGGGGTAAGTGCTGCTAACCCTACTTGACAGATGAGAAAACTGAGGCCCATGAGAGGAAGTGACTTGCCCAAGGCTACACGCCAGGGCCCAGCAGAGCCTGGAGTGGGACCTGCAGCTGCCTGCCCCCAAAGCCACACCTTGTTCTCAGTGGCTTGCTTCTCCTTCTCAGCCTTGGCCAGGGTCAGCTCCAGGTCATCGATGTCCTTCTTGAGCTCCGTGCACTCATCTTCTAGCTTGCGCCGACGGGCGGCCAGGTCGGCGTTCACCTCCTCCTCATCCTCCAGCCGTTCGTTCAGCTCCTTCACCTTCCCCTCAAGCTGCACCTTGGACTTGATCAGCAAGTGGCAGCGCTCCTCAGCATCTGCCAGGTTGTCCTGCTCCTAGAGGGGACACGGGGCGTGGGGCCCAGTCAAGGCGGGGCCAAGGAAACCAGCTGAAGACACCAGCACAGGCCCTGGAGAAGACACTTCCTTTGTCTATGCAAAGGTTTGAAGCCCATGGTCAGCTGGGCTGAAGACCAAGGAATGCCTTGACCTGCTCTTGGCCCTGAAGGGGCTCAGGGAGAGGGACACACAGGGGCTTCAAGAGGGGGACCTTAGACACCAGGGGCAACCCAGAGTGAGGCCCAAACAAGGGCTCTAGGAGAGAAGCCCCTGCCCGCTCCCCTACACCAGGCTGAGGCCTTCTGGGTGAGCGGGTAGTAGCGGGTATTCTTGCCCTTTGTTTCCTCACTGCCTGGCTGTGTAACTGTCTCCTGCATAGTGGGTAAGTTTTGTGATCTTGGGGCCATCCCTGTTTCCTACCAATGTATCTCCAGCACTAACGCTGGCCTGACACACAAGCAGTTCTCAAAGATATGTGCAGAAGGAAAACGTGCTCTATGGACTTGGGAGATTCCAGACCCTTGATCCGTGTCCTCTGGTTATTACCCTGTTACCTTCCACCAGGGTTCCCATGACCCTTAGCCAAGGAAGGGAGCAGGGTCTGTTTCAGGGACAGCAAGGACAGGAGCACTGGGGGGGCTGAGGCTCCTCTGCAGCTTTAGCAAGAAGCCAGGGTGGCACAGGGGTGGCAGTTTTAGGACATGTGGACAGACTGAGGCCTGCAGTGGGGAGGAGGGAACGTGAGAGGCCTCATCTCATGGAGCCTCTGGAATAGGAAGAAAGATCCAGGGAAGGCCTGAACACCCAGAGCACAGCAGGGCTGCCTGGGCCGGGGGTCTGGTTGTGGTTTCCTTAGGGCAGCCTGGGGTACTGGGGTGCCGGGGACACCAGGTCACGAAGGGGAACCCCTCACTGCCCCCAACTCACTGCCTGCAGCTGCAGGGCCAGGTCATTCTTCTCCTGGGTGACACTGACTTGTGTCTCCTCTAGCTCCTGGCGCTTGGCCTCGGCAGCAGCCAGCGCCCCTCGCAGCCCCCGCAGCTCTGCCCGCAGGGCCGCCAGCTCCTCCTCGGCCTGCGCTGAGCGCAACAGTGGCTTCATCTTAAAAAAGAGCTTCATCCACGACCAGTTCTTGACGGCGTTGAAGGCACGGATGTTCCACTGGATGGTGAACAGGGCGTCCCTAGGGAAGGGGCAGCCCTGGGCTGTGAGCAGGCTCAGTGCTGCCCCCTTCAGGTATGGCCCCAGTGTGCACCTGGGACAGGTTAGGTCTCACGGTCTTCCCGACAGCCCTCGGGAGCAGGTCCTAATGCCTCTGCTTTATAGGTGAGATTGAGGAAGAGGCCCAAGAGCCCACAGGTCTGCCTCCAGGGCAGGACTCATGAGCCCGAATGTCCCGGGGGCCTCTGCAAGCGTCTAAAGACCCCAGGAGCTGCTAAGCCACCAGGCTCTGCGGGCAGTCGGCCTGGGCTCACAGGCCAGCGGGCACTCGCCAGCTGTCACTGGGTCGGACTCAGGCACCCCCTCTGCTGAGTGCGGATAACCACAGCACCTACCTCTCAGGACTGCTGCATACTTTAACCAAGATAGTGCAAATAAAGCATCTTGCCTGGGGCCTGGCACTTTAGAGTCTTGGAAAATGCTGTTGCTTCATTACCACTCCAGCAGCGGAGAGACAGGTGCTCTCGCCCCAACCAGCCGTAGGGGATAATCTGACCTCAGGGCAGCAGGGCAGGATTTGGAGAGCCTGGTTCTGTGAGCCGAGGGACAGTGGCCACACCTCCGCCCCGGCCCCTTCCTACACCCACCTGCCTCCCAGCAGGCGCTGGTACTCAAGGCGCATGAGGCGGCCCCGGCTCCGGGCCTGCAGCAGCGTCAGCACCTTGGCCAGACGCTGGTCGCGGAGCTCCTCCAGGACACCTACAAGCCCAGCCTTGAAGAACACCTGGGGGCCAGGGGGAGCAACCAAGTGTAACCCCCAACCGTTGGCATGAACCCTGCCCAGTGTGATGCCCCCAACCAGGGTCAGCCCTAATTCCAGGGTACCCTGACCTTGGTGTGGCCAAACTGGTACTGGGTGGCATCAAAGTCCAGTGAGCCCAGCAGCTTCTCTGTGGCTTTCCTGCTGTCCATGAAGGTATCATCTGGGATGGCGCTGGGGTTCAGGATGCGGTATCTGGGACGGCAGGGGAGGGCTAGTGAGAAGAGGGCCGGGGTGGGGGGCACAGGCCACAGAGAACAGGGAGGCCAACTGAGGAGGCTGGTGGGAGTGGCAGGGAGACCATTCCTGGGCCTCTCCAAGGCTGGAGCAGAGGTCCCAGAGGGGCACACTGAACAAGGGGCAGAGGAGGCAGCATCACATTGGGGGACTGGGCACATTCTGCTCAAAAACCCTGCGGGGGGCATTTAAATGCATTCGGTAAGTTTTTTAAGAGGCTGTAGTTTTTATGAAAGGCATGGACTACTACTTTTATAATTTTTAAGGCAAAAAATATAAATGCATGTTAATACCATATACAAACTGAAGAAATATTTGGGAGGCAATTGTAATCAAGAGCAACTGTCCCCAGCACATGCACAGGGCCATGTGGATCAGATGGGCTGTGGCCACGCCGTGAAAGCAAAAACCCCAGAAACATGAAAGGCCGCACGCTAGGGGGACGCATTAAACAAACGTGGTTCACTAGACTATGGGATGCTTCACAGCCATAAAACACAGATGCCTGTTGATAAGGACAATCTCCACGATGGATTATACATTAAAAAACAAACAGCACCGTGTGTTTGTGTCCCTGTGCGCAGTATTTGTAGGGAAGTCCACTTATAAAGGATAGTGTGGATGGCTACAGTTACTTCTGGAAGGGGAAGGAACTATGTACACTTGTAGCCTGACAGAATCAAGCCTATCAGGGGAAGAGGCGGAGCCGAGACACTGCCCGGCGCTCGCTGTGCGTCAGGCGTTAGGCGTTATGTGAAGCCTAGTCCCGTGAATTCTCATTCGGCTCCCACGTCTGCATCCGACCTGCCTGCTCCCTGAGCTCCAGATAATAAATCCAGTCTCCTCCAGTTCTCTTCTAGGACGTCTGCTGGAGACATTTCAAACTTGACATGCACAAAGCAGAGCTCCAACCACTCTCTCTTCACCTCCCCCCAAAAATCAAAAACCCTGTCTTTGTATCACCGACTCCCCAGCTGCTCAACCCCAAGCCTGGAGTCACCCTTGTCTCCTCTTTCTTATCCTGTATCCAATGCATGGTCGAGCCTGTTGGCTCCACCTCCAGTATTCACCCCAGTCCCCCTCCCCGCTCAGCCACCCCCATCTCTCCCTGGGACGCCTGCGCAGGCCCCTGCTTCCCCCTGGGGACTGGTCTGTCAGGCTCTGAAGTGTGTGTCCTTCCCACCCTCAGGCTGCTGCCTCCACCCGGAGTGAGGGAAGGGGGCAGGCACCCACCGCTGCCGGAAGTCAGCGTAGAGCAGCCTGTTGGGGAATCCCTGGCGGCAGATCCGGATCCCCTCCAGGACCCCATTGCAGCGGAGCTGGTGCAGCACCAAGAAGGCATCCATGACACCTGGACACGGAGGGGGTTAAAGGGGAAAGTCAGAGGTCAATGGACACAACTTTGGGCCCCAGAGAAAGAAACACAGCCCAGACCCAGGGCCTACTTTAAGGCTGTGCCGACCCTGCTAGGTAAAGGGAGAAGACCCACACCCTGGCCTCTCCCTGTCCCCCTCTCCTACCAGGCCAGCCCTGGGTGACTACCTGGGGTCTTGTTCTCGTTGGGGACAATGCAACGGACGAAGTGGGGCTGCGTGGCCCGCAGGTTGGTCATCAGCTTGTTGAGGTTCTCCTGGAAGTGGGGAAGAGTGGGGAGAAGGCACAGGGGGCAGAGAACCAGAATTGGATGCCACAGTGGGTCGGGACCATTAGGCCTGGGGGGCAGGTGCCGAGGTATGCCCCCCACTTTTGTTCTTTCACTCTCGCTCCATGTGACGCTCTGCCCTCTCCCATCACCACCACCAAAGTCTTCATTCCCCCACCAAATGCCCACCCCTCCCAGAGGCCCCGGGGCTCCCACCCCGTCCCCGCAAACCCTGCCCAGGCAGCTGAGGACGGGAAGCAGCACAGACTTGCTGTGATGTTCACGTGGAGAGGAGTTAAACATCACTGCAAGTCTTAACAGCCGCCCGCCCAGGGGACAGGGCAGGGGGTGAAGGACAGGGCTAGGGGCCCAATGGGTCCAAATGGGGCCAGACAGGGCCTCACCTTGTGCAGCTGGGACACCGTCTGGAACGATGCTGCCTTCTTACGCTTCTCTTTCACCCCAGACTTGGGGGGCTCGGCTAGTAAAGACAAGGCACCCAGTCACTCCAGGGAATGATGCTCCCTGGGCCCTTATCAGAATGGCAATCTAGTCGCTCCGTACTTACTGGAACAGGAGCCCGAATAGTTCTCATAGAGGGTTGCCAAGAGCTTATTCTGTGACTTTTGGAAGATGGGGACCACCGTCTCATTCAGGGGGTCCTTGTTTTTCTCCAGCCAGCCCACGATGCTGTAAGGCACCTGGCAGAGACGAGACAGGTGCTGAGCGAAGGTGGCGAAACTTGGAGGAGGGAGGGAAGAGAGGGGTCGAGTGCCGGGGTTCCAACAGGTACCTACCACGCCCGCGTAGTGGACCACCTCGAAGTGGGCCTGGTACTTGCGCTTCTTGTCAGGCCGCGGCTGCTGGAAATTGGGTGACTTCCCTGCATGGTTGTCATAGAGTTTGGCCCGGAAGCTCGCATCTGAGGCCTTGGGGAACATGCACTCCTCCTCCAGGATGGACAGGATGCCCAGCGGCTGGGGATCGGGAACAAGCGTGAAGAGCCTCCGTCAAGCCAGCCCATCCTGGCGGAGCTGCACCCCTGTTCCCAGACCACCTCTCTCTGGGAGCCTTCCCAGATCTCTCTGGACAGTCAGAGACCAGACCCACTCCCAGGAACGCTGTCTTCCAAGGAAGAAAGAAAAGTTTATGGCTTGGCTTCCAACCCCCTTCTGCAAGACTTGCAACACTGAGTCATCCTCTTTGCTTCTAAAAAGTGTGCAAACCATTAAAGGATGATTACACTGATTTTTTTTTAAAAAAAAGAAGTGTGCAAACTCAAACTGGCATCTCTGTACCCCACTCTCATCCTGGCCACATCCACAGCTCACACTCACACACACACACACACACACCCACATAAGTTAAAAAAAAAAAAGAAAGGCCGCCAAGTTCACATTTTGGCTTCCTCATTGACTAGCTGTGGAACCTTCACACTTCCCCAAGCCTCAATTTTCTAACTTTCAAAATGGGAAAATGAGACCTTCGGTGTTGATATAACAGCAAAAAACTCAACCACCAACTGCCCAACAGTAGGGGATTACAGAAATGCATTGTATGAAAATCATCTGCTGCATGAACTATTCTTACCACCTTCAACAACATTTAAAATACATTTTCAGAGAAAAAGTAAGATGTGAAATGAGTCTGTCTGTAAAAGAAAATGGATGCTCAGGATAAAGGATTCGGAGGAAATTAACCCAAGTGCCATGATATTGGCTGTGGTAGGATTGGGGAAAACATTTTTTTCCCCTTTACTTCCAGTTTTTCAAATTTTCTTTAATTTTCTTTTTTCCATTCTTTGTACAATGAGTAAATATATGTAACATTTCACAATCCAAAAAACAAATAAGAAAACACCTTGCCCTGCTCCTAGGGCAGTTCTGAGGACCCAGGGAAACTGTGGCTGCAAACGGGGCCTTGCTCAACTGCAAAACTGTGTGCACCCAGGAGGGCTCTTGTCAACCGTACTGCGATGAACACTCACGTTGCTCACACACACCAACGCTCGTCCACGTTCAACTCCAACACGCCTATTCAAATGCACACATTCCCTTTCATACACATGTATACAGATCACACACACTTCAGTGCACAATCACAAACTCACACACCCACTTGCACAGGCCTGCTCACACACAAGCATCACTACACACACCCTCCCCTGCTCGCAATGACCTTGTCCGAGCCCCACCTTCTCGATGAGGTCGATGCAGGGCTGCAGGTCAAGGCCAAAGTCGATGAAGACCCAGTCAATGCCCTCCCGCTTGTACTCCTCCTGCTCCAGCACAAACATGTGCTGGTTGAAGAACTGCTGCAGCTTCTCGTTGGTGAAGTTGATACACAGCTGTTCAAAGCTGTTAAACTACAAGAGGGAGGTGCCTGGCTCAGCAGGCTCCTTGCAGATGGGGAAAGGGAGGCCCACAGAGGAGCAGGGATGTGCACGAGTTCACCCCCCACCTCCAGGCAGAAGCCCAGGGTTCCTGCCCCACATAGGCTGGGGTCCTCCACCTTGGAGAGAACAGAGCCTGGGGTTGTGGGCCTGCTCTCACCTCAAAGATCTCAAAACCAGCGATGTCCAGCACCCCGATGAAGAACTGCCGGGGCAGCTTTGTGTCCAGGGTCTGGTTGATCCGAGACACCAGCCACCTGAACAGCCGGTCATAGGTGGCCTTGGCCAGAGCCCCCACAGCGAACACCACCTGGAGGTGTAGGGAGGCCGGGCTGGGACCTGGCAAGGGGGGACCCTGCCCGGCTGTCCCTGGGTAGGCCCTGGCCCGCAGGCAGCTCACCTGCTCCACGCTCTGGCCCTTGGTCACATACTCGTTCCCCACACGCACCCGGGGGTGCAAAAGGCCTTTGAGGAGATCGCCACTGCTGACCCCCATCAGATAGGCAGCCTTGTCAGCACCTGGCAGGACATATGGGGGGTTAAGGAGGGAGGAGGACAACAACGGGCACTTAGGGGCTCTGCTGCCTCAGCCTGGGGCTGGAAGAGGGAGGTCGAGTAGGGTCAAGTTCAAGGCCAGCAAACTGTAATACCTGCAGGAAGGAGAGGGTCTGGAGCTGAGGAGTTGGGATCAGGTAAGACTGAGGTCAAAGGTTGTGGACAAGAGTTAGGTTTAACAATCATGGACAGGACATGGAAATCAGGGTCAAGGTGAAGGCCGGGTCAAGCCAGGGCCCCTCACTCTCAGTGCCGTCGGCCTCGGCCTGTTCCTCCCGCTGCTTCTGCTTGAACTTCATGTTGCCGAAGTGCAGGAGGGCGCCCACGATCTTATAGCAGGCGCACTTCTCATCCACGCTGAAGCCCAGGATGTCCATGGCATGCTGGAAGGTGGGGGGACAGGACGGTGGGCTTAGAGAAGCCTGGGCTCCTTGAGCCAGGCACTGCCCCTGGACCATTCAAACGGCTCAGGGCACGACCACCCCTCACACCACAGGCCCCCTCTCAGCTCCCCTCCGGCACAGCCCGTACATCAGTGGCGATGAGCTCCTCCCCGTCGTCCATGTTATCCACCGTGATGACGCCCTGGCTGCAGAAGTGGTAGTCGTAGGGGTTCATAGACAGAAGCAGCATGTCTGGGGAGAGAAGGGCGGGTCAGGCCGTGCTCATCCAGCTGTTCTCCTCCCCCATCCCAGCATGGTGGTCCTGGGGGCCCCCACCCAGGAGTCTAGGGCCCTTCCAGGACTTCTCTGGAGCCTGCATTTCTTGTCCCTACCCCTCATCAGTGGCTTTTCTTTCTTTATGGTTCTCTGAGGAATGAGCTGCAGTCCCCATGTCTCATCCCTGTAGCCCAGACCCCAGGTGCTGGGGCTCAGGGAGGACCAGCTCTCCCCTCAAGGGGCTTGCAAGGGAGGGGAACTGGGCCCAGACAGTCATTTGTCCCCCTTTGGTGCTGGCTGGGACCTCTCTAGTCTCAAAACAGCAGGAGGGGCTCAGGCCTCTGCGAGAAACTATACAGCCTTGGCGGGGCAGCGGAGATAAGAGTCTGGTTCCCTGCATGGAAAGGAAAGGGCTCAGCAATAACCACGAGTCCCGGGGGGAGTCAGGGACAGGAAAGAAGGGGTACCACAGCAGGGATACCAGGCAGCCCCATTGGGGTCTAACTCCCACCCCTTCCATCCCTGGCCTTTACCCTGCAGCTCTGGCTTCTTCCCTGACAGGATCTGGTAGTAGACGTGGTAGCCGCGCTCACCGGGCAGCTGGAAGATCACCCGTGACTTCTCCAGAAGATCTGGGAAGAAGAGGCGACACCAGCCTATCACCTCTTGCACCTCCCCAGAGTGGACGCTCTGACAGGAGAGAGCAAGAGGTGGCGGTGAGGGGTCGGGGGCGTGCAGGGGTGCCGTGTCTACACACGTGCCAGCGTGTGCTGGGAGGGTGTCTCTCCGTTGGCGCCTGTGTCACCATGGGTCTGTCTGTACCTCAGTGTGTGTCCTCGTGTGTGGGGTGTGAATGTGGGTGTCTGTGCACATAGGTTTTTGTTTGTGTGTCAGTCTGGCCGAGCCTCCACGTGTGTGTGGGTTGGGGTATGAATTAAGACTTATTCTTTCCCCAGCGCCACAGGGCTGTGCTTATCCATCAGGATCTAGGCGTGCATCCCAAGGTGGGGCATGATCCGCACAGGGGCCCCCTCTGCGTGTGTGGCTCAGGCACCTGGCATCTGTGCAGCAGGGCTGCGTCAGGCCGGATGAGAGGTGTCAGGGAGCTTCCCAGCAGGGGCCTGAAAAGGTGGGGCACTCTGAGTAGGTCTGAGGCTGGGGCAGGAGGGGTGTGGGCCAGGCCTTCCCCGCCAGGGGACAGAGAGAAGACTGGGGGCTCGGAGGTCCGATCGCAAGGAGCCTGACTGGCCAAATAAGGGTTTGGTTCTCCCTCTTCAGGTGATGGAATCTAGAGAAGGTTTTTCAGCAGGGACGGGATATAGTCAGAGAAAGTATGGCTTGAAGAAGACCAAGTAGGGGAGAGGAGGCTGGGAGACCACACAGAGGCTGGTGTGATGCTCCGGTGAGAGGTGAAGTGGCCTGAGCTGGGCAGTAATCAGGGGAGGGGGAGAAATGCCCAGAGCAGGCGGGGAGCCCAAAGGACTTGATGACGGATGCTGGGTCCGAGTGGAAGGGCCTTGGCCCAGCCTGGGCCCCTCCTTCCCCACCTCCCTCACCCACTACCAGACTCACAGCTGTCAATGTCCGCAGATGCCAGCTTCCCAGAGGGACCAAAGTGAATGCGGATGAACTTGCCCTGAGGACAGAGGGGCAGCCCTCAGCTGGGAGCCTCAGCCAGCACCATCCTCCCTATTGAGGGCTCCCACCACCTTGTGCCCTCCCTGTTGGCGACCCTGCTCCAGCCCCAGCCACCCGCTCCCACTGTGGCCACTCACAAAACGGGAGGAGTTGTCGTTCCTCAGGGTCTTGGCATTTCCAAAAGCCTCCATGGCGGGGTTGGCCTCAATGAGTTGATCCTCGAGGGTGCCCTAGTGGTGGCAGGGGGTGAGGGGTCTGTCAGACACGGTGCTCACCAACTGGCAGGCCAGAGCAGTCCATGGCCTCTCTGGTTATGCAGGGGAAGGGGGGGTGTCCCCAGGACCTCGTAATTGTTGCTGCCCCACTCGCATGGGCCCCGCACTTACCCCAGTCTTTGTTGCCAGAAATTGCTGTGGGGAGAAGACAGACACGTTAGAGGGTGTGAGGTCTCACCAGGTTGTGGGGGCAGGAGGGCAGCGGTTAGCAGGACAGTGAACGTTAGTCACCCAGAAGTGTAGCCCCACCCTAGTGCCCATGGCCTGATCCTGCTAGGGCTGTTAGAAGGAAAAATGCCAGAAAGTGGGAGTGAGCATGGCCCTAGCCAGGGTCTTGAGGCAAGGGTGGCACCTGGGGTCTCCCACTTGAAGCCCTTCCTCTCTGCCAACCCTATCTCTGGCCTCTCTGGTATCCCTTCATTTCCCACACTCCATGCCATGGGCCCTTGCTCCAAGCTCCAGAGGCCTCCAAACTAAAATCTACTCCCCTCAGAGCTCAGCTCAAGTACCCACTCCTCTAGGAAGGCCTCCCTGATGCCCTGAAGCTGAAAAAGACCCTTCCCGCTTGGAGCCTTCCTACCCTAACCGCCCTCCCTGGTAGCCTCTTACACACTTCTCCTTTGTAACATGGTTAGGTGTGTCTTCATGGTACAATTGTACACCTACTAGCATGCAAAATGGCCCTGCGGTGCATATTATTAGCTCTAATTTGCAAATGAGGAAACTGAGACTCCACAAGGCGGCAGCAGCAGGGAGGCACGAGCCCCATGTCCTGCCTCCCGTGACATCTACAGCTCTCCTGTGAGTCACCTAGAGGGACTTACTGAATTCGGCAGAGCCTCCCTCCTAGCCTAGAAAGGGAGAGGAAGGAAGGAATGGATTCTGGAAAGAATCCATGGACATGCCACCAAGGACTTTGTGGTCATTCATTCGCCTCCAGAGAGCCTAAGACTTAAAAATACCCCCAGGGACACTGGGCAGAGGGAGGCAGGAGCCTCCACTGCACAGAAGCCTCCTCCCATACACTGCTGTTCAGTGCTTTTCTGCAGGGCTCTCTCTGGTCTGTTTGGCCAAATTATGGTGCCAAGGGGAGGGAGCTTGATAAAGCTTTTAAATTCCTGTATCCACAGCACCTGTAGGCAGCCTTCCCCTCCACCTCCCTTGCCTGACCCACTGTCCGGTACTCTACCTGCCCAGGTGCTCCCCTGCCCCCAGCCCTTCCAGCTGGGTCCCTGCCAGCTCTGGCCTCTCCCTGCCATTTTTTCCTGTCACTGGACCAACCCAACTTTCTGCAGCATCCCCAGAGACCATTTAAGGGTTTGGAAAACAGGGTGGGAAAGGGAGGGAGGAAAAAGTACCAAAAAGTCAACAGCAAAAACAAAACAAAAACAACAACCACAACAACAAAAAAACAAAACTGAAATAAAAATCAAAAATCAAGAAAATCAAATGGGAGAAAAGGCAAAAGGCAAAAAGGAAAGAAAAAGTGAAAAAGAAAAAAAAAATGCCCCAGAATAAAGCAAGGCTCAACAGGACCAGGTTGAGGACAGTGTAGGGGACGCCTTGGAAAGAAAAGGCAGCCCATTTGGGAGTAGCCACAGAGCTCTGAACGGCTGGCCCTTGGGCCAGGAATGGAATGTTATACCTCAAAATCAAAAACAGAATTAAAAAACCTGTGTCCCCATGGTTATGGACATTGCTAAAAACCGTACAGAAATCACAGGGCATAAAATTGCCCCCCAACCCCAGCTGTTGAAAATTCCAGTGCCCTCCGCTCTGGCCAGTCTCTGTGCATATATACACCTGCTCCTTCTGACTGGCAGCAGGTAACTGGGTCTTTGGTGCATGAAAAGCAAGAAAACAATCACTTCTTAGTAAAAGCGGCCTATCTGGTATACTCTTTCAAAACATGAAGGTCATGATGGAAGATAAAAATTACACAAAAAAGTTTAGGAGTAGTGATGTGGTCCCACCCCTCCGTGTTACAGACAGGAACATCCAGGAAGGCTCAGAACAGAGTTACACAGTGTGTCAGAGGTGGCCACAGCCTTTCTGGTCAAGCCTTGCTCAGGCCAGAGTCCCCCACCAGGGTGGGAGGCTCAGGCAGGGCTGGGGAGTAAAATTTTTAAAAAGAAAAAAAAACGGGGGGAGGGAAAGAAAGAAAAGAAAAACAGCGGAAGCAGTGAGGGGCGGTGCCCAAGTGGGCGAGTCTTACGGCCTTCTTGCCCGGCCCGTCTCCCAGGGCAGCGACGATGGCAAAGTACTGAATGACCCGCTTGGTGTTAACCGTCTTACCGGCCCCCGACTCTCCGCTTGGACGACACAAACATGAGTCACCAGTGCCCATCTGGCCTAATTCCTCCCAGCCCCCAAAACCCCACCCCTCAAGCAGGGTCCCACTTTCTCCTCTTCCCCTCAATTCAGGATCCCAGGGAGAAATCGACCCTCAGAGGTGCTGAGCTGCTTACAAAGCAAGCCAGTGTAGACCATCCCTGTGAGACAACACGTGTGATGATGCCACTGTTTGCTGAGCACTTAGTGCCAGGCGCTGGCCAAGTACTCCACCCCCACCAGCTCAGTTAAGCCCCAGAAACCATTATTATCCCCATTTTATGGACAATGAAATGGGCCTCAGAAGTTCTGCGACTGTCCCTGCTATGTGCCAGGCACATATATCAACTCACCAACTCCTTACAACCCTGTGTGGTAGGTAGGATTGTTCTGTTTTTATTGGTGGGGCTCAGAGGCCCAAGGACACACATTGGGGAGTAGAAATGTGAGAACTTGAACCCAGGTCTATCTGGATTAAAAGCCTTTGCCCTTCACTGCCAGGCTGTGCACACACACACACATACTCTCTCTCACACACAAACATCCGTATTGGCTTGGCTGGACATGAACCTGGCATGTAAAAATTCTACCATTTTCCAATGAGGCAAAGAAAAGATCAGAGGTAAGATTCACATGTAAAGAGATGTGAGGAGGAGGAAGGGGAAAGGAATCTCCCACCTGCCCTTGACCCAGAATTAGAACCCCCAAAGGATTAAGGTGGGAGATTCCTGGCCCTGGGGAAAGGAGGTATTGGAGCTGGTGACCACTCTGGTGTTTGGGCATCTACCCCCTACCCATAATACATCTGCCTACGATGGGGCAGAGAAAATGCTCAGGCCTGATCTGGCTTCAGCTGGTACAGTGGCTCCAGGATGTAAATAAAAGCCCTGCCGTAAGCACTTTGGATTCAACCCTGGGAAAAGACTTTGGTTCCACCCTCTTCCCGCTAGATGGCCAGTGTTCCCACCCCACCTCTAGAGCCCCACACTCACGTGATCAGCATGGACTGGTTCTCTCGGTCTGGAGGAAAGGGGAGGGAATAGAGAAGTCAGCAAGTGAGGGACCAGCCACACAGGGAACACCTTGGGTGTCCATGGCCCTGGGGCAGCCCCCCACCAACCAAGGCCAGAAATGGGAAGGCCAGCTCCCACATGGAGAGACAGAATGGCTGTGCCTGAGTGTCCAGCAGTGACACAAGGAGGGCAGTGTAAGTGGAGGGACAGGGGTCCTTTACAGAGGCCACCCTGGAGCCAGGGTAGGAGTCTCGGGTTGAGGAGAGAAGTCATGACGGCCCTTACTGCGAAGCATGTCGTTGTAGGCATTATCCGCCACTGAATATATATGGGGTGGGGCCTCCGAGCGGCGCTTTCCCTTGTAAGCAGCCACCACAGAGGCTGTGTAGACCGGGAGCCATTTGTAGGGGTTGATGGTGACACAGAAGAGGCCTGAGTAGGTCTGAGGAAAGAGTATATCGGTTGGGTTTATTTGGGGGTCCCCCAAGTTCCCATCCCCAGGCCCCAGTCTTCACAACAGTGACCCTGCGATATTCCTCAAGGAGCCCCTTGACTTGCCATGCCACACCTCTGTGGCCATCCTGGTATCGCCCCTTATTCCTGCCCCCAGCAGGTGGCCTCCCCTTCATAGCGCCATAGCTGAGCCTCTTGCCCTGGAGCTGCAGTTGCCTTCCAGGGTCCAAAGACCTTATGGCCAGCGCCATGCTGGCCCCGCGCCTGCCACTCACAGCCCCGCCCCCGCCCAGCTCGCAGCAGCCTGGCCCCGGGCGGCTCACGTAGATCATCCAGCGAGCATAGCGCTGGCGCAGGTTGTGTAGCACGGCTGCCTCGTTGAGGTGTGTCATCATGGCCATGTCCTCCAGTAAGTCAAAGCGGGGTGGGTTCATGGGCTGCAGCTCGCTTTCACGCACCGTCAGCACCTACCAGGGAGGCTGGGTCATGGAGGGAAAAGGGAGGAACCGACCAACCTCACTCTCATCCCCACTCACACACTCCCAGACCCCCTTCGTCCAGGGTACGGATCCTGCTGGTCAGGAGCCCCCAGGGACAGAGAAGCCAATCCCAGGAAAGGGGGAGCTGAACCTTCTGGTCTTTGGTCTCCACAGTGACTTTGCCCCCGATAGCCTCGGACTTGACCTCGGCCTCCACGTAGGCATCCTGTTCATCAGGCACCCAGACTCGCTTCTTCCCTGGGTTGCAGAGAGAGTAGTAGACTTTGAAAGGGGCTGAGGCACCTCCAGGGGTCTGGACAGCTGGTCCTGTCCATAGAGCTGTGCCCCTCTCAGAAGGCCCTCTGCCAGGACACAGGAGTCCCAGTGACAAACTCTAGAAACCCAGGCTTCCGGAAGGGTTTCTAGGGACCTAGAAGATCCCTAGAGATCTCAAACGACCCCCTGATTAGAGTAACAGTCTGGGTTACAACACTTGGGTTTAGATCCCTGCTTTAGCCATGTCTGTCCTGCGCCCTCAGGAAAATCCTTCATTCTCTCTGGGCCTGTTCCCTCACATGCAAAGCATTATGGGGATCTCCTGAGGTTCCATATGGAGCAGGCCCTCAATGTCAATCAGGCATATAACTCTCAGGGAGGTCCCACCTCCCCTATTTCACTGAAGACCCAAAGCCAGGCCTCCTAACTTTTTGTCCTGTGCTCTTTCCTGCCTGGCCAGCTGAGCCCAGAGTCCAGATACCATGGTGGTTAAAAGCACGGACTCAGCTGCAGACCACCAGGTTCTGTTCCTTGCTCTGCCAAGTGCCTTGGTGAAGACCATCTCCATAACTTGCAGGCCTCAGTACAAAATGATAACGTGGGCCCCCTTATTAAAAATTTCAAGGTGGCAATAGCAGAGCATTAAATCAAGTGCAACGCCCTTCTAAGCATGGTGCCCTGTGCAACTGCAGAAGGTTGTACATCTATGAAGCTAGGTCTGGCCTTGGGCCCACCTCCCCAGGCCGTTGAGTTGATGCATGGAAAGTCATCTGCTCTGGGCCTGGCACATAATAAGCACTTGATACACACTGCCTATTGTTATTATTGTCCTATGAGCAGACCAGTTCATAAATAGTACAGCCTTTGTTCCTGTCCCTAATAAACAGTGGCTTTGGTTCTGTGGAAAGCACTAAAAATAACTCCAGCACAGGTCTTGTGGACACGTGGAGGCAGCCTGCATACATGCTGATCAGTCCCATCTCAGAGGCCTTGGGCTCCAGCCTGAGTCCTCACAGGCTGCAGATCCAGAAGGCAGGTGGTATTATCCCATTTAACAGAGGAACAAACCAAGGTTTGCTTACAGAACCACAGTGATATACACAGGGTCCCTGGGATTTGAGTCTCCAGTCCATGGCTAAAGCTGTCAGGCCAGAATGCCCCTTCAGCCCTGAGCTGAGTGCCACCCCTCCCTGCTCCTGGTCTGAGCCCAAAAGGGCTTCTGAGGCTGTGCCCCCTCCCCCTTTGCCCTCACTTACCATCCCATGGGACAGTGTGCACCTTCATCAGCTCCTGGTAGCCCTGGCGGAGGTAGCGGGCAGACTCCCCGAGTTCACTCACATCCATCATGGTGGTGGCAGTGAGAGGTGGAAGAGGAGGTGCTGGAAGTCTTGGAGGTTCAAGGTTGCCCAACGCAGCAGGCACTGGAAGATGGCAGTGATGAGGGAGCTGAGGGGCCAGGGGGTCCAAACTGGGGCATGATCCTCCAACCCACAAGACCAGATACTAGGTAACTCCCCTGGACTCCCCAGCTCAGCCACCCTGGGTGAGCGCCCAGCACACATACACACCCTCAAACCCCAGAGCATCCTCTCCTACAGGCACACTCACCCACCCACCCTCCTGCCCTCCCTTCAGCTGCAGCCCCAGCCCCGATTACTCACCTCAGCACCACGGTGAGGGCAGGGAGCTGTGCTACCCCTTTTATTGCCACGGTCAAGGTCAGTGGAGGAGAGCTATGTCAGCAATCTCCACGTGTCACAGCCCCCCCAGCCTGGCCACAGGACACAAAAGGCAAATTCCCTTTTATCTCCACCAGCACGGCCCCTGGGCTATTTTTACCTCCCATTGTCAGGGGATCACAAAGGCAGAGAGAGACACTCCACTGAGGGACAGGGAGGCTGGGATTCAGAAACTGACCGGGGCAGGGACAAGGCAGTGAGAGATTTGGGAAGACTGAGGAGCTCAGAGAGAGAAACTGAGTCACGGAGAGTCTGATACACACAGAAAAATACCCACATCCCCAGTTATAGAGAGCAGGCAGACTCAGAGGGGGTCCACAGAATGCCCTCTGGGGTCTTCTAGTTCAACCCTCTTTATACACCAGGGAAAGCAAGGCTCAGAGAAAGGAAAGCACTGGCCAAGTCTTACAGATGAGCAGTGGCAGAGATCTGGTCAAAAAGAGAAGCAAAGAGCCAAACGCATCCCTCTCCAGCACCTGGATACACTTTCTCCCCTTCCTCTATCCCCATCTCTCTGAGGGCTCCTTGGGGAGGTCATACATGACGAAAACCAGACCTGGGATCATAGAACAAAGGAATGACTTGGCTGAAGCAGAAGCAAATCACAGAAATTTAAGCCAGTTAAGAGCCCCTCCGTCTTCTTTTTTTTCTTCTAAAGGCTGGTCAAGTGACCCCTCCATATTCTGACATTCAAGATTCACAGGAAGCCGACCTCCTGCAGCCCACTCTCAACAGGGGCCGGGGGTGCTGGCACTCAGTGTGCCTGATACAGCCTTCGGAATGTGTCAGGGGCACTTGCAGGCTCTCCTGTCCATCACCCCAGTCAGGGCTCAGTGACACCATAGAATTTTAGATGCAGAGAATGAAAGGATCCAAGAACTGAACCTTAGACACCAGACATACAGAACTAGAGTTCCAGAGCTAAGATTCCAACCAGACATCAGACCGGGCTCACACAGAGAAATCCTATGTACCAACGGGCCACCAATTCCAAATATGTAGACGTACCACATAAAATATATAGAAATAATTTTAAAGATACATTTTCAACCATATACAGTTCAAAACAGGCAAAAGTAGCCATGGTGATGGAAGTGGAAGAGTGGTCTTTTGAGGGAAGGTAATGACTAGAGGGCCTCTGGCATACAGGAAACACCCTGGTGACGCTGAGCTGAGCTGCGTGGTGGTTACACAGGTGAGCTCACTTTGTAAAACGAATCGAGCTGTGCATTTAAGATGCCTGCACCTTACTGTATGTATATTACATGAAAACTTCTTTTACAATTCATTGCCAAATTTGGCAGTACCTATCAGAAATGCAAAATGCCCAGATCCTTTAAGAATTAATTCTACAAGTATTTCCCCAAGTTGTAAAATGATACAGGTCCCCTTTGGGTGGACATTTAGATTGTTTCTAGTCTTTTGACATTATAGTCAGGGCTACAGTGAATAATCTTGTACAGTCTGATGAAAGTAAACCATATCCTGTTCAAGAAACAGAAATTATGAGAAATTATCCCCCCTCAGAACCTCTTTCACTCACTACCCCTCCCCCAGGGTAACACAATCTTCTAACCTCACAGGTTAGTTTTGTCTATTTTCAAGATTTATATGAATGGAATCCTACATTATGACATATTTCTTTCTTCTTTCTCTCAGCGTTATACTTATGAGAACATCATTCTGTTCTAATTCTTTTCACAGAGCTAAGATTGTTTCTTGCCTGCCTTCTGCTATTAGAAAGGAACTCCATGAGGGTAGGATCTTGTCTGCATCCCCTAGCACCCTGCAAAGTGCCTGCACATAGTAGAAGGTCGATAAATATCTATGGAGTAAGTGAATGAGCCTAGCCTGATTGACAGATAGATTATAGGGTTTTAATCTTTATATACGGTCAGAAGCTGGAGAGCTGGGCATGGCAATTTATAAAGAGCCCAGGGGTGGGAAAAATTCTTTTCACTGTTCAAAGATGCTTCGAATGCAGGGCTTCTTGCCCAGGGACCAAGCAACAGAGTTGGCCTGGAGAATCAGAGCCTCTAACTAGCCTAACCTATCCCAAATATAACATGGGTCCAAATTCTAGAATTACCTGCTCAGTGTATAAACCTGGGGCTGAAAAACCAACCCAAAACTCAAGTCTAGAACTGCCCTATCGGTTCACTTCCACTACCCAGGGCACATCTTCCTGCTGAGATAAGCTCAAAGACAAATGTGACAAAGCGAAGAGGAAGCCCAGTGCTCTGAGAGATGCAACAAATGCTATTAATATTAATACAATTCACAAGGACTTACGGTACTGACTTTAAATACCTAAAGCACTGTCCTGGAGCACAGGGAGCCTATGTAATTTGTATGGCCTCAAAAGTAGACCAAGGCCGGGCGTGGTGGCTCACGCCTGTAATCCCAGCGCTCTGGGAGGTCAAGGCGGGTGGATCGCTCAAGGTCAGGAGTTCGAGACCAGCCTGAGCAAGAGCGAGATCCCGTCTCTACTAAAAAATAGAAAGAAATGATCTGGACAACTAAAAAAAAATACATATATACAGAAAAAATTAGCCGGGCGTGGTGGCGCATGCCTGTAGTCCCAGCTACTCGGGAGGCTGAGGCAGAAGGATTGCTTGAGGTTGAGGTTGCTGTGAGCTAGGCTGACGCCATGGCACTCACTCTAGCCCGGGCAACAAAGCGAGACTCTGTCTCAAAAAAAAAAAAAAAAAGTAGACCAATGGGCAGTGCTAGAAAGCAGAGCTTGGACGCATCCAAAGGAGGACTTTTCATCCAAAGGACTCTGAGCCAATCGGCAACGGAAGAGGCTGCCTTGGAAGAAAGTGAGCCTGCCAGCACCAAGGAAGACTCAAACAGATGCTGCACAGGACTTGAGGCTTTGGACTGGATGACTCTTAAAGTCTGTTCCAACTTTAGGAGTCTAGGATTCCAGGATTTTAGAATCCAGCCCAAAACATATCTGCCACCAATATACCCTAGTGCCTGAAATTCCTTTTTTGGGTTAGAGTCCTTCTTTGGGTAAAAACATTGAAGGAGTCTGTGAAAATGCTGATACACCTAGGAAGGACACGTGAATTCAGTTCAGCACGCATCTGACAGCCTCTATTCCATGTCCAGGATTGGAACAAGAGACATTCATCGTCCAGGAAAGGAAACATACTCAAGTAAGATGTCAGAATGGAGGAGTTTGAAGGATAAATGCAAGTTTGATACCCACACTGGCAAGAAGAGGGCATGACAACAAGGTCCCTTCCCTCATAGAGCTGCCATTCTATGGGGAGGCAAAAAATAAAGAAGCGAATATGTTTCTAAGGTAATTAAAGATTGTGGCAGGTCCTGTAAGGGAAATAAACAGATTAATGCTCTGGGGAGTACTGAGGGTGTACTCTACTCAAGTTGATCAGAGAAGGCCTGAAAAGGTGACATTTAAGGTGAGAACAAATGATGAAAAGGAGCCAGCCAGGCTAGGAGCCCTTGGAAGGGTATTCCTAGCAGAAGGAACAGCAAATACAAAAGCTGTGAGGCAGGAAATAGCTTGGGATGTTTGAGGCACTGTCCCGATGGTAGTGCAGCTGGGTGTGGTGAACAAGGGGAGAGCTTTACAAGGTGAGGTTAGACAGGTAGACAGGTAGTAGGCAAGATCATTCAAAGCCTTCAAGGACTTGGAAAAGACTCTGGATTTTATTGCAAGTGCAATGGGAACTTGTTAGAGCAGGAAAGTGAGTGATCTGAAGTTCTATGGTGACCACTCTGGCTGCCATATAGAGAACGGGCAGGAAGGGGCCAGGGATGCAGCAGGGAAAGCAGTGAAGAAGCTGCTGCCATCATCCAGGTGAGAGAGGATGGGCCTGGGAAAATGGAGGCACTGAAGGTGGGGAGAGGGGATGGGCAGCATGACCCAGAACTCCAAGGCGGGAGGGAATGAAGGTGGGCCACCGGGGCATAAAGGGAGGTGAGGCTGGACTGAGCAGTTGGGACTGGACTATGAAGAGCTTCAAAAGCCAGATTAGGATTTGGAGCTTTATCCTGCAGGAGTTGGGGCAGCATCAAAGGCATTTTTATTTATTTTTTCATCAAAGAGCTCTGAGCAAGGGAATTTGACAGTGTGGTCAGATTTATGTGTGCATAAGCTCCCTGTGGCAGCTGGTGTGGAGGAAGGCCTGAAGGGGCGAGATCGGTGGCAGGAAGACTTAGTAGGAGGAGGCTGCCATAGCGGTCCAAATGCAAGGTGGAGAGGCCCAAAGAGGGGCCCATTGCCCTGGCACCCTGGGGGTGGCTGGGCCCATGCTTGTCCCAGGTTTGTTCCCCTCCTGGGGCCCTGGGCAGCTGCAGAGGGCCCAAGTGGGCCCCAGCTCTGATGTTTCAAGCAGAAAATAGGATGAGGGCAGCCAAAAGGCATCAGGGCTGTTTATCCGGAGGAGAGACGCCTCAGCATGGATTTATGGCTGAAAGGTTACTGGGGGGAGGGGTGGGGAACCAGCTGTCCCCCATCTTCACAAAGGACAAAGAAAGGAGGGAACTGTGGCTTCGGCTGCAGCAAGAGGAGGGAGGTTAGACACAGCATCAGAAGATGAAAGGGCCCTTTAGTGATCATGCAAACCAACTCTCTTATTGGACAGTTGGGGAAACTGAGGCACAGACTGAGAAACAGGTCCTTGCCAAGGTCACATAGTGAATTAAAGCTACAACTAGACCCAGCACCACAACCTCTTGCTTCTGAAGACCCCAGGGGCCTCCTAGAGCACTCACAAGGGAACCTCAGACTGCCGCCTGAAGAGTTCTGGGACGTGGCTGCTGGAGAGGGAGATGTGCATGTGCAGCCATCCTGGAGGGATGGACAGAGGACCTGTGCTGGACCGAGGTGCTCTGGACCCTGGCACTGGCTCTGGTCCAGGTCTCTGATTCACTACATCCTGGAGTTCAACCTTTGTCTCAGGTCCTCATTGTCTCAGTAACTCTCTGTCTCTCTGTCCCCTAACCCATCTCACTGTTTTTGGCATTTGTTGGGAGTCCCTTGTGTCTCTTAAGGGTCTTGGTCTTTCTGTGTTACCCTGTCTCTCTAGAGCTGAGCTGAGCTGGGCCAACCTCCTGCCCCCAGTGGGCCCTCACTGGTAGAGTGACCCTATGTAGGCAATGCTCGGGCCCAGTGCCCAGCCTGGGACAGGTGACAGCAGCTGTGGATCTATCTATAGCTCCCTTGCCCTTCAATTGTTCCCAACTTCAAACAATGGTTGGGCCCTGGATTAGAGACATCTCCCACCAGCCCTGCTGAAATGGAGCCCAGGGGGCAGCAGATGAGCCTCAGGAGGGCCACATGGTGTGTGTCTCTGTAAGTATCTACCTCTGTCTGGACCCGCGTGTTCCCATCTACAACTCTGGGCTCTAAGGCCTTCTAGCTCAGAGGCTGTGTGACTATAGGATTCGTGGATAAGGGAAGAGTGTGTGTCTGAACGTAGGCATGTGGGTGTCAGACATGTGGGTTTCCCTCCTCCTGCTTAGTTGACAGACACTCACGGGCACTGGAATGCCAGTTCCATGAGGACAGAGACCTGGTCTTTCTTATGCTCTGCCATATCCCAGCCTCGGCCTGATACATGGTAAGTATTCAACATACATTTCTTACCTTGGCCCTTAGGAAGAGGGAGGGCATGCCACGCAGTGACTCAGCACAGAGTAGTGATGAAGAACACCTCATCTAAAGTTAGACTGCCTGGGTTTCAGTCCTGGCTCTGCCAGTTACCAGCTACAACAGAGATTCACAAACAGTACCCACTTCATAGGGCTGTGACGAACATCATGTGAGAGAAAAACATCTAAAGTGCTTAGAATAGTGCTGGGCACTAGTTAGCAAAGACTCAATAAATTACTGTTATTTCCAAGATAGATCATTAAGTTAAAAAGTGAGGAGAAGAATGTATGGGACATGCCATCACCTGTGTGAAACTGGAGGGAAGGAGAGATTTGTACATTTATGTATTTATCTGTGGATGGATGGACTACCTTTGGAAGTCATTCAAGACACTGGTAATGGCAGTTGGTGGCTGGGGGCAGGGAAAGCAGAGAGACTGTTTTTCCCCTTGCATACCCTGTATACCTTTTGAATTTTAAATCATGTGTCTGTATAACATATTTTTTAAGTGTTTGCTAAATGAATAAGGGTAACTTCCATCATGGTCCTTAAAAAAACAAGCCCCTTCTCTGTGCCAGTAGGGAGAGGCCTGGGTGAGGGCTGGTCCTCAGGGTGTGGGGCCATTGCCTTCAGCCCTAGGTCAGGCAGCCAGGATCTGAGTCCCAGGGGCACCCACTTTCCTCCAGCCCAATGTTGGACAAGATATGTCCATGCAAAACCATCCCAGAGCAAATGGTGAGCCAGAAGGGAGGCTTCCCAGCTTCTAGGCCAAGCAGCAGGGGTGGAGGGGGCGGTGGAAGCAGGCTCCTGTCCTCTCCCCTGGCCCCAACCTCTAACTCTTCATCCCAAGCTATTCTTAGAGCCTAGATAATACCAGTTGCTGCTGCTCATATCAGCTTCCAGAACCACTCAGCTCTGAGAGGCCCGCCCTGTCCCCACCCCCTTGTGTGGGCATCCTGCTGGCTCTATCCACAGTGCACGGTCTGCATACATGCAGGTAGGCCACCATAGGTAGGTAAGGGCTTGGGTGGTGGGCCCCTCAAATATTCTCCTAGCCAGGCAGCTAGGAGAGACAGGAAGGACTAAGGGACATCATAGGGTAGGAGGTGTGCCCCCATGGATCACCATCCAGATAGTTTGGCCCAAACCCAGGCTCTAAACTATGCTAAGAATATAAATGAAAGGGGTAGGGGTTATGAGCATGGGTTAGCCAGTGGGGCTGAGGAGAGGGAGGGGGCCTGGGAGGCTACTGTAAGGAGGAGGGAGGAAGCCAACAATATAGATGGTCAGGGGAAGAGATGGCAGAGTCAGACTGTCAAACTCGCTATGTGACCTTGAACAGGTCTCTTTTCCTCTTTGAGCTTCAATTTCTATCATAAAATGGGCATAACCTTATCCCACTGGATTGTTGGGTGGATTCAATGAAATAATATATGTAAAGATCTTAGCCTGTCCCTGACCCATAATAAGCACTATGTAAATGTTTGGTGATATTATTAGCTCCATTAAGAGCAGGCGATGTTTCTTTCTGAACCTGCAGGGACTAGGTTAGGCCTGGAAGATGTTAGGACTGCCTCTTCAAATCTTTCCTTTGCCATTTACAAGCTAAGTCTCCCTGAGCAAGTTACTCAACCTCTCTGAGCCTTGGGTTCCTTTTCTGCAAAATGAATATACAAAGAATACCAGCCTTGTAATGTTATTGCGAGAAATAAAGCGCTTTCCCCATGGTAAGAGATCGACCATGTTACACGTGAGGCTGTGGCTCTGTGTGTGTTGGGGTATGTGGTAGGGAAGCCTTGGGTCTGCCACTCTGCAGGTAGAATCTGAGACAGTGCTCAGGGCAGCCAACATTCTGGAAGAGGGGTCCTAGTGGGCCCAACATGTGGGAGGAAAGTCCCAAGATCTTGTAATATCATAGCCCACCCCACCCTCCAAACCCTATGCCAAAGCCCAGGCCCTACCTGGGGTCCCAGGATCAGGATGGGCTTTCCCCAGCCTGGGTCAGCTTCCCATTTAGCTCAGTTCCACAAACACCCTCTGATGATCCCCAGCTTGGGGCAGGTACTGGGCTTGCTCCTAAGGTTCCAGAGTCTCAGACTAGTGGGAGACACAGGCACAGTTAGTAACAACTGACACAGGGGCCTCCGGGGAAGAGGTACTTAGCCCAACCTGGTGGAGTGGAGAAAAGGGGAAGAACAACTGTCCCCCACAAAAGGCCAAGTAGAGGTGAAGTGGGAGGGGAGGGGAGGTTGTGGCACTGCCTTGCCCTTGCCATCATGGTCAGTCAGCTTGGGAGGTGGGGGGCAGAAGGAGGCTCAAAGGTTGAGCTAGGAAACCAACTCAACGGGTCTGGTAGTGCCACTGCTCTAGCCTGAGTGTCTTGAGGGTGGTCCTGCTTGCTCCCATACCTCAGGGCATAGTGCCTGCCTCTCTGTGAAGCTGGACTTCACCAACCCTGGCCTGGAGGCCCAGCATGACCTGGCCCTGCCAATCCCCCACCCTCATTGCGGGCAGCTCCACTCCAGACACACTGGCCTTCTGAGAGTTTATAAACTACCCTGGGCTCCTTTCTGTCGCAGAGACTTTGCATCTGCCCTTCTCTCCACTCGGAATATTTTTTCCCCAAACTAGGGTCTGGCTGTCTTCTTCTTGTCCTTCAAGTCTCAGCTCAAATATCACCTCCTCAAAAGGGACTCCCCTTGACTATATTAGCTAATTAGGTCCTTTCTATAAATGTTCTGTCTTCCCCTTCTGTATGACATATCCCAGTTTTTAAATTTACTACATTTATTGGTAAGTTTGCTTATTTATCATCTGTCTCCCATACAAGACTAGGTCTTTCTGGAGAGCTGTGAGCAGGCAGATCCTACTCTGGGTCCTCACCAGCCAGCACAGCACTTGGCACAGAAGTGCCATGTGTGGGTGCTGAATGGGCCCCTGGGGTGGGGCGCCTGCCTTCAAGAACCATGTTCCCCAGGAGTCTCTCACTCTGCTCCCTGCTGCCCCCTCCATGCCAGGCCCAGGGAATACTGGACTCCTGTTTCTCTCCCACCCACGCCTAAGCAAACCTCTCCTTTCTTCGCTCTCTTGGTTCTAGCTGAGCCAGGCTAACCATGTAGCACAATGCCTAAGAGTTCCGGAGTCCAGCTGCCTACATGCAACCCTCAGTTACTCTGTCTCTTTGATCTTCTGCTTCCTCATCTGTAAAGTGGGAATAATAATAACTCCTGTCCCATAAGGAACTGAATACATACAGAGATAATACATTAAAAAAAAAGGAAAAAGCATAGTACCTGGCACATAATAAATATTCAATACATGATCATTACTACTCTTTTTCTTATTATCATTATCCTTATCTCCAAACTCAGCAGAATAAACAACGAAAGAACATATCCCACCAATACAGAGATCATGAGAAGGTCCCAGAACAAGTGTCATTCCCTGAAAAAGGGTCATTCCTAAGGGTTACATGGACCCCATTCTCATCCTTAGGCAATTTCCTTTTGGCTTCACTCGCTATCCAGCCCCCTCCCCTCTTGGTGAAAGTTCAGGGGGATGGAAGGGAGGGACTACAGCCTCTCCCTGGAGAGACACTCCCATCACTGGTTTTGAGGTGACAATGGCCCTCTCTTACATACAGAGTTGTTGGTGCCCCAATGTTTCCTAGTTTCCATGGTCTCCCTACAAATAGCCACACAATCTAGACCCAGAGCCCTGCCATCCTCTAGCCACAGGCAGAGTAAAGGGTTATCTCCTCATCAAAGAGCTGTGCCCATTCTCCTTTCATGCATTCATCCATCTGACCAGGAAAATATTTACTGCAAAATAAATTTTGCTATTAATCTAGGAAATCACAATGAAGTATCATTTCATAACCGATAAACTGGCAAAGACAAAAAAAAACCTGACAATTCTGAGTCTTGGTGAGGATGTGGAACAAAGGCAATTCTAATACATCGCTGGCAGGAATGCACATTTTCAAGACAACTTGGGAGAGAAATTCTGTATTATCTAGTAAATCTGAATATATTCTCATGACCTTCAACTTACTGCACAAGGAGGCGCCTATAAAACTTTTTACCATTTGTAATAGCAAAATAGTAGAGAACTCAAAGGACCATTCACAGGAGAGTAGACAAACAAAATGTGGTATTTTTATGCAAGAAACCTATAAAGCAGTGAAAATTAATAAACTAGAGTTACCTTTATTAACATGGATAATTCTGACATAATGCTGAATAAGAAAAGCAAGCTGCGCAAGAATACATATAATAATTTACCATTTAAAGTTCTAATACCATGAGAAATAGTACTATATATTGTTTGGAAACACATCTAGTAAAAGAATAAAAAATACATAGGACCCACCTCACACCAGATATGATAATTTACTCAAAATGAATCAAAGACTTAAATGTAAGAACTAAAACCATAAAACTCTTAGAAGAAAACATAGGTGTAAATCTTTGTGATCTTGGAATTAGGCAATCGTTTCTTAGATATGACACTCAAAGCACAAGCAACCAAAGAAAAAACGGATATATTGGACTTCATCAAAATTAAAAACATTTGTGCTTCAAAGGACACTATCAAGAAACTGAGGCTGGGTGCGATGGCTCACAACTCTAATCCCAGCACTTTGGGAGGCCAAGGCAGGAGGATCGCTTGAGGCCAGGAGTTTAAGAGCAGCCTGGGCAACATAGTGAGACCCCATCTCTACAAAAAGAATAAATAAACTGAAAAGATCACCCAAAGAATGTGAAAAACTATTTAACTCATATATTAGGGTATAGTATTCAGAATATACAAAGCACTCTTACAATAAAAAGACAAATAATTTAAAAATTGGTAAACAATTTGAATAGACATTTCTTCAAAGAAGATACACAAATTGCCAATAATTTGTGTCATTAGGAAATACAAATCAAAACCACAATGAGATACTTCACATCAACTAAGATGGCCATAATCAGAGAGACAAAGTTGGCCCTCTGTATCCATGGATTCCCCATCTGTAGATTCAATCAACCATGGCTCGAAAATATTTGAAAAAGAATTGCATCTGTACTGAACATGTACAGACTTTTGTCATTATTCCTTAAACAATACAGTATAACTATTTAAATAGCATTTACATTGTATTAGGTATTATAAGTAGAGAGGATTTAAAGCATATGGGAGAATGTGTATAGGTTATATACAAATACTATACCATTTTATATCAGGGACTTGAGCACCCTCAGATGTTGGTATCTGCAGGAGGTTCTAGAACCAATCTCCCACAGATACTGAGGGACAACTATATTAGAAAGTATGTAAAAATTAGAACTCTCATACATTGTTGCTGCCTTGAAAAAAGTCAGCAGATCCTAAAAAAGCAAAACATATAATTACCATATGACTCAGCAATTCCACTCCTAGGTATCTACCCAAGAGAACTGAAAATATAACATTCACACAAAAATCTGTACATGAATGTTCATAGTAGCATTATTCTTTTTTTTTTTTTGGAGGGGGGGGACAGAGTCTCACTCTGTTGCCCAGGCTAGAGTGCTGTGGCGTCAGCCTAGCTCACAGCAACCTCAAACTCCTGGGCTCAAGCGATCCTCCTGCCTTAGCCTCCTGAGTAGCTGGGACTACAGGCATGTGCCACCATGCCCAGCTAATTTTTTCTATATATTTTTAGTTGTCCAGATAATTTCTATTTTTTTAGTAGAGACGGGGTCTGGCTCTTGCTCAGGCTGGTCTCGAACTCCTGAGCTCAAACGATGCTCCCGCCTCAGCCTCCCAGAGTGCTAGGATTACAGGCGTGAGCCACAGCACCCGGCCAGCAGCATTATTCTTAATAGCAAAAAGTGGAAACAACCCAAATGTCCATCAACTGATGAATGAACCAAGTGTGGTATATCTACACAAGGAAGACTATTTAGGCACATAAAGTAATGAAGGTTCTGATCCATGCTACAACTGAATGAAGCTTTCAAACATGCTACACAAAGGAAGCCAGTCACAAATGACATAGGATTCCATTTATACGAAATGTCCAGAATAGGCAAATCCATAGAAACATAAAGTAAATTACTCATTGCTAGGGGTGGGGAGAAGGAAGAATAGGGAGTGACTGCTAATGGGTATGTGGTTCCTTTTTGGAGGTGATGAAAATGTTCTAGAATTAGACAGTGGTGATGACTGTACAACCTTGTGAATATACCAAAAACCACTGAATTGTATACTTTAAAGGGTGAATTTTATAGTATATGAATTATATCTCAATGAAAAATTGCATAGGGGTAGTAAAACACCAAATTCAGGAGAGTCTTTACGGGGGGAGGATGTCAGTCATGGAGGGACACAAAAAGGTCTTCAGCTATATTAACAATGTTTTATTTTGCAAGCTGGATGATAGGTATGTGGGTGTTTGTTATATTAATCTTTATACCTTTCTGTGTGTATTCATAATAAATACAATTTAAAAGTATTTCCTGAGTATTGACCTAGATCAGGCACTGGGCTACCTGGATAGAGTAATGATGAGTAAAAATGGATCCCATCCTGCCCAAAAGTAAGTGGATATGTACTAAGTGGAGAAGAAGGACTAGAAGTAAGTCATCACTCCTTCCTGGGCTTCTGTGTCCTCACGGAAGATACAAGAGCTGGACTAGAAGCTTGTTCA
Organism: Propithecus coquereli; assembly: GCF_000956105.1. Taxonomy (NCBI): domain Eukaryota; kingdom Metazoa; phylum Chordata; class Mammalia; order Primates; family Indriidae; genus Propithecus; species Propithecus coquereli. Next base: position 1,548,134 of record NW_012136303.1, read on the forward strand.
TAGAAGGTCTCTGAGGATCCTGGGGGCCTAGAAGTATCTCCCTTTTTTCAGCCTACAGCACCTCTAAGAGTTCACCATGATGAGAGCTCTGGCCCGGAGTGCCTGGTGCCATCAATTATCATGAGTGCGCCTAAGGCAAAGCAACTTCAATGAGTCTTTTTCTTTTCAGTAAAATAAGGACAGTAACTTCTCCCTCCCAGGATTACTGTGGGGGTGTAAATGAGATAACATGTATAAAGTGTCAGGGACAGGCCTGGCACACAGTAAATCCTCAACACATGCCACAGTCCTCACTTTGATTCCACAGGCATTTCCTAAGCAGCACTGCTAGGCCAGACCCGTGCTAGGAGCTAGAAGACAGAGGAATTCCACTCTGAATGGTCAAAGCGGTGGCCCCCAGCCAGGTGGGGAGACAGCCTCATAAACAACAATACCAGGCAGGGTGATGTCACTGCTAAAAAGAGACAGCAGCCATGTGCACAGATGTAGACCACGTGCAGTGAAGCCCCTGGGACTGACAAAGATGTCCCAACCAAAAGGCACAGTCCAGACATGGAGAGAGGCCCTCACAGGGGTAAAGGCAAGGCACAAAGTTAAGAGATCAGCCTCCATTCACACTGCAGTGCAACCCTGCTTGTCTTTTTTCAGCTAATTCAGACTCAAATGTTCCTGCAACCCCTAAGAACAGAGACTATAATTGATTTAAAAGTTAGCTTTGGGAAGTCTGAGCCCATGGCATGTCCCAAGGTGCATGTGTGGGAACACAATGGCTAACACTGTGCTGCTCTGTGATCTTTGGCAAGTCACAAATTTCCACTTCCCCAGCTGTAAAATGGAGACCATATGGTACTGACCTTATAGGGTCGTGGTAAAAAGTGAGATAACGACAAGTCATTAGGCAAGTACCTGGCACTTAGTGACCAGATCAATAATGAGTAGTTATTATTAGGAAAAAGTAAATTCCATTTTGAAAGTGAGGAAAATGGGATTCAGACAGGTGAGATGACTTGCCTATCACACTGCAGGTTCAGAGTCAGGTATCTGAACTCAGATTTGAGCATCAAAGAAAGACTCAGGGCATTATCATCTCCTCTGCTCCAGAATCTTCAGCAGGTTCCCTGTAGTCCACTAAATGGAATTTATCCTTGCCACTGAGTGAAGATCCACAAAGGCCCGGGGCCAGAAAGATCTTGGGCAAGTTTCCTAATTCTGAGTTTCTTGATCTGAGATCCCTGAGTGGGTCTGAGAAGGTCTATGAATTCCTCCTCATGGTATATGCAAAATTTTGTGCCTAATGGAGATTCTCAAGAATCTATGGCCCCAAAAGTAACAAACCACTGACTTGACATCACCTACCATGTTGTCTTATTCACCCACTGGAGATACAGTACCTACCTTGAAAGGCTGTGAGGGGATTAAATGAGGCAACTTGTGAGAGGTACCTGAAACATCCTAAGCTTTCAATAAATGTTGGTTTCCTTCTTGTCCTCCCTTCCTCCCTATTTCCATCATTCAGAAAATATTACTGAGCATCTACTATATAGTGGGCACTGTTCTACATGCTGGGGGACAGTGATGAACAAGACAGACACTGTCTTTGCTTCATGAGGCTCATATTCTAGTGGAGGGGAAAACATACAAATAAAAGCAACAATTTCAGATACTAATAACTGCTATAAATAAAATATACAGGATAATGTGATACAGACTGATGGGGTGGGGTGGCGTTTAAAGAGGAAACATCTGAATGACAGGAAGGAGCGGTCATGCCAGGATTTTGGGGCAAAGCACCCAGGCAGAGTGAGCAGGAAGGACAAAGCCTCGCTGGAAAGACCCCTTGTCCAAGAGCTCTTTACTCCCAGTCACGCCACAGACTGGGTCACCTTGAACAAGTCACATAGCTTCTGAGGCTCAGCTGCCACACCTTTATTCCCAAAATTGGAATAAAGACACCTTACCTGCCACAGTGTCAGAGGATTCAACCAAAGGGCTGTTAAAGTCTGGGATCCTCCCCAAATCTCACCAACAGACACCTGATATTCGTCTTGGATGAAGGGAACCTGCACAGAGAACCCTGTGTCATGTTTTTTTTTTATTTTTAATTTCACGCTGCACTAGAAATAGCTTCTTCCTGGTTAACACAATGGCCTTTTCCTGCCACTTGGGGCCTATGATAGTAACAGCTGCTTCATATCCTCCTCAGGTACAAAAGCAAACTATGAAAAGGACATCAGGAAACACTGTTCTGGCAATAACCAGAACACCTAGCAGCCACCACCTCCCTACATACAAGATTGGAGGGCTCAGCCTGTCCTGTAGTCAGAGAATGTACATGCTTCATTTAAAGAGTTGGAAAGATCTTGGTCCCTGATTGGGCCACTGATTTATAATCAGTTGTAGTTCTCTCTCCTAAATCTCTTTAATCTGTCCTCTTCACTCCATCTCCACAGCCACTGCCCCTGCTCAGGCCTCATCATCTCATACCTTAACTCTCTCAGAGCTCTCTCTTTGGACCTAGTCTCTCCGTTCCCAAATCATTTGCCACATTATAACCAGTGGCTAACACACAAAACTGACGAGGTCTCTCCCCTGCTTAAAGCCCTTATATAGCTCCCATTGCCTATCGGACCTGGCATCCAAGCCTACCTCTCCAAGACTGAGCTCAGACATTCTGCTCCAACATTCAGGGCCTTCCTCATTATCTACTACACCAAACTCTTCATTGTCTCTAAAACAAGCCAAGCAGCTCTCAGAATTATATGTCTTTACTGCTTTGGTTCCTGCTACTTGGAACACTGTTCCCATCCCAGCATCTCACCTCAACCCCTACCTCGTTCACTGCCTATGCATTCCTATGTATCCTTCAACGCCCCCAAAGCCTCTCCTGATTCCTCCAGGAAAACACTGTTTGCTCCCTGCCTTTTTAATCAGATTGCAAGCCAGGGTCTTACTCACGGTTAATTCCCTAGGACCTAAACTGGTAGGTTCCATTTAACTAAAATTCATATCAGGTGCTTCAGATTGTGAACAATCCTATCACATCCCAGAAAGAAACAGTTAAGGCACTGGGGGCTGCCAAGTGGTGAGGTGAGAGTAGGGATCATGAATATGCATATTTTAAAAACTCCCCCAGATCCTGAAGTAAGTGGTATTGGAGATTTTGAGAAACACTGGGTCACCCCCAAAATTCCTGGAAAAATAAAAATGTTTTCCCTTCCTAAGGCTTCCCCTGCTGCTGTTCCAGGTAAGAAAAAATCAGGCAGGTATTTCTGGGACCTGGTTGGGCTGGGAAACAAACCTAAGTTCCAATACTGGATCCGCCGCTAACGTGCTATGGGGTCCTAACCCTCGCTGGGGCTTCTATTACTATGCGCACCCCGACCCCCATCAACTGTGTGTCTCAGAGGTAGTGACTGTCCCATTCTGAGCATCGGTTTCACCATCTTTTTCATTGGACGTCGCCAGCTCCGACGCTCTACAAGTTAGGCATACTCGTAGCTCCCCACCGCTCCCCTCCTTCCCAAGGTCCGGTCCGCTTGGGTGCAGCCCACGAACCCCCATGCCGAGGCCGCCCTTACACGGACTGCCCCTTCCCGGCCACCATCCAGCTTCAAAGGCACGGATCTCCTCCCCCGCCCCGCTCTTTAAGTATTGCGGGGGGCGGTTCGCGCAGGCGCACTGAGTCGCGTCAAGGCCCCGCCCCCTGAGCGGGGCTAACGGCGCGAGGGGCCTGAGTGTGGTGCGCGGCTGGACGACGGACGAGTAGGTTGGGGCGCGGCAACGGCGGCCGGCGTGGGTCACGATTCCTCGGGAGGAAAGACGTGAGGGAGGGGTCTGGCGAGCGATTGGAACCCAAGAGGCTGGGAGATCTTGTGGCTCAAACGTGTCCCACGCACCGGGAAACTAGTGTCCAGTGAGGGGGTTGGGCTGGCGCGTGTCGATACCAGATTTTCCAGATCTCTTACCTCTAGATCCGGCCGGCACTGGGGATACCGTGCCAGTGAGGGTAGAACCAGAGTTAAAGCAACAACATCTGGGAGCGTTTAGGACCAAACTTTGTCCAGGGTGGGAGCGAGCGGGCCGGTGAAGTGGGGCAGGCCTGGGCTTGCGACCGTGTCATTACCTCGGGCTGCATGCAGGCACTGGCCTCGCCCTGAAGATAAAGTCCGACCGGGTTTCCTGTGGGCGTTTTAAGGCTTTTCTCTGTGATTCATTCATCATCGTTCATCCATTTAACATTCATTGAATACTGTACTAGGCGCCAGTAATAGGTAGAGAAGTGATCAAGACGAACACGATTCCTAGGATACAGGCAGGGATAAGTAATAGGCTGTAGAAGCCCTGGGCGGAGAGGAACAGGGACAGCTTCCAAAACTAAAAAGTGAACGCTGGTCAGGAGTGGTGGGGAGTGTTCCAAAGAGAAAACAGCACGTGCCAAGGCCTGGAAGGGGAAGAGGCTGGTGTGTCCTGGTCACTGAAGATACTTCTCTCTGAAGGGAAAACATTTTTATTTTTCCAGGAATTAGTGCCCAAGAAAGAGATGATGGTGACCCGGGCTAGGCAGCTAACAGTGGAGATGGAGAAAAATCAAGTAATTCAAAGTACTGTATTTAGGCAGCAGAATCCACAGGATTTGGGGGGAATGGGATGTAGGAAAGAAATACTACATACAAGGCTTGGGTACCTAGCTGGGGTTCATCAGAGGAGAAGCCGATTTGTGGGGAAGCAACAACAAATTCTACTCTGGTTGTGTGGAGACTCCCAGGAAGCAGTTGGATATTCTAGTTTGAGGGTAGGAAAGTACTGCTGTGAATAGTATCATCAGCAAAACAGAAATAAACCCACAAAAAGGGTTCAGACTATAGAATAAGAAAAGCGAAGGGCTTAGTTAGCATTTTTCATAGTGATTATTTTTATGTCTTATCCTTCTCCCTATCCCCAGTACGTAGCCAAGGACCTGGCATTAGATGCAAATCAATGTTTACCAACTAAACAAAAGCCCAACAGCAGACAGAGATGTTGCAGTTTCAGAGTTGTGAAGAGATGGGGGCTAATGGAGGGTTTCATTGCTCTATTATCCAAGTAATGGGTTCTTGTCCAGGCTGTGCCACCAGGCTGCTGTGTGACCTCTGACAAGTCTTCTCCACCTGTAAAGTGAGTATAGCCAAAAAAAGGTCACATGTATAGAGCTCCGAACACTGCTGAGAAATTTCACACAGATTTTTCTCATTTAATGTCCACATGGCAACCTTACTTAAAAGGGAAGTAGTATTATTATGGACTCAAACCCAGGTCTGTCTAACTCCAGAACTAAGACTACACTCATCTATCTCTCACTCAACAGGGATATTGTCAGGACCCTCTTGAGATCACGTGCTCATTCTTTCAAAACATTGTGCTGAGGCTGGCAGACTTTCATAATTGTTCTAGCACCAGCTCTGTCATGCCAAGAGGGGGACTGAGCTGAATGTGATGGAGGTTACCTATCATTGTCTAACTCTCTTCTGGGGACCACTGAGTTGGGCAGCCATGTTCTTAAAATTAAATGACAATAGGGCAGAACAAAATTAATGATTGGTGTTTCCAGATTTTTATCCAGGTCATAAACCCCTGAGGCCTGCAGCAAAATGAATGAACATCAAGGTGTGAGTTGGTACACATCTATGTGTCGCTGGGCAACCAGTCAGACTCTTCCTGCTGTTACACTGGACACTTGGGTGTCAGTTATTTCCATCCTGCTAATGTGATTTCTCAAAAATATTGTCTGTCTTTTGATGCTGTGATGATAGCTGTCTATACATAGAGGGTAATCATTTCGTGCTTCTGGCTAGTGTGATACTCATCTGCATTTCATGGTATTTCCCCCCACTTCCCATGTAATTTATTTGAGATTTGCTGACATGAATTGTTAGAGCTAAACGGGAAATTAATAATCTACTGTAGTGGTTCTTATTCCTGGAAAGCTTGTTAAAAATACAGAGCCTCAACCCCTCCTACCTCCCTTCAGACTTCTTGAATCAGAATCTCTGTGGTGGGGCCAAGGAATCTGCATTCTTTCCTGTGCTCCCCAGAATGTTCAGCCAGGTTTGGAAATCACTGATCTACCCCATCCCCCTTGTTTTACAGATAGGGAATCTGTAGCTGTGGAAGGGGAAAGAACTTACCCCAATCACATCTGACGTTAGTGCCCGTTTCTCTAATGAAGAGTATTGGGCTAGGAGCCCAGAGACATGAGTTCAAGTCGAGGCTTTATCAGTCATTACCTAGGGCAAGTCATTTCACCTCTTTGAGCCTATGCTTCCATACTGTGAGAATAATGCCATTGTATTGGGAATCAAAAGAGAGAGTGGCAATGGAAATGCTTTGTCAAGCTTTCTGTTTTGTGCACATGGAAGTTGTTAAAAGCTGGAACCAGCCAGTGTTCACTCTCCTATACCACACTGTCCTTTCCAACAGAGGTCAGAGTCCTGCTGTGTTAGAATGGTCACCAGCCAGTTTCAGTAGCTGTGGGGCCCCAGACCATCTGTCACCAAGCTCTCCTCTCTCCATCTATTACAGGTGTTGGGATGGCCACCAGCTGGGAGAGCTTCTTGCAGGATGAACAGCAGCTGGAGGAGCTGGCACGGCAGGCTGTGGACCGGGCCCTGGCTGAGGGAGTGTTGCTGAGGACCTCACAGGAGCCCGGCTCCTCAGATGTAAGCCCCCTGCCCCTCCCCACAGCATTGACCATACTGCTCTGGATCCCACTGCCTACTGTCTGGCCCCTGCCAGGCTGGGGGCAGCTCCTTTACACCAGAGACCACATCTCCTTTGCATTGTTTTTCTCAATAACTAAAATTGATCTCTAGAAGTATAAAGTTAAAAGCGGCATGCTAACATAATCAAATTTAAATGTGGGATTTGAAGTGTGACTTAAGCAAGTTACTTAACCCTTCTCAGCAGTTTCTTCAAATATAAAAAAGGGATAATAATAGGACCTACCTCATTTGGTTGGTAAGGGAATTAGAAGATAATTCACCTAAAGCACTTTGCCCCATCAGCTATTATTTAAGACCCCCTAATCACACTATCTTCTCTATAACTGGTTCGTGATATATCCTTTCAGGTCTTTTTCTGTGCGTTTATATACATAGACATGTGCATATAGAAATACGTAGTTTTTTTAAAAAAAATTGGATTGTACATATTATTCTATGATGTGTTTTTGTTTTCCATTTAACTGTCTTAGAACTCTTTCTAATGCCTTCCATTAAGATCAGCTTCATTCTGATGGATAGTATTCCAGGTGTGGATATATCACAGTTTATCTTTCCTCTACTGATGGCTATTTAGTTGATTTCTAATGTTTTTATGACTACAAATAGAACTACAGAAAACATCCACAACGCCTGTAATCCTAGCACTCTGGGAGGCCGAGGCGGGCGGATTGTTTGAGCTCAGGAGTTCGAAACCAGCCTGAGCAAGAGCGAGACCCCATCTCTACTAAAAAAAAAATAGAAAGAAATTAATCGGACAACTAAAAATATATAGAAAAAATTAAGCAGGGCATGGTGGCGCATGCCTGTAGTCCCAGCTACTCGGGAGGCTGAGGCAGAAGGATTGCTTGAGCCCAGGAGTTTGAGGTTGCTGTGAGCTAGGCTGACGCCACGGCACTCACTCTAGCCAGGGCAACAGAGTGAGACTCTGACTCAAAAAAAAAGAAAACATCCACATATATGCCTATTTGGGCACCTCTGTGAGTGTTTCTCTAGGCTTTATACATAAAAGTAGAACTGCTGAGTCCAAACCACATCTTTTTAAAACCTCATCCTTTAAAAAAAAAAACAAAACTTTATTTTGTGACTAGGTAAGACATGTTCATAGTTCAAATTCAAAGTTTACAGTTCAACCCTCCCTTCCTCATTCCCTTGCTACCCAGTTCTACTGCCATGAAGGCAACCTGTGTATAGTGTTCTTGTTTATCCTTTCAGGTAGTTTATTCATATTAATAATAAGTAAATAGTAACAAGTAAATGTATTCCTTTTTCTCACTTTTTTACATAAAGAAACATACTAGACAAACACTTCTATACCTTGTGCTTTATTCTTTTTCTTTTCTTTTAACTTAACAGTATACCTTAAGACTATTCATATTGGTGACTAAAGAGCTGCCAACATCTTTTTTACCCTACCGCATTCTTTTTTTGTCTCTGTGTGCCCAGAGCCTAGTACAAGCCTGGTGGATAGTCCAGACTCAATAAATGTTTGCTGAGGCCCAGGTAAATGAGAATGGCTATCATCTAAGGCAGGCTAATGCTGTGGAAGGTCTGCCTCTGGCTTGAGGAATAGAATTGCTTAGGTTATGATCCTATATTTTGTGAACTGCTTGTATGAATCTGGAATAAAGCATATTCCCTTCCACATTTTTATTTCTTCTGCTAATCAGTAGGTGTTGTGTGAAGGTCCAATACTCAGTCTTTCTAGGAGTTAATGGAGCCCAGAAAAGGCACAATCCTCAATGAGATTTCGGATCCAGAAAAAAAGACAGGACGTGTACATGCGTGTGTGTGTGTGTGTGTGTGTGATTTCATTCCCAGTCTTTACCAGGTACCTCCTCTATGCTGGAGCATTCTAGGCAGTGAGGACAAAGAGGTGAGTCAGCCAGAGGCCCTGTCCTCTGGAGCTCATGGGTCTAGATGGAGAATGTACCAAAGGACAAAATAATGTCAGTTCTATGAGGAAACATAGGCAAATCTGCTGCACAATATTAGCTGTCATTTACTGAGTATTTACTATGTGCTGGGCATCATTCTAAAAACTTTGGAATCGCAGACTCATTTAATCCTCACCATAATGGGGACAAGGAAACCAAGACCCAGAGAGGCTAAGTAACTTGCCTGAGGTCATTTAAATGGTGGAATAATTGGCAGAGCCAGAATTTAAACCAAATGAGTTTGGCTCCAGAGTCCATGCTCTGAACATCCATGCTTTATTGCCTCTCCCAAGATACTGTATAGGACACCTGGGAGAAGGAATAATTCATTATGATTAGAGGATTGAGATGAGGGGTGGTATTTGAACTAGACCTCAAAATACAAATGCGGGGAAAGAACATCATAGTAGGGGCACAAAAGTAGGTAAAGGCAAAAAATGTTGAAGGGAATGCAGCTGAAATGCAGGGCACATAAGTGGCTATAGCGGGAAAGAAGGGAGGCCAAAGCAGATAGCCAAGAGGCGTTTTAGATACGAGCGGAGGAAGAGTGTGAACTTTATACTGCAGATTCAGGCTGCAAGCCAGCCATATACAGGCTGAATATTTGGCTCCTACAATGTTTAGGGAGTTAACTTATTTTTAAAAATAGTTAATACATTCAAACGCATTTGAATTCAAATACATTTGAATAGGGTACAAAATTCAAAGAGGTATTTCAAATAAGGTAAGTCTTCCTCCAGCCACTGTTTCCCTCCCCAGAGGCAAGCATTGTTAACAGTTTTTTAATCAGAATATTTTTTAAAAGTCAGAACCAACATTTAAAAAAATCATGAAATTATGGCCGGGCGCCGTGGCTCACGCCTGTAATCCTAGCTCTCTGGGAGGCCGAGGCGGGCGGATTGTTTGAGCTCAGGAGTTCAAAACCAGCCTGAGCAAGAGCGAGACCCTGTCTCTACTAAAAATAGAAAGAAATTAATTGGACAACTAAAAATATATAGAAAAAACTAGCCGAGCATGGTGGCACATGCCTGTAGTCCCAGCTACTCGGGAGGCTGAGGCAAGAGGATCGCTTGAGCTCAGGAGTTTGAGGTTGCTCTGAGCTAGGCTGATGCCACGGCACTCTAGCCCAGGCACCACAGTGAGACTCTGTCTCAAAAAAAAAAAAAAAAAAAATCTAGTAACCCAGCTTATTTTGAAAAATTAGATCCTCTGGCAATTCTGGCCCACTTTGCTGCATGGCAACAATTGGCTAGAGCAGAGTCCTGGCTGCCCTCTTTAGATAAGAGGCAAGTTGTTCTGTTTGCCACAATTCCTATCAGTCCCTGTTGTTTCCCTGACTACAAAGCAGAATTTTAGTATCATACATATGCTATAGTTTTTTAAAATAGTAGAATAATGTTATTCTATGTTCATGACTCTATCAAAAGTGTTTCACTCTTTAGCCTGTGGACAGCAGAAGATAGCTATGTACTACTGATCCTAAATTCAGGAGGGCATAATGAGTCCTGAAGACAGAGGCAGAGGGAAATCTTATTAGAAAAACTCTTCTGAGAATCTTTCAGGCCAGATGGGACTTGTTGGGGGAGGCAGAGTTCTGAGTTTAAAAGCCAAGGAAACGCCCCTGTAGTCATCACATATGTACTTAGGGTATTAGGTCACCCCTTATATAATCTGTAATAATTCCTATTCTAACTCATAAAGGCTTCAGGCTGAATTAACCTTATTCTCACAAATAGCTTTCCTCAGTTTTATCTTAAAATACATACTAAGGTTGGGTTTGGTGACATGCCTCTAGTCCCAACTACTCAGGAGGCTGAGGCAGGAGGATCACTTGAACCCAGGAAGTCAAGACTATAATGCACAATGATCACACCTGTGAATAACCGCTGTACTTCTAGCCTGAGCAGCATCGTAGTGAGACCTCATCTCTTTAAAAAAAAAAAAAACAGATGCTGAGGACAGTAATTTGGGAGTTATCTACCAAAATTTAAAATGGGTTTACCCTAATTACCTGACATTTTCACTTTTTAAAATTTTTTAATATTTTTTAGAGATGAGGTCTCATTCTGTTGCCCAGGCTGGAATGCAGTAGTGCAGTCATAGCTCACTATAGTCTTGAACTGCTGGACTCAAGTGATCCTCCCAGCTCAGCCTCCCAAGTAGCTGGGACTACAGGCACACATCACCATGCTCAGCTAATTTTCTAAAAATTTTTTTAGAAACAGAATCTCACTATGTTGCCCAGGCTGATCTTGAACTCATGGACTCAAGGGATCCTCCTGCCTCAGCCTTCCAAAGTGCTAGGTATGAGCCATCATGCCTGGCTTCATTTTTACTTTCAGAAATTTAGAATTTATAGACTTTCTCATATACAAAATACCTGTAATAGAATGTATGTTCTGGGATACCCATTGAAGCATTTATGGTAATGGGGGGTGGGAATTAAATATTTATCAATAAAAGGCTAGATTCAATAAATTATGGTATAGCCAAAAAGTGAAATACTATACAGCCATTAAAAACAATGAGAGTAGCCAGGGGCAGTGGCTCATGCCTGTAATCCTAGCACTCTGGCAGGCCAAGATGGAAGGATCACTTGAAGTCTGGAGTTCAAGACCAGCCTGAGCAAGAGCTAGACCCTGTCTCTACTAAAAATACAAAAATTAGCCAGGCGTGGTGACACACACCTATAGTCCCAGCTACTGGGAAGACTGAGGCAGGAGGATTGCTTGAGCCCAGGGTTTGAGGTTGTAGTGAGCTATGATGATGCCACTGTACTACTCTAGCCTGAGTGACAGAGCGAGACTCTGTCTCAAAAAAAAAAAAAAGAATGAGAGTGTTCCATTTGAACATATAAGAAAATATTTCAAAAGTTAGGGACAGAATATTGTACAATATGCTGTGTGTGTAAAAAAAAGAGAAACTATGTATGTATACATATATATCAGTATAAAGATGTCTGGAAGGATGCGTGAGACACTAGTCTACCATTTGCCTCTGGGGAGGAGAACTGGATGACTGGAGCAAGAATGGGAGTGAAACATACTTCTCACTATGTATTCTGTGTCTCTTTTGAATTTTGTTTCATGTGTGTTATCTATTCAAAATAATAATATTTTTTAAATAAACATATAAATGCCAAGTTCTAACACCATAAACTCATACTACCATAATGGCAAACTGATATTAACTCAAAGGTTAAATTTAGGAATGCTTCATAATATATGTCACAAGGTCATCTTATCATCTCTTACCCAAGTTCTAATTCACTTTTTCTTGAGAATCTCAGAATGTATTTCCCCTTTCTAAAAACAGTGTCCTAGATGGTATTTGGGTTTCTTGGCTATGTGTTAAAGTCCAAAGAATCCACAATGCAGCTGAACTCTAGGCCTGTTAACTTGAGTCACCATCTCTAACATTGGGGGGAAAATCGCTCCTGGCTTTTACTCAGGAGGCCATAGTTCACTTCTGCTGTGGCCCTACCAGCAGGACTCTCTTTCTACCCAATCAAAAGGCAGAAGGACTGGGGTGTGAGCTCCTGACACATGGAGGGACTTGAGCTTGAACATTAACCATCTAGGAGCTGGTGTATGTGTGTGTGGGTGTATTATTTAGTAACCATTCTGGTTCAAATCCCAGCATCACTTACCAGCTGAATATAATTTTGAACCTATCTTAGGTCCCTTATCTGTTAAGTATGGATAATAATGTTAATACTGTCTTCCTCACAGGATTAAATGATGAATCCATGTAAAGTATTTAAAATAGTGCCCTGTACATAGTATGTGTTCAATAATGTTTTGTGGCTTCTTTTTTTTTAGAGACAGGGCCTTGCTCTGTCACCCAGGCTAGCATGCAGTGGCATGATCATAGCTCAATGCAACCTCAAACTACTGGGCTCAAGGGATCTTCCCCCCTCAGCCTCCCAAGTAGCTAGGATGACAGGTGCACACCACCATACCCAGCCAATTTTTTTCTTTTTTCTTTTTTTAAGAGACAGCGTCTTGCTATGTTGCCCAGGCTGGTCTTAAACTCCTGGCCTTAATTGATCCTCCTACCTTGGCCTCCCAAAATGCTGGGATTACAAGCCTGAGCCACCATGCCCAGTGGCTTCTCATTTTTTTAATTGTAAAGATAAAATATAGAATCTGGAAGCTCTTTTTGTACACTTTCTTCCCCTCCCACCCCTCCCAAGGTAACCACTAATCTGTAGTTGGTGTATCCTCAATAAATTTAGGCCAGACTTTCATGGGGTTATGTTTGCAGAAAGACAATCCATTCACAGGTGTTCTATCCCTACCCCGTTCTCTCTCCTTGATCAGGTGGTGAGCTATGCCCCATTCACACTCTTCCCCTCAGTGGTCCCCAGTGCTCTGCTAGAGCAAGCCTATGCTGTGCAGATGGACTTCAACCTGCTAGTGGATGCTGTCAGCCAGAATGCTGCCTTCCTGGAGCAAACTCTCTCCAGGTACCAGGCCGTAAAGCATGGGAAGCCAGGAGCTGCTAGAACCAAGGGATGGGAAGATTGGGGAGCCACGAGGTGTTGCTATGTCAGCTAACTTGGTGGGGTGTAGGACAGAAGAAAGAAAAAGTAGTAGGAGTCAGGAAAGCTGGCTTCTAATCCTGGCTCTACCACTCACGTATTTACATGGCCTCAAGCAAGTCCCTTTCCTTCTCTGGGCCTCAGTTTCTTCACCTGAAAAATGGAGAGGTTGGCTTAAATCTAAGGTCCCTTTCATTGCTAACATTCTGTGAGATGTGACCTCTTGCTTTGAAGATTGATATTTCCATTTGTAATTAGGAAAGTCAGCCTAGTTTTAGAGGAAAACAGAGGATAGGGAAGATTATTTGGTTTAAATTCAGATGTCCATTTCTCCTAAGCAATGACCTTTTCTTGTCACCTCAGGCCTCCCATCTTTGGGTGGGATAGGGTGCAGACTGGACCACACCAATTCTTTATTTTATAATTAAATATATATAAATGTTGAGCATCCCTAATCTGAAAATACAAACTCTGAAATATTTTGAGCACCAACATGCCATCACAAGTGGAAAATTCCACACCTGACATCATGTGACAGACAGATCATAGTGAAAATAGTCAAAGCTTTTGTTTCATGCACAAAATTATTGAAAATTTTGTGTAAAATTATCTTCAGACTATGTATATAAGGTGTGTATGGAACATAAATGAATTTTGTGTTTAGACTTCGGTCCCATTTCCAAGATACATTATGTATATGCAAATATTACAAAATCCAAAACACTTCTGGTCCCAAACATTTCAGATAACGGATACTCACCCTGTAATTGTGTGTCTTTGATTAATTTTTCAAGAGAAAGCTAGATTATTTTGTTAGAGACAAAATCTTTTTAAAAGTGCAACTTGGTGTGAGGGTGAATATGAGAAGGGATCATAATAGTAAGAAGTTTGGAAATTATTGACTTGCAGCTAAAAACCTGATGAGTCATGAATGTGTGAATCCAACTACCACCTTCCCCTGAGATCTTTCTCAAAATGAGCCCAGCTTTGTACCTGCAAATCTCGATTGTGAGAAATATGAGTGGCCTGGCTTATGACCTTTACCCTAATGATGCAATAACGTGAGAGATCTTCTCTGCAGCCCATCTCTGCAACCCCTGCTTTCCCTGTTCCTCTCTCCTCTCTCTCTCTCTCACACACACACACAAACCCTAGCTGTTAAGGGAGAAAAGCCCCAGAGCACATGAAGGGGAGCACCTCTTCAGAAAAAGGAAAATGTTTTCCAACTTCCCTGAAGGCTGAAACTCAGCTGGGGACTCCTCCTCACCAAAGGCTGGCATGAGAGAGCTCACCCTTGGGAGAGAGCTGGCTGGGGAGCAGAAGAACTTCAGGGCAGACCTGAGCTACTTGGCTCCCCCCACTGGTCTGCTGCGGGGTCCCTGTAACAAGGTGAACATGAAAGCCAGGCTTGAGCAGGTGTGCAGAATGGGCCCTGAATCTTTTTCTTTTTCTTTTTTTTTGGTTTTTTTTTTTTAAGCCACAATCTTCTCGCAGCATTTTCATGGGCCCTGCATTTTAAGAGGCAACAGTATGGTATTAATTACCTGTGGATTCCTTCTCTCTGTGCCTCTTCCTGAGTTTCCAGAAGACCATAATGGATGAGTCCCTACCACATGTCACATGTCACAGCAGCACACTAGGCTATGATGATGAACCAGCTACAGACACGGCCCCACCCTCATGTGGTTTATAGTCAAATGGAAGAGATGACACTAATCATCACACAAATAAAATGGAAAATTGCAATGACAATCAGTGCTATAAAGGAGAGTTCCACAGCTCTATGAGAGCATATAGCAGGGGTATCTGACCCAGATAGGGAAGGCTTCCCTGAGGAAATCACATCATATGAGGACTAGTTGAAGGAAAAAAAAAAGTTTATTTAGCTTGGGTTAGAAAAATCTAATGGGTGCACAAGTCATAACTGCTGTTTTCTAATCTCTCAAGCTATTTTTTTTTTTTTTTTTTTTTTTTGGAGATAGAGTCTTTCTCTGTCACCCCAGCTAGAGTGCAGTGGCATCATCATAGCTCACTGCAACGTCAAACTCCTGGGCTCAACCAATCCTCCTACCTCACCCTCCTCAGTAGCTGGGACTATAGGTGTGTGCCACGACGCCTGGCTCTTTTTTTCTGTTTTTAGTAGAGACAGGGTCTAGCTCTTGCTCAGGCTGGTCCTGAGCTCCTGACCTCAAGCAATCCACCCACCTTGGCCTCCCAGAGTGCTATGATTACAGGTGTGAGCCACTATACCCAGCCTGCTGTCTTCTAATCTCTGAGGGCTCTTTCATAGAGGAGGAGGAAGAGACTTGTCCAGGGAGGTCCCAGAGTGTGAGAGAAGCTATGGAGAGTTAGTGTTAGGTCAACCAGAAAGCTTACCAACCATCAGAACTATTCAAGTATAGAAAAGTTACAGCACATGTCATTTTTTAGGTCTTCTTGGGACCAGACACTATATTCAATGCTTTGAATGTAATACCTCATTTACTCTTGCCCACAACTCTATGATATAATTATTTTCCTCTTCATTTTACAGATGAGCAAACTGAGACAAAGAAGGGTGAAACGATTCCCTAAGGTTGCCTTGTAGTAAGTGGTAGAGCTGGGATTTGAACCAGGGTCATCTGGCTCTAGAGCTGGATTATTAATCACTATTCTCTACCAGATTGGGGTGGATGTTCAAATTTTGTCTAGTAGATCCAGAGAGGATTCACAAGTCAGTGAATGGGGGTGGGACTCCTTGACTTTAAGGTCCCATGAAGCCTGGAAAATGTTCTTTGTTTTCTCCTCTAGCACCATCAAAAGGGATGACTTTACTGCTCGTCTCTTTGATATCCACAAGCAAGTCCTGCAAGAGGGCATTGCCCAGGTAACCATTCCCAGCCCCACCCCAGTCTGAAACCTGCCCCTCCCATCTCTTTTGTGTGTGTTTGTCATTTTTTTTTTTTTTCACCAGAAGAATTTGGCCCAGGCCCTGAGCTTATGGGAATTTGCCTCTCACTGGTCCCCAGTGGATATGTACAACCCAGTGACCAATCCTAGGATGACCAGAAGAATGATCCCACTGGGTTTGGGAGTGGTAGCTGGTGCTTCTAATCTCTACATAGAGTTCATGGTACCTGTCTGCTCTGTGGCTAGGCCCTCAGAGTCAGCCCTTGGGCAGATGTCCTCAGCCTTCAGTTTTCCCCACAGACTGTGTTCCTGGGCCTGAACCGCTCAGACTACATGTTCCAGCGCAGCGCAGATGGCTCCCCAGCCCTGAAACAGATTGAAATCAACACCATCTCTGCCAGCTTTGGGGGCCTGGCCTCCCGGACCCCAGCTGTGCATCGGTGGGTCCCTTGGGCAGCCCCAGGCATACCTGAGGGGTGTCAGCCTGATGGGTCTACAATCACTAGCTGGGCCAGGGATCTCCAACTATGACTATGCCTTTCTGGGCTCTGGGTCATATGTTTCCCCCCACAGTAAGTTTGCACTTACAATCAGATCCTTGATATCTCAGAGAAAGGGGACCTCATAACTCATCTAGTCCTGACCCTTCATTGTTCAAGTTTGTGTTCCAAGCAGAGGGAACAGTATCTCTAAGAGCCCTGGGTTGAGAAAGAACTTGACATGTTTGAGGGCCTGAAAGGAGGTCAGAATCCAAGGCAGAGAGAGGAATGCAAGGGCTTCCATCTGAGGGCTGGGCTCTAGTAGCATCCATTTCTAGACAGCAGTGATGCTCCAGTTGCAATGATTCCAGATGGTCTGCAGCAGGATTCCAGAAAGCACCTGGGGGCCGAAGGTAGGGGCTCCAGCTCAGTGGGAGGCTAGGATGGGCTGGGGTGGGAATACAGGGTCTCAGGGCTCCTCTGGGCATGTACACCAGAGGACAGGGTTAGGGCAACCCAGCATATTCCAGCCTGAAGTGGATCCTCCAGGAGTGTGATGGTAAGATGGTTTTTGGCGCTCAGCTGATCCTCAGAGTAATGTTCCCATAAGTATCTGTGAGGTCATGGGCAGAGGGGGGTCTTCTAGGTCCATCCAATTATTGAACAGCTGTCTCTCTTCCAACAGACATGTTCTCAACGTACTGAGGAAGACCAAAGAAGCTGCCAAGATCCTCTCCAATAATCCCAGCAAGGGACTGGCCATGGGAATTGCCAAAGCCTGGGAGCTCTACGGCTCAGCCAAGTAAGGGTGTGAAAAAGTAGCAATAGTATCCTGCTTTAGATTCAGCATTCATGGGTGCAGCAACTTCTTCTTTGCCTGACATGATTAGGGAATAAGGGGATTTTTCTAGGAATAGAAACTTATACCTTTAAGTGCCAAAATTATTCTAATAGGGTTTTGGGTTTCCTTCTTAAATAAAAGATGCTGACTATAACCTTTCCTTGTTGACTGCAGGTCATTATTATGACTGTCAGCAATTGCATCTTACTGTAATGCAACAGTGCTACCTGGGTTACAGAGGCTGTTTGCCTACACTAACGGCTCTGACTGCTGGGCTTTAAGTTCTTATTCATTTTCTTCATAACTTTCCTGTCTGCTTCCCAGTTATCAGCTCTTACTTTTTACTGTTGTCAGTGTGCTTGAATTTGGAATCCTCCACTCCCATCCCTATACCTCCTTCTGATTTGCTGTGATTTGGAAAAGCAAATGATGCAGGTTTTTATGATCGTGTTTAAAGAGTGTGAGCGCCTCTTTCATGAGTAAGTGCATACATAAGCTTTGACTTAGGAATTTTAAGGTGTCCATTTTAACTGCTTAGAGGCATTTTTTGCTTCCTTCCTATTTCTTAACCATGTTCCAGATATGTAAAGATATTAGGTAAGTGACTTCTAGATAATCAAGGGGCCACTGTTAGTATTACTGTTAGTATTAACAGTTATTGAAATGTTGTTAGAGCATTAATAGCCCTTAATAAGCACTTAATAGTGCCACAGCTTGGGCTAAGCTCTTTACAAACAGGATCTCATTGAATCCTCGTAATAAACTCTCTGAGATAGGTACTATTCACGTCCCTCATTTTACAGATGAGGAAACTGGGGTTCTGAGAAGACAAGTTAAAGTTCTAAGAAGTTCTGAGGTTCTGAGAAGAGAAGTCAAAGGTCAAGCAGTGAGTTGGTGACAGAGCCCAGAGTCCATGTCCCTCCAAAACCTGCATTTTTAATCATGCTGTTGTCTCCAAGAGAGCCTCTTTGGGCTTGCTAAGCCTCATTAAGACCTAAGAAACCTCAGACTCTGAGCATTTAGAAGTCATCAGACAAATATGCTTTTAAGTAGAACTCTTGGCTAGGTTGTATTTTAAGAGAGTGAAGCCAGGGGATGGGTCAGCTGGGGAACTGCTGACAGACAAAGCTGCAGAGGATTTCACCTGCCAGCCTGTGAATGACATGGAGAGAAAATACTCGTGTGCCCAGAATTAGGCACTGGAAGGCAGGAGCTGTGTGGCACCTGAGCTAGAACTGGCTTCCCCCATTGTGAGAATTAGATAGTCTCTTATGCTGACCCAGCACATGACCCAGTGTGAGCCACCACGCCCAGCCAGTACTTTCAATAATAATAATAATGGCTACCATTTACCATTTAACAAGTACTAGTTTTATTTTATGAAAGAGTAAACTGAGGCTTAGAGGTTGAATAACTTGCCCAAAGTTACACAACTAGTAAGTTTAGAATTCATCTGCCTCTAAAGCCTGTGTTCTCTGTACTACCCTGTTCTGCCTCCAAGAGATATGGTCCCATAGTATAGTCTGAAAAACTGCATTTGTCAATTATCTCATGATTTTTAAGATTTGTTTAAAAGAAAGTCTAGAAAATGAATTATAATTTCAATTTAAGCAAATGTTTTTAAAACATAGGGCCTATGGTTAGTTAGAATGAGTAGAAAATAAGAAAAGGGAATTCTTGGTGATAAAGATTGGGAACTATGATCTTTTTAATACCCTTATTTTATAGATGAGAAAATCAGGGCCCAAGGAAAGAAACTGAGCTGCCCAAGCACCCAATACAAGTCACTGACAGAGCCAGGACTAGGACTCAGGGGTCCTCACGCCCAGCCAGCATGCTGTTGCCAGTTCACTTTCCTTAGCTGACAATTTTCCTAGTCTTACTCCCAACAGACTGCTCAGAACTGAAGGCAGGAGTAGGCAGAATATGTTTTTTAGGTTTGGCTCCAATTGTTTGGCAGATGGCAGGCTCACTTAATTGGCTAGGACATGCAGTTCCACTTTAACCTACAGCCTTCAGCCTTCCTCCTCCACCTCTTCTTGGAGGTGGGCCACCCTGGGCCAGGTGCCACCCTCCCACACACACACCCACTCATGAGCAAGGCAGTTGGCTACAAAGTGAAGAGCAAGGCCATCGGCCCTCGGCAAACTCTCAGGTCAAGATGACTTCTGAGAGCACCGCTTCTAGCTTGTCTCTCAGATACTCAACTCAAAGTCAGACTCAGCTTAATGTCATACCTGACCTCATGAGATTTCAGGCAGGCTGGCAGAGAGGGCTTACTAGGACCTATATTTTGGCTAAATGGAAAGGAGTCAGGCAAACAGAGTTTAGTCAAAGAGGTTCAGCTAAGGTAAGGAGAAGCAGAGACAAACAGACAAAGACCAAGCATAGGAGGTCAGGAATACACTTAGAATCCTAAGCCAAAGTTTGGGCTTCTAAGGGTCTCAGCGAGAAGCCACAGACAGAAAGCAGCACAGGTATAGCAAAAATGGAGTTTGCCTAAGAGCATTTTCCCTAAGAGTCTGGTGGGGGACTGGATCTATCTTTGACAACTGAAAATATCTTAGCTGGCAACCAAACAGACAGTTC
The DNA here is from genome assembly GCF_000956105.1 of Propithecus coquereli. Classification (NCBI taxonomy): domain Eukaryota; kingdom Metazoa; phylum Chordata; class Mammalia; order Primates; family Indriidae; genus Propithecus; species Propithecus coquereli. Next base: position 1,568,167 of record NW_012136303.1, read on the forward strand.
TCTGGCATAAGCTTTTCCCCGAGTCCTCAAGCCCCTGCTTCTTTAAGAAAAACACATGGATAAACAAAGAAGAAGAGTCCAGGTAAGCCCCCATGATCCCATTAATACTGTGAGACCAAATGTGACCTTGTATACATCACAGAAATATTGTGAGGCCCCAGGATATAATGCCTTATTTATAGTTGGCCCTATAGGTTTCTGTAAGGTTCCATTTAGCTGATCCAGTGTTTCATGCACAATACACTCTTTTATTATATCCTTTACAATCTATTAATAGAGCCATTAGCCCGCGACCCCCTGCATTGTTCTTTACAAAATATTCTTCAATACTCCCACCTGTTTATTCTTCCAGAAAGATTTTAGAATAATTATATTAAGTTCTAAGAAAAAGTCCTCTTGGGATTTTGAGATGGTTTTAAATCTAAACTTTAATTTGCACAGAAAATTGACATCATCATAATAGTTCATCTACCCACTGAAGGGAGAAGAGGCAGAGACATCTCCATTTTTTCAAGTTTTCAATTTTCAGGAAATGTGTTATAGCCTCAGGTATCTAAACCTGAGGCACTCCCGAGTTGAGGGAACATCTGCTCTTTCAGGGAAGCTGTATTCTTATTCTGATTCCTGAAAGGTGTGGGACAAGGAAGGACAAGTTCTGTAACAGCCTTGGGCCACCTGTGCTCTTTCCCCAGTGCTCTGGTGCTACTGATTGCTCAAGAGAAGGAAAGGAATATATTTGACCAGCGTGCCATAGAGAATGAGCTACTGGGCAAGTAAGTAAAGGAAGAGGGACCTCCAGGTGTGGCCCCAGGATTGGAGAGGGTCGCTCAGTACATAGCATCTACTCCCTCTACCCATCTTTCCCAGGAACATCCACGTGATCCGGCGAAGATTTGAAGATATCTCTGAAAAGGGGTGTCTAGACCAAGACCGAAGGCTGTTTGTGTAAGAAGCATTCCCAAGGACCCAATAGAAGGCTGGTTTATGAAACTCATCCTGCCACCCTCTTCCCCCAAAGGATCCTTTCTTCTGGGAGATGTGATGATTGCTTCCTTTTCGTATTTCTGAAATATCTCATCCTCTCAGGAAATTTTGGAGAAGGCCAGCCAAGCTCTGCTTCTAAAGGATTTTATCAGAGTTGTTGACATGCTAGATAAGGGCCACCTTAAAGATGACCTTGGTTTTCATATGCCCCTAAGCTCCCAAAAGTTTTCTTGCCCCTCTTAGTGGCAGGCAAAGTCAGGCCTGAGCAGTTGAGCTGAGCAGTAAGAGAGGAAGAGGGGCAGCTGGCTCATTCTGTGATTGATCTGGATGCTACTCTCTTAGCTCAGGCCTGGATTTGTGTTCCAAGCCAGGGCCTCTCCTTCCCTCTAGGGGCTACCACCAGGTAGCTTGAAGTGCCACATGTTTGGGTAGCATTGTAGCACACATATTTAGACCTAGAACTTTGTGATTATTAAAATTAAGACCCTCCATTGAATTTCACAATACCACTTATTATTTTTCAAAATGTGCTTTTATCACAAGAAAACAAAGTAGTTAATTTACTTTCTAAATAAACCAGGTAATAATAGGTCAAAGAAAATGGGAAGAAATTTAAAAAGACAGTCTGTGTCTTAACTAGACTCATAATTTTGCATCTCCTTTGCAATTTCTACCTTCACCTTTTGTTATTTTAAAAAATCATAACCAGGTTTCAACTACTTTAAGCAGTGGAAATACAAGTGTGTTTTGCTAAGCATGGCAATGTGATTCTGTTGCTCAGTAATTTCAAGCCCACATTTTTTTTAATTTACCTAATTTGATTCTGGTTACCTTCTTGTTTCCCATCTGGCCTTCCTGAGTGACTCTACATCTGGAATATTCTTAGGTATTCCTTAGTGCACACCTCTGTGTTTTCAGTGGAAGCATTGGTAGTGGGGTATCTACTTTCACTGGTTCCAGTGAACCCCTGATCAGGCTCCTCCTGTGGACTGAATTTCAAAAACGCCAAATTCATTTTGATGTACCCTGAAATAGATTAAACCAATGAACATATATAATTTATAATTTAACACAGCAGCTTTCTCCATCCTGTGTTCTAGGGAGGGCCAGGAAGTTGCTGTGGTTTACTTCCGGGATGGCTACATGCCGAGTCAGTACAGTCTACAGGTTGGTATTTTCTGTTAGAGCATTCTTTGCCTCCTGGGACCCACCAGAACTCCACAGAGACCCAGCTCAGGCGTCACAACAACCTGGGTTTTTCTCTTGAGTCCTAGCTTCAGTTCTTCCTCAGGGAACTTGCTGCTGGAACCTCCTATCCTCCTGTAAGCTTTTTGCTACCTCTCACTCTATAAACACATTGTCTTCAAGAATCTGAATCCTTTGAGATTGGACAAGAAGATACTGGTTAAAACAAGTCCTTTATAAGGTCTTGTTCTTGTGGCAAACAGCTGAAAGTTTGGTTTGCGTTTGTGTTCATGAATACACAATGAAAAAGACCCTACATGCTGCATTATTTCGCTATAAAGAGTACTTAGGTATTCCTGAAGACAAGCTCTCTAGGTTGATGAACATTTAGAATGAAAACAAGAACCCCTCATTGGTGAACGTTAAGAATAAATAGTGTTCAAAACTGGCAAATTGATTATGCAACCTAAAAAAAAAAAAAAAAAAAGAATCTGAATCCTTAGAACCCACAGTGCTTCAGCCACTCACACTATTTCCAGAGATATGCTGGTAAATATTTAACCATTTTTCTAAGGGTAAAGAGCCCTCACTTGTAGCACTTGCTGATTTCTATAGTGTAAATACTCCTACCTTGCCAATTTCGAGCTACCTCTCTTAATGTCTCTGAACATAGAGTTGTGAAGAGATGGATACAATCAGCCTTGCTAGTTGATGCAACCAATTCCCACATACTGCTGACCGTTTTCTTTCTGCCAACTCTTACCTCTTTTTTATCTGAATCAGAAAGTTTTTTTCATCTGCTCATTCATGTTAATGAGTCATATCATCTCATCTTGCTATCCTACCATATAGTTTCAAACTTACTTTCCTCATCCAATATTTCATTTAACCCTTACAACCACCCTGTAAGACATATAATTATCCCCATTATACAGATGGAGAAACTAAGGTTTGGAGAGATGTGAGGCTTGTCTAAGGCCTCACAGGAAGTTCCCAGGCTTTCTGACTCTCAGGCTGATGGTATTCCCAGTATGCCCTTCTTCTCCCCTGCTCCTAATATCCACACCATGGAGAGGCTAAGCTCTGCTTTCAGTTGGGAGAAGGTAAAGGAGGAAATAAGTTAGGAAATACCATGGGCAGTGAGCTTGGGGTCATGAACCTGACTTTGCCTCTGTGTGACCATAGGCAGGTTCCTGACCCTATCTGGGTCTGAGGGAGGAACTGAGGGAGCTCCTTCCAAGTCCGTAATTCATCTAGGATTCCCCCTAGCATTGAGCTTTATAGGAGGAGCTCTACAGAGGTCACAGTTCTATAGAATGCCCTTTCCTCTATAGCAGTGGTGGGAACTTGTTGACTAGAGAAGAAGAAACTGTCTATTGGGAAAATGAATCCAGATTTCAAGACAGGACAAAGAAAACTTAAAGGGAGAATAGGCTGAGCTAACAAGGAAGGAAAGTAGCGTATAAGGAGGTAGACATTTTCAGGGAACTGAGAAGTTCAGACCAGGTTTAGACGTGGAGACAGATCTGCAAGGCTTAGTGACTTGCTAGGTGACCCTGGAAAAGTCCCTGCTCATCTTTGGGTTTTACTTTCCCTGCTTCTAATATAATGCGGTACCTCCCTGGGTTTATCTTTGATATTCTGGGCACCTGTGACCCTGCCTGGAACACCAGACTAGTAGCCACTGGTAGGTGGCTGGGATTATTGGTGAAGATCAGGAAAAGGTTCTGCAGATGGACTGATTGTATTAAAGGACAGCATTGGGTAGGTGGGTTGCTCCTCAGGCCATAGACTTGATCTTGCTGTGGGTAGTTTGCTATGATCTGGAGCCAAGAACAGACTGTCTCCCTATTGCCTGAGAATGGGAACCATAGCTGTGAGGCATGATCCTCTGTTGTTTCCCTGCTTCTTATACCCTCAGCTCCTGGCACAACAGGATCCTGTGATCACCTACATGCAGTCCTTTGCTCTTATTATATTAGCCTGAGTGCCCCTTCTCCACTGCATCTCCCCTGTCAAACTCTACCTGTCCTTTAGGACCCCACTCAAATTTCACCTCATTCAGCAATAATAACAAATATTTTGTGTTAGACACTGAGGATGCAACAGACGAAAAGGCAAACAACAGGAGTCCTATCCTTATGGAGCTCACAGTCTGGTCATGGATATGGGAATCAGAAAGTAAACAAAAATAGAAAAGTGTTTTTTGGGGGGCGGTTGTTTTGTTTTTAGTTTTGGGTAACTACTTTGAATGAAACAACAGGGTAATAAGAGAATTATGGGAAACCCATGTTAAATAGAGTGGTTAAGGAAGGCTTCTCTGAAAAGGTGACTTTGAGCTAAGACTTAAGGATCAGAAGGATCCAACTATGCATGGAAAAAGCCAAAAGGAAGGGAATTTCAGGCTGAGGGAAAAGCAATAAAGGCCCAAGGAGGGAATGAGGTTTGTGATTTGAGGAATGATAGGTGTGTGGCTAGAATGTGGGAGTGGTGGGGGGGGGGTGGGTAGCATTGTGCAAGGTTCAAAAAGTGGACAAGACCCAGATCCTGCAGGGTCTTGTAAGCTGTGGTAAGGAGTTAGGATTTTATTTGGAATGCAGTAGGAAGCTGAGCTCATAAACAAACATACTCATCAATTTTTCTATACCCTTACACCTTTTATCATTTTCCCTTTTAGTTATAGTTATGTATCATTGTGCTAGACTGTGAGACCCCCAAAGGTAAGAATCCAAGAGATTGGGAGAGGTGACACCTGCCTCACAAGGATGTTGCAGTGATCCTGGGTGATAATGAATGTGAAGATATAGCCCGGGCGCGTTGGCTCACGCTTGTAATCCTAGCACTCTGGGAGGCCGAGGCGGGCGGATTGTTTGAGCTCAGGAGTTCGAGACCAGCCTGAGCAAGAGCGAGACCCTGTCTCTACCAACTAAAAATATATAGAAAAAATTAGCCGGGCATGGTGGCGCGTGCCTGTAGTCCCAGCTACCCGGGAGGCTGAGGCAGGAGGATCGCTTGAGCCCAGGAGTTTGAGGTTGCTGTGAGCTAGGCCGACGCCACGGCACTCTAGCCTGGGCAACAGAGACTCTGTCTCAAAAAAAAAAAAAAAAAAAAAAAGATATAAAGCATGGTACCTGGTACCTGATGGATGTTCGGTAAAGGTCAACTGAAGTGAAATAAAGTAGAATTCCTTTTGCCTTCTTCCCTCCACAGAACTGGGAAGCACGCCTGCTGCTAGAGAGGTCACGTGCTGTCAAGTGCCCAGACATTGCCACTCAGCTGGCTGGGACGAAGAAGGTGCAGCAGGAGCTGAGCAGGGTGGGCATGCTGGAGGTGTTGCTCCCTGGCCAGCCTGAGGCTGTGGCCCGCCTCCGTGCCACCTTTGCTGGCCTCTACTCCCTGGACATGGTATGTGGGCAGCTCATTTCTCCTACCACAGGCCTCCTAAGTGGCAGAGACCTGGAGCCCAATGCGTTGGGGAGGCTAGAGCTAGCACTGTGGCTGGCATTTGTGACTTGGGTTGGTTTTGCTCTAGAGAACCCCTAGAGCCCTGGGGAGAGGGGCAGCCTCATGATGGGAGGAATCTATTATAAGCTTCCTCAGCAAAGGTAAAGATGAAGATGGCAACCAGAGGAAGGGACTAAGGCAGACAGAAAGAATTGAAGAATGTCTGTACCCACTTTAAAGGCCACCTGCTGCAAAGGCCTGAGCAGTTGCCAGAGAAAGGCCTGTTCTCATTGCATTTGCTGCTGCAGGGGGTTTGCTGGGAGTCACATACAGATAGTGGCATCAGCCTAAAGGAACTTACAGCTGTTCCCCTTCCTGTTCTTCCTCTGATGCTGCTCTGCACAACCAACAGGACCTCAATCCTTGCCTCTTTAGCCTTAAAACTGCTGGTAACTGCTTTCTGCCTCCTGCCAGGGTGAAGAAGGGGACCAGGCCATCACTGAGGCCCTTGCTGCCCCTAGCCACTTTGTGCTAAAGCCCCAGAGAGAGGGTGGAGGTAGGTGGATCTCCCTCTGCAGGGCTGCTCAATGAAAAGGGCTAATAGGCTATCACCAGTGCTCACCACCATTTTCTATGGGCACAGTCCCAGGCATGGGAGTACTAGGGGAACTGGTACAGGTCCCACCTTGGACAGCATCCCCCGAGACTGTGACCAAGTGCTGTGGAGCACAGAGAAATCTGATTAACCAGCAATGAAGGGTTTGGACAAGTTTAGTCTGAGGTGCTTGTGGGTAAATTGTGGGGAAGCAGGGTGGGGGCATATCAGGAGGTTGGAGAGAATATGTATCTGTCTTTCTGCCTAGTTTGAAACTCCTTGAGGGCAGGGATTATGTCTGCTTCACAGACTCAGAGGAGATGATTTTTTAACTTGGACTTAAGGGGTGTGTAGGAGTTTTCCAGGTAGAAAAGGGGAAGAGCATTCCATACAGAAGGAACAACCTCAAGCAAAGGCACTGGGCTATGAAAGCATGGTATGTTTGGAGATTAATGAAAAACTGGTGAGGCTAGAGGGGGAGATGGCAGGAGGCAGAGATTTGGGCTGGAGAAGATAGTCTGGGACCTGATTAAAAAGGGCATTGAATGTACGTTAAAAAATTGAATTTTATCCTTAGAGTAGTGGGAAGCCATTAGAGAGTTTTAAGCAGGGAAGGGACACGATTCATCCAGAATTCAAGTTGTTAGCAGTGGTAAGAACTTGTAAAACTTACAGTGTTTCAGTCATTGTAGAAGATGTCCTGGAATGAAGGGAGACATTGGTGGCAGAAAGACCATGGAGGAGGCTGGCATAGTCGTCCAGAAGAGCAATGTAGAGGCCTGGTCTAGGGCTATACATTTGGAGCACAGACTAGAGAGACATGTCCAAGCTAATGCCAGAGGTGATGGAGAGGGAGGAGTTAAATATGATTCAAGGATGCCTTTCACCTGATTGAGAGTAGGAAGGTCCAGGAGGGGCAGGTTCAGGCAGAAGTAATAAGTTTTGTTTGGACACGCTGAGTTTGTTTGGGGGGCCCATGGGACATTCATGTGATATCGAGAGCAGGGAGTATAAGTTAAAGATTTGGGAGCTAATAATTTATAGAGTATAGATAGAGCCTTGAGAATGGAAGAGATCTCCCTGACAAAAGATACATGGAGGAGAGAGCAAGGGTGGAGGACCAATTCCCAGGAAACCCCAACATTTAAGAGGAGAAGGAGCCAGTACTAGAGGCTGAGTAGGAATAGCTATAGACAAATAGGAGGAGAACCAGGGCAGGACAGTGTGGTGGAAGATGTGTTCACTTGCATGAATAAGGGCTCTCCTGTCAAGGTGACCTTCCCTCCTTAGGAGTCAGTTGTGCCCTGGGCTTCACCGAGCTGGTTTCAGGAACTGAGGCTGCTGACTCGCCCACATGGCCCCAGAAGTGAGGGCATGGGGTAGAGGAGGTGAGCAGAGGGTCCAGGGTGACTGGCCAGTTTAATTGCAGGCAACAACCTGTATGGAGAGAATATGGTACAGGCCCTGGAGCAGCTAAAGGAGAGTGAGGAGAGAGCCTCCTACATCCTCATGGAGAAGATCGAACCTGAGCCTTTTGGGAATTGCCTGCTACGGCCTGGTAGCCCTGCCCGAGTGGTCCAGTGCATCTCAGAGCTGGGCATCTTTGGGGTCTATGTCAGGTGAGCCAGTCAGGAGGAGCTCCTGCCACTACCTCCCTGTAAGAGTGCCAGCCAAGGAAGCCTAGAGGGAACACTGGACAGAATCTGGAATCCTGGGCTTTAGTCTCAGCTCTGCCAATCCCTAGGTTTGTTACCTGTTCTCTTACAATTAAATGAAGTCAAGGACCTAAGACCTGCCCACCTCACAGGGCTATCAAATGAAGCCCAGATGAGAAGTGCTTTGGAACTACAAAGGAAATTTCAGGTAGTATCAAGAGGACTAAAAAAAATATGGCCTGACAATCCAGGACTAGAAAGAGTCAAGGGAGGAAGGGAGACTCTAAAATCCTAGCAGTTTCTTGGATGTAGTCAGTTACCCATGTACTGCTTGGCTGGGACCAGGGAAGGTCCTGGGTTTGGGCTGAGTCCAGGTGATGTTGTCTGTCTCCTGCCCACATTTCTATAGGCAGGGAAAGACACTTGTGATGAACAAGCACGTGGGGCATCTACTTCGAACCAAAGCCATAGAGCATGCAGATGGTGGTGTGGCAGCAGGAGTGGCAGTCCTGGACAACCCATACCCTGTGTGAAGGCACAACCAGGCCGGCTCGGACTTCGCTGAAGAGACCTCCTATGCCCTGTACTTGTCATTCCTCTCCTATCCCTCTCGAGGGGCTGCCCTCATGGAAGGGTAAATGCTGAAACCTTCCCCTAGCTTTCCATCTGAGGACAAGAAAAGCTCTATTTCCCTTAGAAGAGATCTAGAGGCCCCCAAATCCTTGGGATGTGGGTACAGCTGAAGGGAAGCTGCTCTCAGGTTAAAGGTCCATAAACCCTGCTTCACTCCTGTCAGCCTCTCATCAGCCTTTTCAGCGAGTTCCAGTGCCTGACTTGGGATAGGACCAAGTGGTGGGAGGAGAGGGAGTGGAGGGGCATAGCCTTTCCCCAACTCTGCTTTAAATAAAACTGCATTGCTGATTCAGTGATTCCTTGCTTTGTGCATAGAGGGGAGGAGGGAGCTATAATCTTGGTCAGCCCACTTAAGGTGGATTGAAGCAGAGGAAGTGACTGGGCTATATAATAAGGGTCTTCCTAGACCCAGATCCTATGGGTGGGACCCTGAAGTTCCAATCTTTAGTCATTCATTAATGTACCCCCAGGATCATGAGGAAGAGAGGGGTTTCCTGGCAGGAGCCCAGGAGGGAAGACAGCCATGACCAGACATGACAGTTGTGAACTGGCTTTAATCACTTTCCTACTTAGCTTAGGGACTTGTGAAAGGGCCTGAGTGAAGCCCCAAAAGTTCTGGAAGAAAGATATTGGGGTAGTCTAGGGAATACCACTCCCCTTCCCATCTGCCACACAAATCAGAGCAGCTAATGAGTATACAGCCTTACTATACAGATACCTAAAAAAACAAGTCACCACCTTCTTGAGGTCACAGACTTTATTCCTACAACCACAGGGCTTGAGAATCACTAGGGCAAGAAAAGAGTTTCATCTGAGAGTGTCTCTCATGGGCAGAGCTCTGTTCAGGAGAGGGTAGGAACAGAGTACAAGGAATACAAGCTCCACTGGCTCTAGGAAAAAACATATCTACTCCTTCAAAGAAAAAGATGATCTGAAAACCCTCTAGAGACTGAACCTGTCCATACAGCTCCTGGCAGACAATACTGCCATCTGACACAAAAGGGAATTCAGACCCTGAACAGAAGCAGCAAAATATTTTAAAAATAATAAATTGTTCCTGAACTCAAACCATCGTGTCTAAGGGCAAGTGCATGCCCAGTGTAAGTACTGGTGCTTCCTGAGAGAGCCGACATAAGATTACACAACTGTCTCCCTGCTTCAGTCTAGGCCCTCACATACCCTCTGGACACTTAACTTGGGTTGAGAGGTAGCCTTTACATCCCTGTTCTGGGCTGTGAGAACTCTTTGCAGTCTAGGGGCACAGCAGTCTGAGGCTGACCTAGGCCCTGTCCCTTCTGACTGGCAGTCGAAGAAAGTTGTCTCCATACAGGGACAAACCTGGTTTCCAGTTCCAGACAGCTGGTCAAGGGAGGTGTAATGTGGGTCAGCCCTGGCCCTCAGCACTTCTGGGGCAGGGGAGAGAGGACAGGCAAAACTTTGGAGAGCCAAGCAGGGGGAATCCTGGGTAAAGGACAGGATCTTGTTCACTGTGTGGTCAGGCAGCGGTGGCTGAAGAGGTGATTGATGACAGATGGGTCTGCCACTGTAGACGTGTCCCCCAGGTCATGGTCATTGTGAGCAATCTTCCGAAGCACTCGCCTCATGATTTTTCCTGGAGGACCATAGGCCTCTGGTTACTTGGTAACAGCACTGACCCACACCAGCCCTGCCAAAGGCCTTCATCCACACACACCCTGCCACCACCAGGCCTTGGCCCATTCCAATCCCTGGAGGTCTCTGAACATACCTGAGCGGGTTTTAGGCAAGCCAGGTGCATTCTGGATGTAGTCTGGTGTGGCAATGGGGCCAATCTTTTCTCTAACTGTAACCAACAAATCATTAAACTTTTCTTCAGCATCCTTAGCCAGACTTCCAAAAACCAAGATAAAGATGGCTCTGTTCCTCACCTGTTTCCTTTTCAAGGCCCTGCCCACAGGGTCATTCTCAGGTTCACTGTCCTTCTCTCTCTCTCTCCCTCCCTCCCTCCCTCCCTCTCTCTCTCTCTCCCTCCCTCTCTCTCTCTCTCTCTCTCTCTTTCTCTCCTCCTCCTCCTCCTCCCCCTCCTCCCCACCCCTCCTCAACACAATGTCTCTTTACTCTCTCATTTTATCTTTACCCACCTTCATGGAACTCAGGCTCTAGAACCAGCCTGCTAGTTTAAATCCCAACTTTCTAGTGGTATGGCCATGGGCAAGTGATTTAACTCCTCTGAGTCTCAGTTTCTTCATCTTTAGAATGAGCATAACAATAAGATTTGTTTCATAGGAATCAATGTAGGGATTAAATGGACTAATGCATTTAAAGTACTTAGCCTGATGGTGGCACAAAGGAGACTAAGTGGGAAGAGGGCAAGCAGCCTGTGAGGCCCCCTGGGAGGGGCAGCTTGCTCCAGCCCCTCCCCAACAACTTGCAGTGGGCCTCCAAGACAGACTCCGTAGTCCCTGCCCAGGGAGGCTCCTCACTCTGCTTCTTGAGCTCCTCGGTGAGGGTAGGGCTGAAGGTGTGGCCATCACATAGGGTGACGAAGCAGTAGAGGCATTCTCCCTTCACAGGATGAGGGTGGCCCACCACAGCTGCCTCTGCAACAGCCTCATGTTCCACAAGTGCTGATTCCACCTCTGCTGTACTCAGCAGGTGTCCTTGACAAGGGAAAGGAAGTGCCATGAGAGAGATCCCAGCCTCCTCCCCCAGCCCTTGCTCCACCTATTCCCATGAGGCAGTCTTGGTCTGGTCAAATGGAGAAGGCCCTTCATTCATTCCTCATATATCATGCTTCCAGTTACCCCACCGTCCCAGCTCCCCTCCTCTAGGCACATTCCAGTGTTCATCACTATTCCTCCAAAACTGAATGCCATATTTCATATATGGTCTGGCCAAAAGACACTCCTGGCTCTCTCAGAAGGCTTTGGCTGGGGGTTTCCAGGAGAACAGAGCTAATGAGATGGGAAGGTGGTCCCTGGCCCTCACCAGATACATTGAGCATGTCATCAATCCTGCCAGTGATCCAGTAATAGCCATCCTGGTCCCGCCGGCAGCCTGGGAAGAAATGTACAACATAATAAATACCCCGCAGTAGGATACCTGATCCATATTTCCAAACTGCCACACGCACTGCTATAACCTTCTAACAAGTCTTCCTGCTTCCATTCTTGCCCACTGATCATTTTGGAGCCAACCTCCAAAATGACCCCATTGATCTCTGCCTCTTGGTATTCATAGACCTGCACAGTCTTCTCATTGTACTGGGGTTTGTCTGTGTGATCAACAGAATTTGGCAGAAGTGATGGGATGTCACTTCTGAGACTAGGTTATAGAAGACACTGTAGCTTCTGTCTTGGCTGCATGCTCTCAGATCATTTGCTTGGGTAAGCCAGCTGCCATGTTGTGAGAGGTCCCTGTGGTGAGGAACTGAGGATTCCTGCCAACAGCCACAAGAGTGAGCATGGAAGTAGGTCCTCTAGGATCAGTCAAATCTTCAGGGGACTGCAGCCCCTACCAACAGCTTGACTGCAACCCTAAATGAGAACCACCTGGCAAAACTGCTCACAGATTTCTAATACTCAAAAATGGTGTGAAATAATGTATTTGTTGTTTTAAGCTGCCAACTTTTGGGGCAATTTGTTCTATGGCAATAGATAACTAATGTACCTACGTAAAGTCTATTCTCCATAAATCAGGTAAAGTTATTTTCTAAACAGTAAATCAGTTCTTACCATTCCCCTCCTTAAAACTTCTAAAGGTCTCCCACTGTACTTTGAATAAAATCCACACTCCTGACCATGGCCATGATATATTACCTACCTCTCCAGCTTCATATAATATTCCCTTTGCTTGCTACACTCCAGCTACACAGGCTCAGTCCATTTCTTGGACATTTCAAGTTTGTGTTCCTCTACACAGAACACTCTTACTCTAGATTTCCCCATGCCTGGTTCCTTTTCACCCTTCAGGTCTCTGCTCAAATGTCACTTCAGAGAAGCCTTCTCTGACCATCCCATGAATAGCAGACATCCCAGTAGGCACTCTTTATCACATTAGCCTGTTTATTTTTCTTCATAGTGCTTATCTCTGTCAAACATAGGCTTATTTACTTGTTTGCTGGGTTTATTATCTATCTCCCCTTACTAGACTATAAGCCCCATGAGAACAGAGATTTTCACTAAATTATTCATGGTAATATCTCCTGTGCTTAGATCTGCGCCTGGGCACAGTAGGTACTCAAATATTATGGATGAATGGATTGGTGGATGGACAGATAAACAAACAGGCTGCAAACATGGGACACATGACATAATAATACATAGTGCCACATGCCCCATCTCTTTAAACACAGGAGCAAGAAAGAGGGAGAACCTCTTTCCTCATACATCAAATCTCAGATGGCACCATGCTGAGACCCTTCCTGCAATACTCATTCCTGCTTTTACAGTCTTCTCTGTAGCTCTGCCTGGATACCAGACACTGATATGTAGGACACATTCTTCTCTGGTCTTCACCCCTAACCAGCTCTTCCTGAAAATGGAAGAGAAAGGTACATGTCTTAGTAGGAGATGCGGGAAGGGGATAGCCAAGGCTCACCATCTCCCGTCACATAGTACCCAGGGAACTTCTTAAAGTAGGTGGTCTCAAAGCGTTCGTGGTTCCCATAGACTGTACGCATGATCCCTGGCCAGGGCTGCTTGAACACCTGGGGGGTGAAGAAGGCACAGTGATCACATCAGCTATGCTGCCTCACTGGAAGACAATCACAGCTTTGCTAAACCTGAGGGAAAGTATCCTGAATGCCATTCCTGAGATGTAGGACAAAGTGCAGCATTAGAGATAGATGATCCTGGCTTGGAATCCCAACTCTACCACTTATTAGCTAGGTGACCTCAGGGAAGCAATTCATCTCTCTGAGCTTCAGGATCCTTATCTGTAAATCAGAGAAAATAATTTCTATCTTCCAAAGTTATTGTGGGGATTAAATTAACAGTATATGGAAATTGCCTAGCACAGTGTTCTATTAGTGATAAGCATTTAGTAAATTTGAATCTCCTTTTGGCTAACACCTCAGAAAAGCAGGTCCAGTTTGATGCAAATGAAAATAGTCATATAAAAAAGTAGGACCCACACACAAGTAAATAATTATTGCTCAATCAGTAACATTCTGGGGCAGCAGATTGATGGGATGGATGGAATTCTAGGCTAAGAGTTAGAAGGCCTGGGCTGGGTGTGGTGGCTCACGCCTGTAATCCTAGCACTCTGGGAAGCCGAGGCAGGTGGATCTTTTGAGCTCAGGAGTTCGAGACCAACCTGAGCAAGAGTGAGACCCCGTCTCTACTAAAAATAGAAAGAAATTATCTGGACAACTAAAAATATATACAAAAAATTAGCCGGGCATGGTGGTGCACGCCTGTAGTCCCAGCTACTTGGGAGGCTGAGGCAGAAGGATTGCTTGAGCCCAAGAGTTTGAGGTTGCTGTGAGCTAAGCTGATGCCACAGCACTCTACTCAGGACAACAAAGTGAGACTCTATCTCAAAAAAAAAAAAAAGAGTTAGAAAGCCTGGATTTAAGTCCTGTCCCTGTTACTAATTTGCTCTTAGGAAAGTGAAATGGGGTGGGTGGTGGGGGTGGCTGGTGAGGTCCCCACAAGCACTAATATAACAATCACAACAGCCAATGTTTATCAATTACTATTAGGTTCTGTGCTAACTCCTTCACATGGATTATCTAATTTAATCCAGCAACCATAGGAGACAAAAGTATTATTGTATCCCTGTTTTACAAATGAGAAAATTTAGGTTCAGAGTGGTTAGGTAACTTATCTGAGGTCACAGAAGAGGCAGAGCCAGGATTTGAACCCAGGCAGGCTGTCTCCAGAGTCTATGTGATTTTCTACTATATTATGAAGACTCCTTTTTCCAAAATGTTTGTCAAGGGAAGAGTTGGTATTAAGTCTTCCAGCCCTAAAAAGGTACTATCAGGAATTGGAGCAGTTTCTAAAAAGGCCCTTAAAAGCCTCATATGAGGGCCAAAAGACAGAGATTCAGGCCAAGTATCAACAGTATCCAGAGGATTCCCCCCAGGGTCTCTCAATAGAGAACAAACCCCCAACCTTGAAGCTTCAGTCCTAAGCACCTACTAGGTGAGATTAGGTTATAAATGTGGAAGCCAAGTACCCTTGGTGGACCCTTTCCCCTCTGTAAAGACCGCCAAGGGCCAGGGCCTCACCAGATAACCTTCAGCTTCACCTTCCAACTCCTCCCCAGACTCATTCAGGATTGCAGGAGCTACACCAAAGAACGGGAAGGTCTGGAAGCAAACAGGAGACAAATCCAAGAAGAGGAATGAGGCAACACTGACTCAACTCCCAAGGAGCCCCAGAGCCCCAAATTCCTCACATATATATCAGTCTAGTCTCCCACTGTCTAACAAGGCCAAATGCCCCAAGATGCTACCCCTGCTTAGCCCAGGACCAGCCAGGAAAGCCTCACTCACAGCAGAACCAGGCTTCATGGGTGTGGCACCAGGGAGGGGAGTCAGCATGTGGCCACCCTATGGAAGTCGGAGATCAGAGATTTGAGTCAGTCTTCCCAGGTTGTCCCTGAGCCCCAGCCTTCTGAACCCCTCACTCACTGTCTCTGTTTGCCAGAAGGTATCCACGATGGGGCAGCGCTGGGCACCTACCACCCGGTGGTACCACAGCCAGGCTTCTGGGTTGATGGGTTCACCCACTGTGCCTAGTACCAGCAAAGATGCCCGGCTATACCTTGGGCAGGGGAATGGGAGAGAGGAAGTCTGTAAGTACCACTGGGAGCTGGGACATACATGCCCAGACTTTTCTCTTGCCCTCTCCCCTATTCAAGGGAGTTGGGACAATGGAAAGGAAAAGATTGTATACAAAGGCCAGCACCTGGCTCTGAGGCATACTCATGGGGCAGCAACTGGGAAGGGGTCTCACTTGGTGACAGGCTCATCTCCATACTTCATGAGCAGACGGATGGCTGTGGGTGCTGTGTAGAACTTGGTCACCTTGTATTTGTCCACAATGCTCCACAGGCGGCTCACATCCGGGTACGTGGGGATCCCCTCAAACTGACCCCAGTGAAAGTTGGTCATTCACAGTCCTTCCCAACAGTCCCTCCATTCCCCACCATTCCCTCAGGTTCAGTATCTTGACCTTTCTGACCAACTGTGTCTTCACTCCCTGACCAGATAAGCCAAGACACCTTCCTTGTCAGGATACACAACCCCCTAAGGACTTTTTTTTCTCCAGGAAACAGATCATTGTGTAAGTCCCCCTGCCTCTAGACCAAGTAGCCTTGGGAGATAGTCACCCAGGATAGTCTTGTCCATCCCCCAACTTGGCCAGGTGGCCATGGATCCCAGCTCCCTTCTCACCAAAACACTGGTGGCACCATTGGCCAGTGGCCCATAGGTGACGTAGGAATGGCCAGTGATCCAGCCAATGTCTGCTGTGCACCAGAACACATCCTCCGCGTGGAAGTCAAACACATACTTGAAGGTCGTGGCCACATAGAGCATGTAGCCCCCAGCTGTGTGAACCACACCCTGTGGGAAGAATGGGGCCTCAGGTTGAGGCCTTCAGCCCACTCCCACTGATCACCAAACAGAGGCTAGGCAGAGCTAGAGGAAGATCCTCCTCAGGGACTCTGGCCCTGCCAGCAGCTCCTTCATAGCATCCATCTCTCTTCCATCTCCTTTTCTCCATGCTCCCATCTCATCTTCTTTATCATACTCCTGATGTTACACATATATATCAGTCCATCATTCACACCTGAAACCTCAGATGACATTTTTCAGAGCCACCCACATCACTCTCACACACATGAACACTACTAGCACACTCACATCTAATAGTCTCTCTGTTATGTGTTTGTGCCCACACATTCAATTACACAATAGCGGAGTGAGTAGGGGGAAAAACACAATCCCCTTTTCTTACTCCATCCCTACCCCATCCCTAGGAAGGAGAGGCCAAAACTGTGTTTCTAAAGGCCCACTGAGGAATATTCCAAAGTATATCCAGAGAAGAACTTAGGGATGGGGTGGGTGGAAGGGAGAGTGACATAGCTTTCAAGTCAATGGAAGAGTCAGAGTTTTCTTAAGTGTTTTCAGCTCTCACACCATGACCTGAAAGAGGATTAGATGTGAATAGTATACCATGT
Source organism: Propithecus coquereli (assembly GCF_000956105.1). Classification (NCBI taxonomy): domain Eukaryota; kingdom Metazoa; phylum Chordata; class Mammalia; order Primates; family Indriidae; genus Propithecus; species Propithecus coquereli. The sequence continues at coordinate 1,584,835 of NW_012136303.1, forward strand.
GGAAGGAACTGAACTCTAAGAGTTCAGAAGCCAAACTTGGTCTTAGAAGCCCAAGAGAGATCCCTGTTGCCCACCCTTGACCTTGAGGTGACAGGATAGCTCTCCTTCAACCATGCCACATGGGCACGGGGAAGGAATATCCATGTCAGCCACATGAATTGATCCTTTCCCCCTTTCATGTCCAGACACGATCCACAGCTGGAGGTTCCTATCTAAGCTCTGCCCCTGTCTTTACATCACTGGCATCAATGGGGTTCCCCAGAGAGACTGGGCACCCTGAAAGCCCTCACCCTCAAACTGTCTTACTCTGGGCCTCACCACCTAATGATTGAGGATTTATGTCTTAATTTGATTTAGAAAAGGTAATGTTACATTTCTCAAACTCAGAGTTGTAGGAAAAAAATTCATAGCATTATGTGCTTCCTCAGAAACTCACTTTTCACCCCAATACACACACACACACACACACACACACACACACACACACACACACACTTGCCTTGGGTTTGCCTGTGGAGCCACTAGTGTACAGGATGAAGAGTGGGTCCTCGGCATCACACCACTCGGGCTCACACTCATCCCCTGCCTCTTGCATGAGTTCATGCCACCACAAGTCAACCCCTTGGTTCCATGGGATCTGTAGGGAGAGGAAGATGGGAATGCAAAAGGAAGAACTGTGAAACAGCTCAAGATGGGGGCAGAAAACACCTCTACCTGGTATCTGGAGGGACTAGGGTGGGACAGGTAGGTGGGAGTACAGGAAGGGAGGGAGAGCCCTGGGAAGGGGGAACAGGGTAGAGGGAACAGGAGGAGAACCCAGGCTTACTGGGTACTCCCATCATCCTTCCCACGAACTCCCCTCACCTGGCCTCAGACTGAGGAGGGCCCCTTGGTTAGTCCCTTCCCATCCTTCAGTTCTCAGGTGAAATGTCACCTTCTTGGAAAGGCTTTACCTGAACAGTATCTGATAGATTCCTAACCCCAACTCTGCTATTAATATTATTAATGATCACAGCACCATGTTTTTTCCCCACACAGCACATATTTCCAGTTATTTTATTTAGTTGTTTACTTGATTATTGTCTCTCCGACTAGGTAGTAACCTATATGAAGACAGTGGCATGTCTGTCTGTTGTTCCCCCACCCCCTCCACCATATCTCCAAAATCTAGCAAAGTGCCTGGCACTCAAAAGGTACTTGGTAAATTTTTTGTTGGATGAATGACAATGCACACACAGGTCTGCATACACACATATGTACTATGGGAGTAGTGGCTCATCAGTAGGGATGCAGAAACCACACAATTCAAAAATGCAAAATTAGTTAGAGCCTGCAGGTGAGGCGGGCACCTGACCCTGTTAGTTAGAAGTGAAAGAAGTCAACAGATCTTGGTCTAAGCACTTTTTCCTTCATGTCCAGACCCAATCCAGAGCTGGAGGTTCCTATCCGAGCTCTGTCCTGGTGTTTACACCACTGGTATCAATGGGGAATCCCAGAGAGACTTTTGCTTGAGGGTACAGGTTCTATTCAGCAGGAAGCCTTGCTTCAAGTTGATGGAGAAGGACCAAGGTGGACTTCTCCCAGTAGAGGGATGTCCCTCTATACCTGAGGGCCTTTAATAATTACTTCTGTCATCCTAAAATTTCTCTAAACTCTCCTTTGAAACTATTTTCCTTTCCTTTCCTAGCTATATCACCTCTTTGAATGCAAGTTTTTTGAGTCTACTCTCTGCTACGTGAAGTTAGATTCCCTGAATTTGTCCAAAAATTACATTGGATTTCAATCCTAGTTCTGCCATTTCCTAGCTATATGATCTTGGGCAAGTCACTTTACCTCAAGTCCCTCCTTTTAAAAATGAGGATAGTCATTCTTGCCCTAATGGTCTCAAAAGATTTTGTAAACATCAAAAGAGAAAAGTATTATCTAGTGAACATCAAGCCTTAGATTGCCCCAAGGGATGGAGGTTGGGGTGGGGTGGAGAAGACTGATGAAATGTCAGGAGGGACAGAAGTTAGTTCAGTGAGGATTGCAAGATAAATTTAAGAGCATGAATATGGGAAGTGTTTGGGGTTTGCTTTAGCTGTCACAAAGTCCTTTCATATTCATTATATTCCTGTATGTTCAATGGCCCTGGCTGGCAGGTAAACAAAGCATATAAGAGAAACATCCTGGCTGGGCGTGGTGGCTCATGCCTGTAATCCTAGCACTCTGGGAGGCTGAGGCGGGAGGATTGTTTGAGCTCAGGGGTTCGAGACCAGCCTGGGTAAGAGCGAGACCCCGTCTCTACTAAAAATAGAAAGAAATTAGCTGGACAGCTAAAAATATATAGAAAAAATTAGCCAGGCATGGTGGCGCATGCCTGTAGTCCCAGCTACTTGGGAGGCTGAGGCAGTAGGATCGCTTGAGCCCAGGAGT
>NW_012136303.1:1587299-1603322 GCF_000956105.1 Propithecus coquereli
AATTAGCCAGGCATGGTGGCGCATGCCTGTAGTCCCAGCTACTTGGGAGGCTGAGGCAGTAGGATCGCTTGAGCCCAGGAGTTTGAGGTTGCTGTTGTGGTGAGCTGAGAGCTTTACAATAAGGGGTTAATAAATGAACTAAGCAGAAAACCAGGGGCTAGCTAAATTATAGCTACATAGTTAAAGTGATACACTGAAAAAATAGTCTTTTGTCTAATAACTGCCATCTGCTTCTGTAACCCTGCTTGCAGTTTGCTTTAAGGATTGTAATCTGCCTTCGGGCGCCAGAGATCTGTGAGGGCAACTATGCCCTGTGACCTTGTATCTTACAACCCAGACTTCACTCTCCGCTTTTGTTCCCTGAACACCTGCACTGTGCCACATAGCCTCCCTCAAAAATAGTGTAAAACCCTCGTAAAAACTTGAGATGGTGCCATCCTCTCGTACTGCTTTTATGCGGGCGGAGGTGGTCGCTGTCCAGCTAATAAAGACTCTCAATTTGGCTTCATTAAATTCTCCTGTGGTCTGTTTGCGCCCTCCATACTACAACACTGTGAGCTAGGCTGACGCCACAGCACTCTAGCCCAGGCAACAAAGTGAGACTGTGTGTCAAAAAAAAAAAAAAAAAAAAAGAGAAACATCCTTAACCCATTACAAGGATTATGCTAATATATTGTGTGCATATTTGGTTTAAAAACCCTGAAATCTTAAACGTATACCTTAACAAATTAGAAAATGATTCTAACCACTCCCTTTTTTCTGATTTGAAGTTTTTGGCATATGAGCATTATAAGAATGACAAGCCTAGTCCAAGTGAGGATAGCATTAAAAATAAAAGGAAGAAAAAAAGGAGAGAGAGAAGCTGCCTGCCTCTAGAAAACATAAGAATATATCCTATTTTTTAGTGGAAGATCCGTATGAATCTACACATACATTGTCACATGGATACTTTTTCCCTGCCAAATGATCACTTGAGATGAGGGATTAAAGTATTGAAGGAGAAGTGTCAATATTTCTTTGGACAAACGGTATTGGTCTACAGTACTGTGAACTGTCATAGAACAGGCATCAAGTACATGTGAGGGCAAGGCATAGTTAAACTGTGGCTTTGCAACGAGGGCACTCTTATAATCTTATGAAACTGATTCCTCTGTGGGTGTGTCAGTGTTGAGCAGAGTGGAGGGGGCAGGGGACTCCAAGTGTGGAGCTGACAACTAGCACCAGGAAGCAGAGGGAGCCAAATTAGTGAAGCAAACATTGAGATTAGGTGTGTGCCTATGAATCCCAACGCTTTGAACCAGGAAATGGTTTGAATTTTCTAAAATAAGAATTGAGGAGTTGGCCTTTGTCCTTGGACCAGGATAGCCTCAGGGAATGTAACTGCCAGGTATGGGAGAGGAATATGAGGGAGCTCATAGCTGATATGGTTGAGGAGGGCACCTGCAAACTGTGCCAGACTCTCCCTTGAAGATTGCTTAAGGATGAAGGGGTTTGGAGCTCTGCTAAGATTTCTGCAGCTTTGACTGTAATTCCCAGACCACAAACCTTTTTAAGCCTATTTTTATGCTCTTTGGTTTTTTGGTAACTAGTTGTTTTCACCTACAAGAAATAAAAATCCAGGATCATATCACCTGAAGGTCTCTGGTATTGAGAATTACCAGAGTTTTTTTATTTCTTTTCTGGTCTCCCTTTTAGAAATGCCAGTCTGTCTGCTATATTAAGGGGAAGCAACAATAGCTAACATTTATTGAATAGTTCCTGTGTGCCAAACACCTTACATATATTGACAAAACCCTATAGGATAGGTACAATTATTATCCTTATCTTACAGATAGGAAAACAGAAGAAAGAGAGTTTAAGTATCCTGCCCAAGGTTACAGAGCAGCAGGTGGCAGAGCCAGGATTTGAACCCAAGTAGTCTGGCTCCAGAGCCTATAGTCTAAATCACTGAGTTTGTTACCTCTTTGAAAAGAAGGGGCTTAGATCCCTGCCTGAGTTTTTTTGTTTTGTTTTGTTTTGTTTTTTGAGATAGAATCTTGCTCTGTTGCCCAGGCTAGAGTGCCGTGGCATCAGCCTAGCTCACAGCAACCTCAAACTCCTGGGCTCAGGCAATTCTACTGCCTCAGCCTCCCAAGTAGCTGGGACTACAGGCATGCGCCACCATGCTGGCTAACTTTTTTTTATATATATATTTTTAGTTGTCCAGCCAATTTCTTTCTATTTTTAGTAGAGATGGGGTCTCGCTCTTGCTCAGGCTGGTCTCGAACTCCTGAGCTCAAGCAATCCTCCCACCTCGGCCTCCCAGAGTGCTAGGATTATAGGCGTGAGCCACCGCACCTGGCCGCTGCCTGAGTTTTAAAAGGAAAACAGTGTCCCTTGGGAATCAGATCTGTCTCTACCACACTAATGAGAATAGAGAAAAGGGGCTTATATCTACCATTAGCCTAAGAGGTTAATCAGAGTAGATTTAGAATAAGATATCCTGTGAGATGGTAAAATCCAGAGAAATAGTGGGTTTTATGTTAGTAAGAGAAGTGTTTCCTTTTAAGTATGTATTATCGTTTCTCCATTACTGAAGTCCAGAGAGGAGAGGTGACTTATTCAAGGTCATACAGCTAAAAGTTGGTCTCTGGACTCCAGGCCCACTTTCTCCTCTATACTAATCTGCTTTGAGCACCCACTTATGGATCTCCCTTCTTAGAACCACTTACAATGTGACTTTTGTTGAGTTTAGTCCTTAATCATATCAGAGAGTTTAATGTAGTTTGTAAATCCCAAAGTAGTATATAAATGTATTTAGGAATCTTCTTCTCTGCTGCCCTCGATAAAACTTAGATTTTCATTTTAATACATGTCTAACTCCCCAGCTTGATGGTGAATTCCTAAGGTCAGGGTCTGTACCTCTTCTACCTGCTCCTTATCCTGTCTCTCTTGGCTCTGCACAGTAAATGCTTTCTGACAGGTTACCTGGTCCCCTCTTCCACAAAGGTCCTGAGCAGCAGGAATGAAATAGGTTCTGTTGCTACCTCCCTGAGATCCACGCTTTATGCCAGTTCACAGAGGCAGCAACAGGTATTTGATTGCACAACCTTTCGTACTAGCTTAGATGGCAAGGGACCCAGGGGCAAGAGGAAGGGGGTTAGGTCTGGCAGTCATCTCAATGGGGCAAAAAGGCAAAGAGCAGATGGACACACCAATAAGCACACAGGGAAGCAGTGCCCACGGCAGTGCAGAAGTGGATACCTGGGGCCGGACACGCTTGGATTTCTCTTTCAGCTTACCCTGTTAAGAGCCCATGGAATGGCTAGTGAGCAGGGTCCAAGTATACAAGGAGTAGGAGGGAAGAGTCAGGGTACCCCAAACCCCTGACTGCCTCCTTTCCCTCAGATTTCCCTCTCATTAGTCTTCCCAGCCTCCATTTTCCTGATCCTGATTCTAGCCCCTATACATATAAAACTCCTAATGCTGTTTGGGCTCTCCAACTTCCCTAAATTAGACTATAGCCTCTCTAGCCCCAAGATCACCCACAGCCCCTTAAGTCACAGAATCTCAGTAACCATCTGTCCTTTTGGACCCTAGAACTTTCATCCCTCATGCTCCTCAGACCTGGAGGCCACCACTGGGCTTTTCTGTCATTCCCACCAGAGGCATGGGATCCAAAGCTATTAAGAGCCATATCTTGGGGGCTAGATCTTGGACCTTCCACGCTGGGTATTCCCTAGGCCACAAAGGTAGCCCAACTCAAGTCACAGCCCAGCAATCAAGATGACTACATACAGTCACCCAAGTCAGACATTTCTAATCCAAGCCCAAGCCCTGAGGGCCCCCTGTGCGCATAAGGATACTCCAGTCAGCACAGGAGTATCCCCTACAATCGAGGGCCTCCCTATCCACATTCAGGGTCAAAGTCTTCGAGCTCCCACCCTGCCCTGCCAGAGGAGGCATTCCTAGGATTGCTCCGAGACCCTCAGCATTTTGATGAGGAAGCAAAGGAGGACATCAGGAACTTCCTGGGCAAGAAGAGAGAGGCAATTTGAGCCCAGAGGAAGGCATATACCAGTGTTGGACTCACCTGTACATCTGGGCATGGCCTCTTAACTGGGGGAGACTGGCTGGGGGAGTCACCCATGCCCAGCTCTGCCCGCCCCAGGTGCTTGACCACAATGCAGCATCTCACTGGGAAACCCCTGGAGGAAAGAAAAGCCTGAAGTGTTAGCCTGGTTGGCTCAAAGAGGATTTGGCAAGACCCACCCATATCAATTTAGATTAGGGGAGACAAAGGGAACTTGCCACTGGGGAAAAGCTCAGTCAACCCAGGGCAGTAGCCAACTGGCCAAGCACACTTACTTCTCCTGACACTTCTCCAGGGCTTCATCAGCCAGCTCCTTCAGGTTCACAAGCTTTTCCCCCCTGTAGAAGGCATCTTTGGGGAGCAACAGACATTCAAGGCCTTAGTAGGCACCACACTCCCCAGTGAGCACAATGTTCACAGAGCCTTTCCTAAGTGGGCCTCTTGATTCTGGCTCTTCCAGCTGATTTGAGCTGATAGGAGGTCAGCTGATCGGGACCAGGAAAGGAAGGGCAGGCAGTTCCTTCCCTCTATGCTGAGCAGCCCCCAATACCAACAAGCTGATTGAAGAACAAGGTTCAAGGTATGGGGGTTCTGGAGAAGGGGGTAGGAGAATTAGTCACCTGTAGTGATGAGAAGGCTGCAACCAGAATCCAGGATCCTTTCACATAGAGACTCTGCAGAGAAGCCTGCAAACTAGGGAAGGGAAGAAAGACTGAGAGACAGAGAAGGAGGCCACAGGGATTGAGTAAACAAGGAAAAGAGTTGCTCATGAAACCTTCAGGATCTCCTAGCCAGGGTCCTAGAAGAAACTGAATAACTGATATGGATTTATGACACAAGCACAAGCTCCTTAGTTTGTTATTTAAGACCTTCCATCATCCAGGCCCAATCTACTTCTCCAGAGTCCCATTCCCCACCCCTGCCCCTTTTCACCAGCCCAAAGTCCTACCACGATGGAGTGCAAAGCCCCAAGGCGGGCACACGCCAGCATGGCCACCACAAGCTCTGGGATCATAGGCATGTAAATGGCCACTCGGTCACCCTTCTGAATGCCTGCAGGTAAGACACAGAACATGGACCATGAACCTTTCCTGCTGCTACTTGCTCCCTCCCAGCCAGCTAGGCCCCCTCCCAGCTGACTTTTTTTCTTCTACTGTTACCAGATTCCTTCCATCCCTTGGGATGTCCTTCCATCCCTTCTCCATAAGTCCTCAGATACCCCAAGGCGAGGCCCCCAGTCTCTTTCCCACACTCACCCTGTTTTCGGAGAACATTGCTGAACTGACACACTTGGACCAGAAGCTCATGGTATGTGATCTGGGTGGTCTCCCCTGGTTCATTGCCCTCCCTGAGATACACCAGAAAGAACCAGTGATTAGGGATACAACATCTTCCCCAAATGAGAAGCAGGAACAGTCATAAAAGCCATCCAGTAACATTGAAACCTGGGACTGTCCTATCAGGGTGAGCCATCTACTACCACACCTTGAGCTGACTGGTCACATACTTTGGCCTTTCAAGATACTTTATACATATGTTGTGTGTCATTGGAAAATTCACTGTCCATCTCTGATCCCCATTTTTTTATGTTGATAAAATGGAATGATGGTCCCTTTTCTTCCATCCTGGGGAATCACAGATATGATTCTTTCTGATGAGTATCAAGACTACATTGGTATTGTTGTAAGTAGAGTTTCCATCCAGATCACTTGCACCAAATCATCTACAAAGGAGGTAATTGAAGCCTAGAGCAATATAGTAGCTTGGCCAAGGTCACACAATAATAAGTGGCAGAGCCAAGAATAGATCCTCAGGTCTTCTGATTTCAAGTCTACTCTTTCCTTCATAGTGTGGAGGACAAGGACTGGCAGGGAAGCCAGGCCTATTTTTACTAATAGAGGCAAAGAGTACTGACTTACTAACAGACTTACTTACAGTCCTTCTTACTAACACGTTACACAGAAGATTATCAACCTCTTTCCAGCTCCTGGCTCAATGAGTCAGTTACTATTCTCTCCTTGGCTTTAACCCTCTAGGGATAAAAGAAGTCAAGCACGGAGAGCTTACCAAAGTGGGAAGGAGCAGGGAGAGAGGAAGCTGGCAAATGGCCCTGAATGCCAGAGGCAGAAAAGCCATTTCTTAACTGGCTCACTGACAAATGCCACGGAAACTTCAGAACAGCTCCAGTTACAGCTGAATGCTGACGTATACATACCCATACACACATGTCCCACTGTGTGTGCCACATACCAGCTCACCTGTGTGCACTCATTTGCGTAAAATCACATATACTAATAAACAAATATTCTAGGCATAAAAGCTGCCCATCTATACACACAGGTACAAATAAGTATAAATATATGCACCCAGGACTCAAACATGAGCCCGTCTACAAGTACATGCACCACATATATGTACCCACTTATGTGTACAGCTTGTCCCTTAAATTCTCTATCAAATCATTCTGGTTTTTTTTTTATGAAACTTTCCATTATTTGAAATTATCTCATGTATTTTATTTATTTGTATATTATCTGTGTTCTTCACTGGAATATAATTTCCATGGTAGCAGAAATCTTGTCTGTCTTGTTCACTGTTACATCCCGAGCACCTAGAATAGAGCGTGGTACACAGAGCGCACAGGAACAGAAAAGCACAACCTGTGCAAGTGCAGCTTACTTAATTAAGCCTACTTCCAGCATGCCCCCACCCCAACACACACACATACAGACGTTGTACGTTCCTCTTCCTGGCTCTGGACTCAAGTTATACATTATATATGAGCATCTTACTCATTCCAGTGTCTTCTTACTCTGTCATACACACCAGGCTGGGGCCCCTGGCTGGTTGGAAGAAGGGAGAGAGTACGGTACTGGCCTACTGCAAGATCCCAAGCCCTCTAAGTTGTTAGAACACTTAAAAAATAAGAAATCATTCTCTTTCCACTTAACTTTTCTACAGGAAAACAGTAGTACAAGTACGACAACACTTAGCCTCAGTTTAGGGGAAACAATAGGGAGGAACAGGGACTGGAAAACTGGAGAATACATGCTCTGGAAAAAGGAGGCATCCAGTACCTAAACTCAGCTCCTGTCAACTTTTGCCTTCTGTGAATAAGGGCTCAATGTTGTCAATTTTTTTTCAATTTTTCAAGAGGCCTGGAATCTATTTTCATCAAAATTTCGCAGTTTTTAAATGTTGACATCTAGAGCTAGGTATGGTGGCATACACCTATAGTCCTAGCTACTTGGGAGGCTGAGGTGGGAGGATCACTTGAGCCTGGGAGTTCAAATCCAGCCTGGGACAATATAGTGAGACCCTGTCTCAAAAAATAATAAAAAGAAAAAAAGACCTGCTAGTTCCTACATGATCTTGTCCCTCATTATCTCTCTGTCCTAATATACAACTATTCCCTCTCCCTCTCCTTCAGCCACATGGCCTCCCAAGTGTTTGGTAAAAACACCAAGCACACTTAACCTCAGAGACTTTACCCTCTACTTGGAGCATTCTTCTCCTATATAGCCCCATGACTTATTCCCTATCTTTGAATCATTGCTCAAACACTGACTTCTGGCCCGGCACAGTGGCTCATGCCTGTAATCCTAGCACTTTGGGAGACCAAGGCGGGAGGATTGCCTGATGCCAGGAGTTCAAGACCAGCCTGAGCAAGAGCAAGACCCCCTCTCTACCAAAAAATAAATAAAAACATTGACTTTTCAGTGAGGTCATCCTTGACTACCCCATATAAAAAAGTGCTCCCTGCCTCCACTCCAGCCCCAGGTTCTCCAAATTAATATCTTCCATAAAGGCTTCCTTAGTTTCCCTTTTTCCTCATTTACCTCAAAACTGAAAGTTCTCCCTCCCTCCCAAGGCCCTTTATCTCACTTTCTTTGTGATCTGTTTTTCTACCTTTTGTTACATTTATTGGTCCTTATCTCTCTCATTACACCCTGAGCTCTTGGAGGGTAGGGATCATCATGTCTTCTTCTCTGTCTCCTCCAAGCATGGCCAGCACAGTAAGTATTCAAGAGTCATGGTTGCATAATTGAAAGGCTTATAACTGACTAATGATAGGAAAGACTGAGGCTCCCCTCTTTATATGAGAGGGAAAGTTACTGGATTAAAGATTTTAATTTCCTAGAACTACAAGTAAGGCATAGGATAGGAGGAAAAGAGCTGAGGAAAATATAGGTGAGAAATCTGGGTTCTTTACAGAAGCATCGCAGGGCAGGCTCTAACCTAGTGAGTTATGCCTTCCAGAGGAAAAATACCCAGATGAGAAACAGAGTAAACCTGTTATGATAGGAAAACTGAACTGAGATGTTTAGCTTATAGAAGAGAAAATATTGAGGGATGTGAGAGCAGGTTTCAAAAATCTATCTCTATTGCCTCCACCCTAATGCAAGCTGCCTTCATCTCTTGCCTAGATGACCACAATGGCCCCCTAACTGGTATCCCACTTCACTCTTGCCCCCTTACAATCCACACATCATCCAGAATCATCTATTAAAAACACAAACCAGACCACATCACCTCCTGCTTGAAACCCTTTAATAACTTCCGTTGCATACAAAAGAAAATCCAAACTTCTACTATGCCTGTATCCTCGCCAACTTCATCTTGTGCCATTCTCCCATTCTGCTCACCAGGCTTCAAACACATTGGCCTTTGGACTGATAGAACATGCCATGTTCTTTAACTATCTTTCCCTAATTCTTCTCATGTTTCAGATCTCAGCTTAAATGTCACCTACCTAGTGAGGCTTTCCCTAACCACTCTAAGTAGCCTCAGCCCTTCCTGTTATTCTTCATCACAGCATTGTTTATTTTCTTCACAGCATTTTTTTTCAAGCTTTTCTTTCTTTCTTTTTCTTTCTTTCTTCCTTTCCTTTCTTCCTTCCTTCTTTTTCTTTCCTTCCTTTTTTCTTTCTTTCCTTTCTTTCTTCCTTTTCTTTCATTCCTTCTTTCTTTCTTTTCTTTCTTCCTTCCTTCCCTTTCCTTCCCTTTCCTTCTTTCTTTCTTTTTCCCCTACTAGACAGAGGCTGCTTCTGAAGGGAGAGGCCAAGTTGAGCTCGTCTTGTCCCCTGCTGAATCCCCAGTGCCTTACACAGAAACCTGTATATAATAGGTGCTCAATAAATTTTTGTTGAATGAAATGAATTAATCTGAAGGATTATTACGGGAAAGAAGACTAGTGTTATGTAACTATAAATGGAAAAGCTAGGTGAATTGGGAGAGCTCAATATAATTAAAGTTTTTCTGTCAGAGCTGCTCAAAAACAACATTACTAGAGACTAAACAAGACCAGTGTTTCCAGTGGTCAGATAGTGTTAATAATGCAGATTCCAAGATCCCACTCCACATAGCTGCAGCATAGAATTTTTCAGGTTGGGCCAGGGTAACCTGACACCTACTGAATCATTCACCAAGAGTGTGGACCTGGAATTTTCATTTTATAAGCTCCCCATATAATTCATATTTATTGAAGTTTGAGATGACCTTTAAGGACTTTCCAGCTTCAAGATTCTTTGATTCTATAAAATGAAGAAATAATGTGAAAGAGTTCTATGATCCATAAAGCACTGCACAAATGTGAAGCACTTAGATGTATGTATACCCTCAAGTCACTTTCCCTTTCACCAAGGAACCAGAGAATGGGAGCAATGTACCTTGACCAATTAGCAGCCTAATGTTCCCTCTGGGTACTTTTGCCCTCGCTGCAGTGAGGAAGGAGAAGGACTGAAGGATGATGAGGTAGAAGGAGACACACCCCAAAAGCTGAATCACAAATCATTCAGAATGCCAGAGGAGGATGGATCTTTTGAGATCCACCATCCTAATTTACCGATGAGAAACCTGTGGCACAGAAATGGAAAGTCATGGCCTCAAGGTTACTTAGCACATCAATAACAACATTATTCTAAAGCAGTGTTGTCCAATATGGTAGCCACATAAAGCTATTGAACACTTGAACTGTGACTGAAGAACTGGATTTTATACTTTAATTTTAATTACTTTAAATATTAGTAGTTACATGTGACTAGTGGCTTCCATATTGACAGGACAATTCTAGAATCTAAATGTCTCTAGGTCAGGAACTCTCTAAATGACAAGCCTCCAAAAGGGGGATGTTATTTCTAAGGCTAGAATTAGCATAAAAAAGAAAATTAAAGTGCAGGAGCCCTGAGAACTGTGAGGTTGAAGACAACCACGGATGGATTTTTAGTGTAGTTATCAGAAATCTATCTTTCTATTTGGTTTTCCCTTACTTCCATAGAAAAAGTTACTTTTGAAACACCATAGATTTCTGATTTTGAGTAATATCTAGCTTACAGACCCTAATGCGGCCTCAGCCGGCTCATGATTAAAAAACAGGAAACAGGCAAGGAACAGTGGCTCACAACTGTAATCAATCCTAGCACTCTCAGAGACTGAGGCAGGAGGATCATTTGAGCTCAGGAGTTCGAGACTAGCCTGAGCAAAAGCAAGACCCCGTCTCTACTAAAAATAGAAAAAATTAGCCAGGCACGGTGGCATGTGCCTGTAGTCCCAGCTACTCAGAAGGCTGAGGCAGGAGGATCACTTGAGCCCAAAAGTTTGAGGTTGCAGTGAGCTATGATGATGCCACTGCACTCTAGCCAGGGCCACAGAATGAGACTCTGTGTCCAAAAAAAAAAAGTATAAACCACCAAAATGGCCATCCATTGAGGAATGAATAAAGAAAAATGTATATCCATACAATGCAACATTATTCAGCCATAAAAAGGATGAAGTACTATCCATGTTGTACTATGCTACTACATGAACTTTGAATATTATGCTAAGCGAAAGAAGCCAGACACAAAAGGCCACATACTGTATGATTCCGTTTATATGAAATGTCCAGAATAGGCAAAGCCATAGAGACAGAAAGTAGAGTAGTGGTTGCCTAGAGCTGGAGTGGAGGAAGTTGGGGGGAAATGAGAAATAACTTTGGAGTTTTTTTAGGGAGTGGTGAAAACATTCCAAAATTGATTGTGGTAAGGGTTGTATATCTCTGTGAATATGTTAAAAATTATTGAATTGTGTACTTTAAATGGGTGAATTAGATGGTATAAATTATATCTCAAAAAAATCTCATTGTGATTTTGATTGTACTTGTAATAAATGTATAGATTAATTTGAAAAATGTAGACATCTTTACAAATTTTCCTTTCTAGAAAGATTATAGCTATTCATTCATCAGAAAGATTTAGCACTACTCATTCAGTCATTCATTCATTCTGACCTCTTTCTGTTTACCTAAAGGCAACACTTGGCATTACTTTTTTCTAGCATTATAGTTTTACGTACACATCTGTTTCCCTCACCAGATTGTGAGTTCTTCAATGGCAGACAGATATCTTTTTATGTGTTTCTTCCTCAGTGCCTAGCACAAATTTTGATACATATTCGTTACTTAATACATAATTGTAAAATGAATGGATAAAAGAATGAACAAATTTATCTCTGCTGATAAGACCGGCTGGATCCAGGCTAATGAGAGAGAGGAAATATGGAAGCAAAGAGGAGATAAGATAGCACACAAGACTAAGAAGCTAGATGGTAGACAGGCAGGGGAAATGGTAGACACAAAGCGGAAAAGAGTGTGGAACTTAGGGAATAGAATTCAGAGTCATGTCAAGAAGAGTTTCTTGAGCCCCTATAGTGTGCTCAGTCCTGGACTCTATGCCATGGGAGAGACTGGAAGAAGTCCCTGGAGCTGAGGTTCAGGGTATGGAACTCTTGCCCTGCAGTCTGGGCTATTATTATACCCTGTTCTCTTGCCAGCTATTTTCAGGCCTTGATCCAGAGACCTTGTGCCTGGTCCCCTTGGCCAAAGTGGCTTTGGTGCCAGTTGCATTCTGTACCTCTTCTCTCTTTCCTCTGCCTACATGCCTACTTAGAGGAAGGATCATACACACTTGTTCCTACCCTCCTGTGTCCCATGCTGGCCTTACCCATAACAAGTAAATGAGGGCAACTCTATCAGATCCTCTATTATCACAACATTTGGAATGCTGCCCAAAAGAAGAATATACCTAGAACAGAAAGTGGGAAGAATATCCAGGGGTGCCATTTTATACATACATCAAGTCTCTCAAGTATAACAGACACATGCAAAAATATTCACTACAATGGTTCTCTGTTTTCCAGGTCAATAGCACAGTTTAAATCATCAGTCCTCAAGCTAGTGTACTCCATTCCCATGGGTACCTGAGCAGGAAAATTTTAAGAGAATAAATGTCCAGATCTTCAACTTCCATATGTAATCTTTCCTAACACTGATCTGTCTGAGTTGGTTCTCCTTTCCCACTCTTGCATAATTACCTTTCTCCCACATTATAAAAGAATGTCACATTTCTCTCTTATCCCAACCTTTATTACGGTACAATGCCAAGGCTATAAAAACCGCCAGGGTGCTAAACGAAGGGACTATTTGAAAATGTATAACTCTGAGGGAGAGCCCCAAAAAACAAATCAAAGAGAGCTTCTGTAAGAAATCAATATTGAAAGGAGTGGCATCTTAATTCATCCAGGTGACAAACTCATGGCAAGACTACTTGCCTTATATCTATTAGAATTATAATTCAAAAGTGAAATAGTTATCACAGGGTCATATATTAACATATTTTAATTGAGAAAGAAGTTAGGCAATTTCTAGCAGAAAGTAAATCTGATTTGGCCGATTATGTTGACAGGGATAACTGGCTATGCAAAATAGATTGTATGGTAGACATTTTCTATAAATTATATGAGCTAAATTTGCAGTGCCAAAGTTTGAAAGAGATATAAACAATATTTGCATATTATATACATGTATATATTTTAGAAATTAGATTCTTTACAATTTTTTAATCTTAAAAAATTTTTATATATTAACTTTAAAACAAGTGAAGAGTTACATAGTTGTTCAAAATTCTTTTAAGTATACAATGTTTTTTTTTTATTTCAGCATATTATGGGGGTACAGATGTTTAGGTTACATATGTTGCCCTTGCCCCCCCTCCTCCCTTAAGTATACAATTTTAAGAGTTTAAGACTACTGCTCTAAATAATTATTTTTCAGTGGTACCCTGCCCTGTCCTCTACATCAGAATCATCTGAGGACCTTGTAAAACTATTAAGTCAGAGGTCTTATCCTCCGAAGATTCTGATTCAATAGGCTGGGGTGGGGTCCAGGAATCTGGATTTTTAACAAGATTCCCAGGTAGTTATTTATACACATTATAATTTAGGAACCCCTGGCTTTGAATATGGAGTCACCAGATCTACATTTATTGTTTACCCCTAATTCAATACAAAAATTTGTGCAAATTTTCCCTTCTCTCCAAGCCTCAGTTTCCTTTTCTGTTAAGTATAAAATGGGAGAAGGGGGTTGGGAGGAGGGGGAAGGTTGGTGTTAGACTTGGTAATCTCTAGTATCTCTTACACTCTTTGATTTTCATTTCTTCCTTCCAGCAACAGGGAAATGGGCTCCCAAAGTCTGTTTCAAAGAAAAAAGGTAGACACAGAGAGGAAAAGAATGTGGAACTTCTGGAGTGGAATTTGGAGTCATGCCAAGAAGAGTTTCTTGAGCCCCTAAATAGGCTCAGTCCTGGACTCTGTGCCATGGAAGAGATGGGAAGAAACCCCTGGAGCTGATATTCAGGGTATGGGACTAATATGGGAGTCCCAAGCTTACTTACATGGGGAAAAGAAAAAAAAGAACAAACTTAGCTGAAGTAGAGATCAAATAAAAGTTATGAACATGCCACGCCTGCCTCACATGGTTGTTGTGTAAATCAAATAAGAATCTAGCTAATTCCTCACGTGAGTGTAAAACTGCTTTAGAGGACATTCACTCACCTGATCCTCATAGCTACCTTTGCAGTAGGTAGAGCAAGTACTACTATCCCCATCTTAAAGATACAAGAAATCTGGCTGGTCAAGGTGGCTCACATCTATAATCCCAGGATTATAGGGAGGCCCAGGCAGGAGGACTGCTTTAGGCCAGGAATTTGAAATCAGCCTGGGCAACATCCCAAGACCTTGTCTTTACAAAGAATTCTTTTAAAAGTTAGCCAGGCATGGTGGCATGTATCTGTAGTCCTAGCTAGGTACTTGGGAGGCTGAGCCCAGGAGTTCGAGGCTGCAGTGAGCTATGATTGCACCACTGCACTCCAGCTTGGGCAACAAAACAAGACCCTGTATCTAAAAGAAATAAAATAAAATAAAGTAATACAAGAAATCCAGAGGAAGTAGCTCGCCAAGGCTACATACAGGCTTAAGGGCAAATCTGTAACTAGGTCCCAGGTTTCTGACTTCCAGGCTAGTGTTTGTTCCACTGTACCAATATAGAGTGTTTGCAAATGAACATGGAGAAGCCTCTTTCCTAAGAATCTCTAGGAGCACTGTAAGAGACTGAGGAAACTCCCATCCACTTTGAGCTTTAGCCTGTAGCCAAGACCATACTCACCACGATCTCTTCAACACCCTAACAACTTCCTGAAAGACCCAAAACCTCAGGCAAGGGGGCCCTCATATGTCCACCTTCACAGTCTTTGGCAATGTCAGGTGTCACAGGATCACTGTACATCTATTGTCTCCTGGAGACATGTCTCCCACCTCCCCACCCTCTCCTTGGAAATAAGGAAAAGCACATTGTTCCTAACATTTCATTCCTAAATAAAATTGTAGCTCACATGCTGCCCCCATTAGATTATGAGTTCCATAAAGACAAGGACCAGTTATAGCTTGTTTATTGCTATATCCTAAACACCTAGTACAGTGCCGAGCACATAACTATAAATCCCTATAAAATTAAAAACCTGCTGCTTGAAGCTAGTGGATTATCTATGGAGCATGGCTATCCAGACAAATAAAATTAGATTTCTGTCAGTTTGTTCCATGTCATGTGAAAACAAGTAGATAGATTTTCACCAAATCTGGATGTCACATTTAGAATTCTCTAACTTAATATATGTGGCAGTTTGGAGAATACTTCAAATAGACAGTCACATTCAAGAGCAGCTGAAACTAAAGTTAAACAAGAGGCCTCTGTGACTGCTCATTTGGATAGATTTCCATGTATTAAAATATCATGGTCAAAAAGAAACACTGGTTTCAAAAATGAGTCTCTAGTCAAAAAATCATACTCAGAAATGTAGATGTTGATATGTTATAGAGATATTTCCTGCATGGGCAATTCTATGTAATATATTCCAGGGTGAATAGGTTCAGAGTTTTATTTATTTTATTTAAATAAGATTCTCCCTGCTAGTAAAACCATAAGGCTTTTAATAAGTAGACCAGACCTCAGAATCCTAGATGAAAGCTGTTCTCAAAGCCTCACATCCCAAAAGATGTAACAGGTAATGTCTAAGGCCTTCTTGATTTAAAATTCCAAGCTCCTTAATGCCTAATGCTTACACATTGACTGCCACACTAGAAAAAAAATTTGTTCCTTGGGACCACGGTGTTTTATTATGAAAATAGAATAAAAACTTCGAAAATAAAACAATTCTAATTTAATGAAAAATTTGTTATTTCTTATTGTTTTCTGTGTGTGAGTTATATGCAACTTGAAAAATAGTTCTTCCAGCTCCCAAGGTCAAGAGACGTGTGAGTTATATATGCTTCACGAGGCCCTGGGCTTGAAACTAGCGTGAGTGAAATACAATTCACACAGCAGTTAATGTGTTAAAGTTCATACTGCTCAGCCCTGTGTCCTTGGTCCCTCCAGGGTCTGGCCCTATCTTAACTGATCAACTTCAGCTATACTCTTGCTTTAGGCCCACATTTAGTTTCAGCTAAAGTTTTGAAACTAAATAGTTTTGAAACTGTTTTGTAGTTTCAAAAATAGCTTTACTTTGTAAAATTTAAAATTGGCAATCTTTGGGTCCCAGGATAATTCCACTATCTTTTCCATTCTTTCACAGATTGCCAGCTGTC
>NW_012136303.1:1607783-1609463 GCF_000956105.1 Propithecus coquereli
GGTCTCACTCTTGCTTAGGCTGGTCTCCAACTTCTGAGCTCAAGCGATCCTCCCACCTCCGCCTCCCAGAGTGCTAGGATTACAGGTGTGAGCCACCATACCCAGCCTGCATTTTAATGTCTTTAGCCTTATAAACTGCAGTCAAAATTTTCAAAACTGGCCCTAAACCCTCTAAGTAAACTGCTGGCTAGACAGGTAATAAGTTGTCAAAGAAGCTAAGGCTGTGTAAGTAGAAGCATAGCGTCTGGAACAAGGAATGCAAGTGTTGTCCTGTCTAGAACAAATTATAACTGCTATGAGACTCTGGCCAAGTCATTTCCACTCTCTGAACCTCAAGTTCCTCATCTGTCAAGTGTTGTGAACTGTACCCAGGTTCAAAAAAACAAGGGACAAATATACAAAATAGCACAAGGAAGACACAGTTTATTATCATAATAAATAGAAAAATCTTAGGTATTATGAGAGATTGTAAACTAAGAGGTAGAATGTGGCTGTCAATGAGGCTAATGTATGCTTAAATATGTAAAGTCAAAGAATGGTAATAGTACCCTACGGTACTTTGGTGGACCATAGCTAGAATACTAAATGAGAGATATTGGCCAACTACAGCATGTCCACAGGAGACTGACATGGATGATAAAGAGGTTGTTTAGGAAACCACATTATATGAGGAATCTGAGAATGTGGATTCTGTATTACTCATCCATAAAACAAGAACACTGGACTAGATTGGGGCTTTTCAAAATGAGTTTTGCAAATCCCTAGAGGTTCCACACACATATCTCACAGGGACCATAGTGACAGGGTGGAGAAGCCCACAGAATGTGGCTCTGGGCCTCTCATTCATGCTTCAACCAGATCAGCTCTGCTCTTACCAGTTTTAGGTATGGGGCTTTAGCATAACGATAAAAACAGCTAACACACTGCCAAGCACTAAGCCTTTTACGCAGATTATTCCAATTATTCCTCAAAACAACCTATATCATAGGAACTATTATAAATCCCATTTTACAGGCGGGAAAACTAAGGTTTTAAAAAGATGAAGTAACTTGCCCCACTAGTAAGTGCTACATTAGGGAGTGACTCAGAATGATCCAGAATCAGAATGATAACTTATGGGGATTGGTTGAGGGAGGATATATTGGGACTACAATTCTTGCTTTGTATGGGAAATGGACCAAAAGACCTCTAAGGACTGGAACTGACAGTCTTGAATTCTCAGACAGAGGTTCAGGGTGTCAGACGTTGGGGATGATTACCAGTGCCCAATCTCTACCAAACCAAATCCAGGAAATAAGGGAAGGCCCACCCTCAACCCCAGGCCTTCTGGATTTACTGTTATAAATGTGAGCCTACCCTAAGGCAAGAACTCATGCTCCCCACCTGACCACCTACTATCCTCAAAGGAGAGGCAACCAGTACTGGGTTCCTTCTCTTTCCCTAACCTCTCTCAGTTGCCTATCAGTGCAGTTCCCCACATTTATGACAGAAATTCTGAAGGTCAGTGCCAGAAGTAACTTAAGCAAGTCTCTTGTCCACCCCTGACAGTTTACAAGTGGAAAAAAGAAGGCTCAGAAAAGGGCATTAACTAAAGCTATTCTTTTCATTAAATGTTTACTGAACACACCAGTATAAGAAATTGGCCCAAACGGGTATATGCATACACAAAGAGTGCAATGC
>NW_012136303.1:1609513-1610775 GCF_000956105.1 Propithecus coquereli
CTGTAGGTAAAGAAAAGTCAGAGAGGCTTCTAGGCAAAAGGCCCCTCCTCCACTTCAAAACTTTTTATCCACTTAAAATCCCACGCCATGGAGAAATGGAAATGGGCAAGCTTTGCCAGAGTGGCCACCTGGCAATCAATGTCTACTGCTTGCCAAATCACAAAAGAAAGTGAGTGAGAGGCTAGTCCTTATTTTCACAAGCTTAAAATCTTTGATTGAAGAGATCTAAACCACCTACCACCTAAGGCCAATCTTGGAAAACAGTGATCAGGGAGAACAAGAAAATGCAATAGGAGGAAACCACCAAAGGGATACAAAAAGAAATAACTTAAGTGTAGTCAATCATAAAACACTTCTTAGAAGCAGTATATTTTGAGCAAATTTTGAGAAAAAGAGCTAAGTGTTCATCAGAGGAATAAAGGGCATTTTGGAAGGGATAGAACAGTCACATGTACCTGCCAGTCTCAAGTCCCTCTACTGACAAACACGATATGTGTGATATGTGTGAGTATTAGCACCATCTCATAACAATAAGTCTTTTTGGTGTGTTTTCTTATCTTTCATCTCAGCTAATCCCTGTAGCAATCTTTTGAGTTTGGCAGAATAAGATTTGATATTCCCATTTGAAAGGTAAGAAAACTGAGGCTTAGAAGGATATCACTTGCCAAAGGTCACAAGCAACCAGGACTTCTGCGTATAGATCCTCAGCCTAGGCTTTTTATTCTTTTTAATATACACATGATCAAGAAAGTGATATTTTCAAAATATAAATCTGATAAGTCATACCCCTACTTGAAACTCTTCAGTGGTTCCCTAGCACTTGTCACAGCTGCAACTTTACATCTGTGTATGAAACACAAATTTCTGATCCTTCCCCCAGAGCTTCTCCTAGTATCTTCATCTCAAACTAACGGAAATTCCATTTTTCTGGTTGCTCAGACAAAAAACCTTGGAGATATTCTTGACTCCATTTTATATCCTATGTCAAGTTCATCAGCAAATCCTATTGGCTCTGTATTCAAAATACCCAAAATCTGACCACTTTTCAGAACCTCCACCATTATCTCTATTATCATATCTTGCTTGAACTATTGTAAGTGCCTCATTACTAGTCCCTTTGCTATTGCCCCAGGCCCCCCACCACAAAGCCTATTCTCAAGGTAGTACACGGACTATATACTAGAGATATTTACTTAAAAAAAAAAAAAAAAAAACGTTGGCTGGGTGCAGTGGCTCATGCCTGTAATCCTAGCTCTCTGGGA
>NW_012136303.1:1613809-1632792 GCF_000956105.1 Propithecus coquereli
ATTAAAAAAAAAAAAAAAAAAGAAGAAGTTGGCCCAGACAAAAACTCAGGTAGCTGATATAGAGCTCAGAACACTGAAACAGGCCTCAAGACATAGTCTTAAGAGCAATACATTTATTATTCACATGCTACCTACTTCCAAAAAAGTGACTTGGAAAGCATAGCCTAATTGTTTTTTTTTCACCACTTTAGGGAGGGATTCTATAAAGTGTCAAGGGTCATGAAAGTCAGGGAGAAGTGAGAGAAGATTAAAAATCCACCTTAAACATGAAATCCTCCAGCTCTCCTCCACAATCTGCTCATCCAATTCAAGTAGAGAAAGACTGCTCCCAACAACAGCTATTTCCCACATATCTCCCATTAGCTTCAAGTATTTATGCTACCAGCCACAAACTACCCCTAGGCAAGGAAAGCAGATTCCTTCCTCAGCCCCTTCACCCCAAAGCTTCTAAAATCCTATTTCTTACCATTTCAACAGAAACTCAGTCTGCCTACTGAGTCACCACAGGCAAACAGTTTCAACAGAACTTCTAAAAACCTCTTCCTCTTCAGAAACAATCATAGAATACTGGAAGATCAAAGATGGAAGGCAGCTGGGCTTGGTGGTTCACACCTGTAATCCTAGAACTTTGGGAGGCTAAAAAGTAGGGAGATAGCTTGAGGCCAGTAGTTTGAGACCAGCCTGGGCAACATAGCAAGACACCCCCACCCTGCCACACACACACACCGTCTCTACAAAAAAAAAATTTTTAAATGAGGCAAGAGGATCACTTGAGCCCAAGAGTTGGAGGCTGCAATGAGCTATGATCACACCAAGGCACTCCAGCCTGGGTGACACAGCAAGACCCTGTCTCTAAAAACAAAAACAAAAAACTCAGAACATAAAAGGTAATAAATATAAAGATCAATAAAATGACTTTACTAAAATTAATAGTAAAATAAAAAGATGGAAGGGACCATGCAGAGTATCTGTAGTATATCTCCTACCACTCCCACAAAAGAAAGGCCCAGAGAGAAGAGAATGGTCTGAAGCCATCTTCTTTCTCAAATGGTTTTCTTTACCAAGTATAATTTAATTAGTAGATACACTGTTGTGAACCCAGTGAACATATAGATTGAGGGCAAAAAAAAGTCCCTACCTACCCATATCACTAAAGTGAACTCCAGAACATGGACCTAAATAATTTACAGAGTCCCTGGACATGAATGATAAGACAATATACTCTAGGGCTCTGGTTTTCCATGTCATCTTGACAAATCTTCTCCTTGTCAGAACATGGACTTGTCTCACCTTCCCAACCACACCCACCTTCTCAAATACACACATTCACACATACCCCAACAGGGATCTGGGGAGTTTCAAATATCATACTCTGGAATTCATACTCAGGAGCATACAGGGATCCTGAGAACAGAGCTTCTGTCCTAAGATCATTCCTAAAGTCATCTGCTTCTCAGAAACTCCACTTACTAAAGAAGGATTGAAATATAGTGAGAACCCATGAAGAGACAGCAGTAATTTCAGCTGACAGTGAGGGTTTAGGTGGCTCAGAGATAATGAGAGCCATAAGCAACCCAAAGTAAACAAGGGAAGGAATCAGCTATGCCAAATTTGTCAGACTTTGGTGACTGGGCACCTCTCCTGGAATAATACAGAGATTGAGAAGCTAGTATAAACGACCAGAATATTAGCCTCAACCACTCTTTACACTCTCTCCCCATAAATTCTTTAATTAATCCCCCAAATCCCCTACTATCCCCTGGTATCCCTTTAACTAGCAAGCTCCCACTCCTTCAGCTATCTCTAACACCCTCACTGACCAGCTCTCCCTGAATGACTATTCCAACACTTTGTCACTGATCATCTTCTCTCACACATACCCATAAATCCCCACTAACACTCCTACTTCCCACACTAAGGCTAAGACAGCGCAAGAGAGGTTAGAACCAAAGTCTTGCTTTGGAGGGCAAATTTAGCCCTTGGATCAGATGAACGTATGCCTTTGAAAGAGTCAGTGTTATACAGACTAAGAAAATCCTTGACTCTTCCCCATCTCCCCACCATCTACACACCCAGTTACCTGTGCAGGTTTCTTTCCTCTAAATTACTCTAAAATTTTATCTTTCCATTCCATTCCCACCAGCAGCAACCCAGTTCAGGCATCTCTACCATGAATATCAAACTCTCAGTTCTCTGGCTTCACACTCCCATCACACTCCTACTTCCATACATATCCAGATTAATCTTCTTAAGCTCCACTGTGATCACTATATTCCCCTCCATTAAACCCTTTCATAGGTCTTCAAAAACAGTCAAGATCTCCCATGCCTGGACTTCATCCACTGTTGAAGACAACCTTGATTCCTCTTTCTTTCACTCCCCACATCCAATCCAAGTCAGCCAATTCCATGGGCTCTTCATTCAAAATAGATCCAGATTTTGACCCACTACTAACCACCTTCACAATGACTACTATGTTCTAAAATAACCACTATCATCTCTCACCTGGATTTCTGTAATAGCCTCCTAATTGGTTTCCCTGTTCCTACTTTTGCTCTTCTATCATCTATTCTCAACACAAAAATTAGATTCTAAACATAAGCCAAATCATTGTCACATCTATGCTTGAGATTGTCTAGTGGTCCCCTGTTTCATCGTGAATAAAAGCCAAAGTCTACATTGGCTTTCAATGTTCGACATGATCTAGCACCCTGCTAATCTCAATACTACTCTTTCTCTAGCTCATACTGCTTAAGCTACACTAACTTCCTATCTAGTCTTTGAGCACATCAGGCAGCAGCACATTTGCTCTTTCCTTGCCCTTTCCTCTCCCCACCCCAACTATCTGTATGGCACACTCCATCATTTCCTTCAGATCTCTACTCAAATGTCACCTTTATCGGAAGGTTCTTCCCTTATCAGCCTCTACTCTGCATTATCATTCTCTTTTCCCTTATTCTGCTCTGTATTTTTCTACAGCACTTATTGCTACCTGTCATATAGTTATCGGTTTATTTTTTTTTTTATTATCGTCTGTCTCCTCAAGCTGGATTACAACCTCCATGGGGGCAGGAACTTTGTTTTGTTCAGAGTAGTACCTGGCACATAGTAAGTTCTCAGTAAGTATTTATTGAATGAATAAATTGTTCCCTGCATAAACCTTTTACTCCAAACAGTCTTGGTCTTCCTACCGTCCCAATATAACAATAATGGTGGCTAATATTAAGTGCTTTCTATGTGCCAGGAACTTGACACGTGGGTTTGTTATCCTATTCAATACTACTCAATTGACAACTCCATGAGATAAAAGCTACTTTTATCCACATATTACAGTTGAGAAAACTGAGGCTCAAAGAGGTTAAGTAACTTGTCCAAGATCAGACAGCTAGTTACTGGCAGAAATAGGACTCAGACTAGGTTAGTCTGACACCAAAACCCATTCTCCTCTTAATCTTTACGTTATCCTGCCTCCTTATAATGCTTTTTCCTTTGTGTGAACTATTTGTATAAGTGGCTCTTTGTAGTTTGGCCCATAACTGCTTTCAGACTGTTTTATATAGGCCTATTTAGTCTTCCCAAATAGAATACAAACTCCATGAGACCAGGATCTGGGACATTTAAACCTGATAGCACATTTTATCTAATATTTTTAAGCAAATTAATTTTAAGTTAATTTGACTAATATGGCTAATTTCTCTTTTCATCTGTCACAGCCAAGTGTTGGACTACTAGAATAATGAGGTAATATCATGTGAAAAAAAGAATAGTCGACTGAGTGAGAATATCTGGAGATTAGTCTCAGTTCTGTCTTCAAACAGGTATATGACCCTTAGGCAAATCACTTATCTTCTTTGGCCCTTAATCTACTGATTATATAAAAAGAGCTGGCCTACCTAGATGGACTCTAACAGTTGCTTCAAGTTCTAAAAATACTGTTATTCCATGAACATCTGCAATGTGTCAAGACAAAAGTAAAAGGCCAAATTCTTCCTTAATATGGTTCTATTTTGGCTAATTGGAGTATTTTCCTAAGAGCACCATTTCCTTTGTGGATTATATCAGTGTATATATAATGCACGCCCCAAAACAAAGAATAAACAACAAATATGGCTTGCTAATGCCACTATAGCTATCTAAATGGCACAGTTTAAGTCAAGAAGAAAGTCATACTATGGCTCTATAAGAAGTATCAATATTAATATATCAACTGGAGCAAATCACTAAAAAGATGTCATTTTTTTAAAACAGTAATACAAATTAGAGCAGAAAGAAAGTAGGCTCCAAGAGGAGGGACTTTGGGGGAAAAAGAGGACTTAGAATAAACTATATGATAAAGAGTTTGGAAAAATTAAGTATATGATAAAGGCTTAAATAGTATTAAAAAATGGTAAGCAATTATTAACTTCAGAGAAAACAAAAATCTGTACATAAAAGAAAATATAGCTATGTTATTATTATGTAAACAGTGATTTTAAATTAACTAGAAAACAGCTATAATTATATAGGGAGGGTGGGACTAAATTCTCATCTCTCATAACAAGAAATCAATACTTTCTTCAAAAAAGATAAATAGCAGTATAAGTATATAATTTAAAAATATGGAGGTAACAAAGGGAAGTAACCACATATCTGGCATATTTGAACTTTACTTTCTTGTAACAAATGTGATTTATTTGTAGTTTGCTTTTGCTTTACTATAAACATAAAAGAATTGAATAATAATTGCCCATATGGTACTTGTCTCCTACCACTCTATCCTAGTATCCATAACACCTAACAGGGCTGAGAATCTAGTATCTTTAACAATTCTTGAGGGAGTGACCAATATAAAAATGGAATGAGGATATCTTGTTGAGTTACAGAATTATGCTCTGGAAGTAAATTTAGAGACTATTTAATCCAGTGCTTCCCAAATCGTTGTTCCATGGAATACCACCACTCATGGTACTAATAGCATGCTGTAAAGTGTTTGGGGCCCAAATAAATTTGGGAAATCCCACATTTAAAAAGAATTAATCAGGTATCTCTATGGCAGGACTTCTTGGAGACTTTACTTTGTTCAAATACATTGGGACTCCCACACAAAGGCAATCTATTATGTAGTGTTTCTCAGACTCATTCATTTTATTTCTTGAAGAAACCCCTGCTAGTATCTCCAGTCATTAGTGGTTCCTGAAGCATTCTTTGGAAAACACTGATCTAGTCTACTCCCTTCATTTTACAAATGGAGAAAGAGAGGCTCTCTAGAGGTTGTTCAGTAAAGGGTGATAGGTGAACTAGTGTCTCAAGAAAGAAAATGCCTCAGGATTCTGGAGCAATCTCCAGTGATTGAAAACTCTGGCCTATATATTCTCAGTCTTTCCTCAGGCACCTGAGTTTCAAACCAGGGAACAAATTCAGACGCAGCATCTCCTTTGCAGATCTTTTAAGGTTTTCTGATCCTTAAAGAGTCTAGGAGGTGGACTCAAGTGTCAGCTGAGCTCAACTATAAAGCACTAGAGCAGGAGCTAAAAAGAGTCTCAACAGATGTAACAGTGAGTGGCAAAGTGATCTCCAATGAAGCAATGGTAATGTGATAATAAAGTGCTCACATTTGTATGTTCCCCAATAAATAAATAAATGTTTTTACAACATTATCTCATTTAATTCTTATAAAAATCCAGTGAGAAAGACAAGAGTAAAATTATTATCCCCATTTTATGGAAGAGGAAACTGATTCTCAGACAGTTAAATGCCTTGCTTGTGGTTACACACAAAGTTAATAGTAGAGTTGGAATGAGAACCTAAGTTTCCTGTCTCTGAGGTTAGGACTCTTAATATTTTACACAAACTGGACAAATGTTGAGTGAGTTCCAATTTAATTCTTCCACGAAGCATACAACCTGCCCCTATTGGCTAGCTTAAAAAATAGATCAGTTCTCAGAGTGCTCATAGGTGGTACCAGAAGCAACACCCCAATTACTGGAATTTCAAGGTCCTATTTGGATTCACTACAGTAATACCTCCTAGAGAGCTAAGTTGTTGGGAGAGGGGGATCTTAGAAAGTTCCCTCTGGGGAGGCCACATGGCCTGGTGATATAAGCGATGAGTCAAATAGTCTTGAGTTTGAATCCTGGCTCTACCACTCACTCGCTCTATGACTTTATTCACTACATAATCCTTCTATGCTTCATTTATTCACCTATAAAATGGAACTAAGAATACCTATTTTGCAAAGCTGTTGAGAGGCCAAGGTAAGGAATTAAAGGGGCAGTATGTATCATGCTAAGAGTGTAAGTTTTGTATTACACTGCCTGGGTTTGAATCTCAGCCCTGCTTCTTGCTAGCTTTTGACTTAAGATAAGTCACCTAACTTCTCGGAAATTCAGTTTTCACACATGTAAAATGAGGAAAACAAACAGTGTTTTTGTAGTTGTTGTAAGCATCAAAGGAGATAATCCAATAAAAGGTAATGATAATGGTGATGGTGGTGAAAAACTCAATACCTATTTTCCTCCCAAAACAAGAATAAGAAAGAAAACTGCTCAGTTCTATTCTCTTCCATTTATCCACGTCACTTCTTCCTCTCCAACCACAAGCCAAGCAGTCAGGATGCTTGGCTTTGAATGTCAACTCTCTCACATACTATTTATGTCATCTGAGGGAAGTCATTTAACTTCATTGAGTTATTTTTCCTCATCTGAGACATTAAGTTAATGATATTTTGCTTATACTACTGGCTTGTTGTAAGCATCAAATGAGTTAATGGATTTTAAAGTATTTTTTGAACTGTGAAATACTATATGAGAGGTGACTGCTTTTATCTGTCACAACTATAAGATAGATATTTTTACCAGTAAAAAGCAACTTTATCTCCAAGTTTTTTCTCATAGACATTTCGATCCAGTATATTGTAGCAGATGTTGGTAGTTGCTCCTTTCATCCACTCAATGAAGATTTTCCCTTTAGTCACATCAAAGTTGTACTGGAGGAACGGGCCAGGGCATGGAGTCTTCCAGTAAAATTCCTTGGCAATGTTTCCCCAAAACTCTGCAACAGAAAGGGAAACCCCAACATCACTAAGCTTCTCAGACATATTTATCATCAGATGGCTTATCATTCTATGCACAAGACTAAGTCCCAACTTCCCTACCACCTGGGTCTCTCCTTTACCTCATCTTACCATCTACCACTCTCCTAAACCGTCTTCTATTCCTGTGCACTGAATCTTGACTGAAATTCATCCTTCTGTCCTCAAAACTGCCTATCCATTTTTCACCACCTATTCAAATTGTAGCCACCCAGTACCTAACACAATGCCAAGCACGTAGCAGGCAATCAGTAATTTTTAAATGAAGTAATTAGTGAAAGGAAGAAATTATTTACTCACAGAGCTTCACATGACCCTTTCTTTCTTCTCTTAATTTGTTCATTCTCTCTCAGCAATTATTTGAGCATCTCCTTTTCCTACCTCTACTTGCACAAGTGTTACTCATTATATGCCAGCTATTGCTTTAAGATTTTTATATGTATTAGCTCATCTAGTCCTTACTACAACCCTAGGAGGGAGGCCTTTCTCATTTCATGAATTTGAAAATTAAGGCTCAGAGAGGTCAAATAACTTGTCCAAAGTTACACAGTTATTAAGTCAAAATTTGTACTTCCCTGAGAAAGACATTTTTGCTAAAATCTGAAAGATGATTAGGAGTTTTTTCCACTCCCTTACCGGGGTACTATGGGATGGAAGGGGACAAGGGTATATGTTAAGAGGAACTCCCTAAGGCTGAAACACTAAGAGAAAGAATAGCAGGAATTGATGCATAATCTGGGCAGATCATGCAATTCTTGGGTGTATGATAAGGAATTTGGTATTTATCTCAAGAGCAATGGAAATCCATTGAAGGGTTTTAAGCAAGAGTGACATGATCAGATTCACATTCTTAAAATATGTGCCTGGCTCCTCTGGAGAAAATATACTCAACAGGTAAAATATTTGAATGCAGAGAATTTAGGATATTCTGAGTACTGGATTAAGAGTTGGAGGAGAGAGAGACACTTAGAACCAGAACAATAGAAGAAACCTTAGAGATTATCACCCCCTCATTTCATTTCATACAAAACCAAATTCATAGAGGGTAAGAGATTTGTTCAAAGTTACATGATTTAGAGTTTATACAACTTAGTTGGAGAAATAAGACTAATACATGAAATATTTTTAATGTACAAGATAGAATATAACTGAAAGCTAAATCACATGGTGCACAACCTTGTGATACATTAATGAAAACCAAATTAAATCGATCCCAAAGTGTCATTATATACCTATAAAACTAGCAAAGATTTGAAAAAATGATTAAACCCAATGTCTGGTGTGGTCTTAAGAAAGCAGATACTATTACACAATAATGGCATTGAAAAAAATTGGCACAATCTTATTGGACAGCACAGCAATGCCTGACAAGAGCCATAAAACATTTTATACCCTTTTATCTGCTAATTCAACTTTGGGGAATATACTCCAAGAAATAATCCCAAAGGAAAAAAAATGATTACTAAAAAGATGATTACAGCAACGCTATTTATAATAGTGAAGTTAGAGGCAATCCAAAAGCCCAACAATACCAAACTGATAAAAACTAGCAATTCAAGTAGTAATACAATGGAATACTAAATAGCCATTCAAGAGAAAGCAAATAGGAACTGGTATTTAGTGAATGCCATTCATGTATCAGGGACTGGACTAATCTCATTTAATCTTTATGATATTATGGTCCTATAAAGTATGCTTTAGTTATCCCAGTTTTATAGATGAGAAAACTGAAGCTCAGGAAGTAAAGGAAACTCTCTCAGGGACCAAACAGCTAGTCCAAATAGTCAATTATATTGAAATATATTCAAATACCAGAATACAAATATTCAAAAATATTTTTAAGTGATGATAGTAGGCACATATTATATAAAACCATTTATGAACCAAATTTATGTCTATCAACAAGGAGTGAAGAAAACTGAGTTTTATGCTCACTTAGTTTTTTTTTTTTGTAGAGGTGTGTATGTATGTATGTATGTGTGTTTGTGTGTGTGTGTGTGTGTGTGTGTCTACGTGTGCATGTGGCAGGATCTGGTTGTTTCGTTGCTATAAATTCTAAGTACTGAAGAAGTTCAGAAGAGGAAAAAGATGAGTATGAATTGAGGTGATCAAGGAATGCTCTGTGGAATTGGTGGAGTTTGACTAGGTAGAGAGGAGCAGAAGGAAATGGCAAAGGCAAGAAGGTGGGAACAGGTGTGTATCCAGGATAACAAAGAAAATGACCTGTCTAGAATGATGGGTGTGGTAGGGAGCAGTGTGAGATAAGGATGGAGAGGTGGGGTGGGGCTAGATTATCCAGAGGACTTTAAAGAAAAGCAGAATTTTAATTTGAAACTGCAGGAAACAGGGAGCTATTGCAAGTTTTTGCAGTGACATATGAAAGTAGTATTTCCATAATATCAATCTAATGGTGTTTAGATAAATCTACCAGAGAGATTGAAGGTGGTGAGACTAGGAAAGAGAATAAATTAGGAGGCTACTCCCTTGATTTAAAAAAGGAT
The DNA here is from genome assembly GCF_000956105.1 of Propithecus coquereli. Classification (NCBI taxonomy): domain Eukaryota; kingdom Metazoa; phylum Chordata; class Mammalia; order Primates; family Indriidae; genus Propithecus; species Propithecus coquereli. The sequence continues at coordinate 1,623,380 of NW_012136303.1, forward strand.
CTCTGAGAACTGAAAAAAAAGGTAAATTGAAGAGAAGGGAATTGAATGAAAAGAAAAGCCTACTTCCTTGATTTAAAAGGATCTCTGGGAATTGAAAAAGACATTTTCAGGGAGTATTTGACAGAATTTGGTGAAAAGCATACTGTAAGGTCAGGGAAACGGAATAGCATTGCTATTATGATACAGGCTCTGCAGTCAAGACTGCTTTACAGTGGCGCGGTGGCTCATGCCTGTAATCCTAGCACTCTGGGAAGCCGAGGCAGGAGGATTGCTTGAGCCCAGGAGTTTGAGGTTGCAGTGAGCTAGGATGATACCACTGTATGCTAGCTGGGGCGACAGAGCAGCGACACCCTGTCTCAAAAAAAAAAAAAAAAAGACTGCCTTGGTTCAAAATTCCAACTCCAACTCCCCCACTTTACACTTGATTCAATCCTGTCTTTTTTTTTTTATTTCAGCATATCATGGGGGTACAGATGTTTAGGTTACGTATGTTGCCCTTGCCCCCCCAATCCTGTCTTGCATTATTCAGTAACTACTTTGTCCATGTTATTATTATTATCAAACTAACCACCATTTATTGACTGTCTACTGTGCATCAGGCACTCTATAGTGCACACTTTACTTATTACACACTTTAGTCCTCATATAAACCAATGAGGCAAGTATTGTTATTCCTATCTTATAGATGAAGAAAAGGAATCTCAGACATGTTTAACACATTGACTGTCACTCTAGAAAAAAAATTTTTTTTCTTAGAGCCACAGTGTTTTATTACAAAAATCAAACAAAACTTTCGAAAGCAAAACGATCCTTTCTAATTTAATGAAAAATGTGTTATTTCTTGTGGTTTTCTGTGCGTGAGTTATATGCAACTTGAAAAATAGTTCACAGGACTCCCAAAGTAAAGAGACGTGTGAGTTACATAGGCTTCACGAGGCCCCGGGCTCAAAACTAGAGTGAATTAAATAGGACTCACGTGGCAGTTAATGTGTTAAAAATCTGCCTAAGACCCCACAGTAAATGCGTTGCAAAACTAGGGTTTAAATCTAAGTTTTTCTGGGTTTGATTTGCAGCCCATGCTTGTCCCACAACCAAACCTCATGCTGCCTCCCGAATGGGGTGCAGTTTTGACCCCTTACCCAGACTGAGAGCAAAGGCAGGAAATTTTCCTCACACATTTTTAAAGACATGGAACCATTTATCAAATCTCTGACTTACTATAATCCCAGCCCGCTGGTTTTTTTTTAAAGTTGACATTTTAGCGACTGGTTCAGTCTTATACTGGGTAATTTCCATTGGGATTTTTAATATATTAAAAATAAATCTGGGACCTCATTACTAATTTTGAGGGTCCCAAGATGGGAACTAGACCTGTTATTGCCCCTCAACAGTTCACAGGTTAAAGGTCTCAGGAGGCAATGGCTGCGCTCATGTCAAAGGGAGGCAAAGAAAGTTCTACTCCTCCCCTCAAGACGTCCCGTCTCCCCGTAGAGCCCCTCTTTTCGCCTCAGGAACTCCCCTTCTCATGAAACTTTCACTCTCTTCGCTGACTCCCCCAGTCTCAAGGAACCTCGCTTCCGTCACCGAACCCCGCATCTCCTCACGGAATCATCTCCTTGCAAAACGCTTCCTCTCCTCACGGACCCCTCTCCCCCAAGTCTCCGAGGAACTCCCCAACTCCCATGGAACCCTCATCTCCTCACAAAAACGCTCCTTTTCCTCATAGAACCCCATCTCCTCCCGGGATCCCTTTTCCTTCTCCTCAAAGAACTGCAATTCTTCACTCACAGAACCTCTATTTCCTCATGGACGCTTCAACTTCCCAAAGGAGCCCCCAAATCCCTCGGGAAACGCCCGCTCCTCTGCTCACCGACGCCCCCCTGACCCGCCCGGGCCCGGCCTCACCCCTCGGCTCCTCCACAGAGCGCCGGTGCAGCTCGCGGTAGCGCTGCAGCGAGGGGACGTGCGCGGAGCGGCTGACCTCAGGCGGCGGAGACCAACTCCGCGCCCGGCCTCCGGCTCCAGCTTCCTCCTGGCCCCTGCTCCCGCTGTTGCTCCGGCCACGCTCCTCGGGAAGCCCCATCGCGTCAAGTTTCGAGCACCGAAACCGCCTTTGCGGTCGCCACGGGTGCCCGGGCGGGGAAAACAGATCGACCTAGAGGCGGGGCCTTACTCTAGTGGGGCGGAGTGGGGCGGGGGCGGGGCTTAGGCAGAGAGGTGGGCGGATTTCCTAGAGGGGCGGGGTCATAGTTCTCAAAGACAGAAATACTGCACTGATAAGTCGAAGGATAGGGGCGGAACTGACTTGCCGGAAGGAGTGGAACCGTCCAGTGAAAGCAGCAGGGGCGGGGCCGGGAGTGACAGGATAGGAGAGAGGGTGGGACCATGGAATGACAGAAAGGGGCGGGGCCGGGCGTGACAGGAGAGGAGGTGGGCCCATGGAGTGATGGGGAGTAGCCGGGCTGGATGTGACCGGAGAGGAGGTAGAGCCATGGAGTGACCAGGGTGGGGTGGGGTCTTGAACTGACAGATGAGGGGTTGGATTAGGGCGGGGCTCGAGCGGGCAAGGACTGGGCTAACGGGAGGAGTTGGGTCAAGGCCCATGGCGGAGCTGCCCCGTGGTCTGATTGCACAGTCCTGTTACTCCACCGAGTTGAAAAGCCAGGTGAAGTAAGGTCCCTTGCAGATGACACCCTCCCCTCCAAGGTTCTCTTCTCTGAACAACACCCCCATTCCGTCCTCAGGAAAAAATTTTCCCACAACCCTGAGGACATAGCCCCGGGGGACAGGACCGCCTCTCTGCTAACCCTGACGTCTGCTCAGATTTTCTCCTACTTTTAAGGATATGCCTTCAATCACCTTGCCTTCTTAAATCTCCGTCCAGAGGTAAAGTACAAGACTCATTAAGTGAAGACTAGGAGGTGCCTTCAGATCTTTGATAATAAACCCAACACTTAATTGCCTAATTGGCACAAATAGTAAACCCAGGAAAGGGAATGAACTTGCGCAATATCACAGAGCAAACAACCACCAAGTCAGGGCCAAACCTAAGTTCCCTAACTGCAAGTTTAGTTTTACTTCCTCATCAGGCTAAAGCTAAGGCTGGTAAAATACCAAAGTCTGTTTGAATAGGCGAAGTCATTCACATTCTCGTCTTTCCTTCCCAATTTCTTTACTTCACCAAAGGACTCCCTCTCCCCACTTGCCACAACCTGGGCTCAACTACCTCTGGCTTCCCACTAGCCCCTCCATCCCAGAAAGAAGTCAGACAGGACCCTCCATCTCCCACCTGCACTGCCAGGAAGGGGCTACCTCACTCATCAGTTCACAGATTGGCTGTCAAGGCAGGAAGGATTTTTTTTTTTTTTTTTGAGACAGGGTATTGCTCTGTTGCCCTGGCTGGAGTGCAGTGGTGTCATCATAACTCACTGCAACCTTAAACTCCTGGACTTAAGCAATTCTCCTGCTTCAATCTCCCAAGTAGCAGGGACTACAGGTGTGTGCCATGACATCTGGCTAATTTTTCTATTTTTAGTAGAGATGAGGTCTTGCATTTGCTCATGCTGGTCTCAGACTCCTGAGCTCAAGTGATCCTCCCGCCTCAGGCTCCAAGAGTGCTAGCATTACAGGTGTGAGCCACCACACCCAGCTGAGGATTCTTAAATATCTAATGTCAAGAGTGATTCTAAGACCTGAAGCAGGCAGCCCCCACCTCCTGAAGCCTACACAGGGCATGTAACCCCACCTAGCCCAGCCTCCCTTCCCACCTGCTCCACTGCCCTCTGCCAAGCTGCCCATAAGCCCAGCACACCCTAAACTGAAAAAAAAAAAATCTCTCCATGATCAGACATATGATCCAGAGCCTACTCAATCCTGATCTCAGGGCTCACTTAAGGGGCACAGACCTCTTGGACTGGACATGGACTCCATTGAGGGGACAGATACTTCATCGAGGAGACATCAGCTGCACTGAGGGGACACACACTTCACTGAAGGTACATGGACTCCACTTAGGGAGCACGGATGTTGCTGAGGATTCTCAGATCCGACTAAAGGGGTCTGGGTGCTGCTAATAGGACATGAATGGCATTGCAGGACATTTACCCTACAGAGGGGACATGGATTTCCCCCTAGGAAATACAGAGGATATAGATTTTACTAAGACTTTACTACAGACATGGTCCCCACTGAGAGGACACAAACCCATTGAGGGGCCTCAAACTACACTGAGGGAGTGGACTGCACTGAGGGGCACAGACCACATTTAGTGGGGACAGGGCCCACTGGGGGATGAGACCTCACTATGGCATAATAGGCCCTATGGAGAAGATAAGAAACTGAAATGATAAGAGCCTCTCTACCGGGAGGAAGGCACACACAATGAGTACAATTCTATCTGTAGGCAGTCATCCTCTCCACCCCACCCCCACCACAGAAGCTCTGAATACCCTTCTCTCTCCTTCCTATTCTTTCTCCCCAGTCCTACTCCAAACCCTAGAGCTGGTCCTGACCCACTACTGTCTCCTCCTGTCTATAGGTGGTACTGCAGCTGCTGTGCCCATAGTAGATTTTCTGTGAGCCTGAAGTCTGGGGTTGGGAAGAGAGGGGATGTTTGTCCAGGTGCTTGACCAGCCCCTGCCCCTCTTCCTGTGGACTGCACAATAGAAGTTTGGACCAGAGGCCTCATAGGATAGAGAACCTCTCTCATCCTTGGAGATGGGGAAGTAGTGCAAGTTATAGTGTGATTGGAATTCCAGAGAGTAGAGAGAGGATGGATGGGTTTGGACAGAATAAGAATCTTTGAGAGGCTGGGTGTGGTGGCTCATGTCTGTAATGCTAGCACTTTGGGAGGCTGAGAAGGGAGGATCACTTGACCCCAGGAGTTCAAGACCAGCCTGAGCAAGAGCAAGAAGAAGACCCAGTCTCTACTAAAAACAGAAAAATTAGCCAGGCATGATGGTGCACGCCTGTAGCCCCAGCCTCTTGGAGGCTGAGTCAGGAGAATCACTTGAGCCCAGGAATTTGAGATTGTAGTGAGATATGATGATACCACTGTACACTAGCTGGGGCAACAGAGCAAGACTCTGTCTCAAAAACAAACAAACGAAAAGAATCTGTGAGATTAAGGCGATGATGATGATGATGATGATGGCATTTATTGAGTAGGTGTCAAGCCCTATACTAAGTGCTTTCCATTTGCTATGTAATCCTCATGACAACCCTCTAACAGATACTATTATCTCTCCGTTTTACAGATGAGGAAACTGATACTCGGGAAGATTGTGTCTTGCCCAAGATCACACAGTGTCTGAGTGGTAGCACCAGGAATAGAACCGAGACACCCAGACCGTAGAGACCTATCCCCCACCATACCCCACGCCTGCCCTACTGCCACCACCATAACTTCTTTCTCAAAGTGTAGTTTCCAGAGCCACATCAAAACGCAAAAAAAATGTCCAGGTTCAGTGGCTCACACCTGTAATCTGAACAATTTGGGAGGCCCAGATAGGAGGATCACTTGAGGCTAGGAGTTCAAGAGTAGCCTGGGCAACATATTGAGACATGCCCCTCCCCTACAAAAAAATAAATAAATTAGCTAGGTTTGGTAGCTGACGCCTGCAGTTCCAGCTACTCAGGAGGCTGAGCAGGGAGGGATGCAGTGAACTATGATCACATCACTGCACTACAGCCTGGGCAATAGAGCAAGACCCTGTCTCTAAAACAAACAAACAAACAAAAAACTCTTAAAATGATGGAAAATATTCAAGTTCCAAGGAACTCATCCCAGCCTACTGAATTATGACCTCTGGAGTGGAATCTGGGGATCTGCTTTCAAAAATCCTAATGCACACTGAAGTTTCAGAATCATTCTCCTATGCTGATAGGTAAGGGGTCCCAGAAAGGGTGTGGTTGAAAGAGGAATCTGAAAAGTGTCAGGTACAGGAAGGGATCTGAGATCAGTGGAAGGATCTGTTGTTCAAGGAGGGGTCTGCAGGTGAAGAAGCGGTCTGCGGATGAAGCATGGGTGGGGGATTAAGAAGGGGTTAGGAAGGCTGGACGCGGTGGCTCACGCCTGTAATCCTAGCTCTCTGGGAGGCTGAGGCGGGCGGATTGTTTGAGCTCAGGAGTTCGAAACCAGCCTGAGCAAGAGCAAGACCCCGTCTCTACTAAAAATAGAAAGAAATTAATCGGACAACTAAAAATATATAGAAAAAGGTTAGCCAGGCATGGTGGCACATGCCTGTAGTCCCAGCTACTCGGGAGGCTGAGACAGAAGGATCGCTTGAGCCCAAGAGTCTGAGGTTGCTGTGAGCTAGGCTGATGCCACGGCACTCACTCTAGCCCGGGCAAAAGAGTGAGACTCTGTCTCAAAAAAAAAAAAGGGGGGGGGGGTTGGAGGTGAAGGCTAAGTTTGAAGTTGAAAAAGAGGTCTAGGAGGAAGAGGCTGAGATCAGAGGAGAAGGATCTTGGAGTCAAAGAGGGGTCTGGGGTCCGAGGAGTTTGGGGTCAGAGACAGGATATGCGGTTGAGGAGGGGTTTGTGGCCAGTGAAAGGGCCTGTGATCCGAGGAGGAATTCTGGGGTCTAAGGAGGATAATAGCTGGATTCAGACTGGAAGGAGGAAGGGATTTGGTTCCTGGGCTACATAAAGTGCCTGGAGCCACTGAGGTCGCGCTTGCAGTGTGCTTTCTGCCCCCCACCCCCTGCCCCGACCCTACACTGCCCTCCAGGTGCTCCAAGCACCCGCACCTTGCACTCCCACTGCAGGCAGATGGCGCTCGGCAGGCGGGGGCGAGTCAGCCAGGACGTGGCCAACGGTTGGGGCGAGGCGCCCCCTCCCGGCGGTCTAGGAGCTCAGGCCCCGCCCTCCGCCCTCTTACACCCCCCAGCCGCAGCCACTTCCGGCAGGCGCTGCGCTGCTGGGGGGCGCGGGCGAGGATGGCGGCGGAGAACGAGGCCAGCCAGGAGAGCGCCCTGGGCGCCTACTCGCCCGTGGACTACATGAGCATCACCAGCTTCCCGCGGCTGCCGGAGGATGAGCCGGCGCCCGTGGCTCCGCTAAGGGGCCGCAAGGATGAGGACGCCTTTCTGGGAGACCCCGACACCGGTGAGGCCCGCTGGTCCCGTCCCTGCCCTGCCTTGGGAAGTCCCCGGTCCTCCATCTGTGCTGAGCATCCACCTCCAGCCTCCATCTCCTTAATTCTTCTCTTTTCTTCTGGACCGCTCCCTTCTTCTCGCTTGTCTCTGTTAATTATCTGATGGGGAAGGGGGTGCATTTCCGCCTTCGAGGCGTAGGATGCGACAAGGGAGATGATGCTAGGACTGCGGTAGGAGGGATTGAGTTTACCTCTTGGAAGAACCAACAAGGAAGGAATGTTGGAGGGGACACCCTAAGGAACAGCTGTGATCACCCAGAACAGGCCGTTCTCTAGCCACGGAAGACAAGATAGGAGAAACCAAGTCAGAGACTGCAGCAAGAGGGATACAGTCTGTCTCTTTAGAACTTCCCCACAGCCAGGGATTATGGGAAGCAGAGAGTCTGAGAATCTCTTCATGTCCAGGGAGGGGTAAAGAGAATATGATTCCCCTCTCTCTGGGAGTGCTGGGTATTGGGAGACAGGGGGATGGACTGTATGACCTCTCAAAGTCCTTGGGGACTAGAGTGCCCTCACTGTACTGTGGATTACCCCACCCATCCCAGAGCCATGGATCTGGCTGAGATATTGGTAAGGTACCCTGCTCCCTAGGAAGCAGTCTCCAGAATTTTGCTGTGTTCTACTCAGCCCTCTGCAGGAATTGCAAGAGGTGGGGTTCAAGAGGGAGAAGGCAGGGATTGGGAGAGACCTGGGGGCCAAGAGCTATGTGAACATTACTTCCTTAGTGCTCTCCCTCCTATCCATGTGGCCCAGCTCTATCTTGTCCTCCATTCTTCATCCTTCATCCCCCATCCCTCTTTCTCTCCACGTCACTTCCTGGCATTAGAGCATCCCTCTACCTCACTCTCTCTTCCTTGCAGTGCCTGCACTTGAGTCTTGTCTCTTACCAGCCTGGCAAATGCTGCTTCTCTAGCCTGGCCCTTCCATAGATGCTCCCAGCCTGAGAACTCCAAATTCTCTCCCCCTCCACAACTTTCTGGTCATCTTGCCCTGACCAGCAGCCCCTGCCACCCTGACCAGACTGCACTCTACATGGGATGGGGGTGAGGAGGTGGTGAGGGTGGGCTTTGGAGGTCTGTGGAGGTCAAATATCAGGGATTAGGATCAAAACTTCTTTTCCAGAGGGAGTAGCCTTGAAATCAGGAGGGAGCAGGGAGAGGGGTGGGAAGATGTGTCCTGGTGTGGCAGATAATAGCCTGAAGCCAGGTCTTTTATTCAGTACAAAGGACTGAGGCTCCTGGTCTTAGCATCACCCGACTCACTGTGTGACAGCAGGCACACCTACTCTGTCCTAGGCCTTAGTTTCCTCTTACAGCTCAACAGAGAATGCCTGTCTCCTCTAACTTAGAGATTGGAACCCCCTGATATATTTTCTCCTGACCCTCTATAAATGTCTGAGCATTTATCAAAACCTGTGATTATTTATTTGTGCAATTATGTGATTACTCCATGTCTGTAAACCCATGAGGGCAGGGACTATGACTGTTTTGTTCACTATCCTTTCTCCAGCATCCACCTCACTGTTGGGCACTCAATAAATAATTGTTGAATGAATAAAATGAATGAGAGAGAAGATATCAGGATGAAAGAATGGCAGAGGAGAAAGTTCCAAAACCCTGGGGAGTACCTTGGCAAGTTCAGTATGGGCTCTGCCCTCATCTGTACAGAAATCCAGCAGAGATGCTAGTCACCTGAGCTTCTAGGAACTTACATCTTATGCCAACGTTGTGCACCAAGGTTCCCAGAGACTTGCCTTGTAGGTCCCAAGGACCTTGCTATCAAATTGGGAGACATGGCATTGAAATGATTACACCAATTTGATAGCAGGGTCCTTGTCTCCTTTGGTACAGCTGGACCAGACTGCTGGCTAGCATGGCCTCCTGTGTTCTCAGTCTGGTGGTGCCACCTAGTGGTGTGGCCCCATCCTGTTAGGCAGGACCTTGGTTGTGCCCAGCTAAGCCTCTAGCCTGTCACTTCCCAAAACCAAGTGCCAGGCACCCCATAGCAGGCCCTATGGGAAACAGAGCTAGACAATGACCACCCCAAGATTGAGGAGTACTTTCTTTCCTCTCTTCTGAGCTCCAAGCCATGTGTTCCTCTCTCTCCCAGGTGTCTGCCTCCAGATATCCTGCAAGTGCATCACCTTTAACATGTTCTATGCTGACTCTGGGAGGCCGAGGCGGGTGGATCGTTTGACCTCAGGAGTTCGAGACCAGCCTGAGGAAGAGCGAGACCCCGTCTCTACTGAAAAAAAAAA
>NW_012136303.1:1633262-1635245 GCF_000956105.1 Propithecus coquereli
AGACAGAATCTTGCTCTGTCACCCCAGCTGGAGTGCAGTGTCCTCATCATAGCTTACTGCAACCTCAAACTCCTGGGCTCTAGGGATCTTCCTGCCTCAGCCTTCTGAGTAGCTGGGACTACAGGTGTGCACCACTGTGCCTGGCTAATTTTTCTATTTTTAGTAGAGACAGGGTCTCACTCTTAATCAGGCTGGTCTCAAACTCCTGAGCTCAAGCAATCCTCCTGCCTCGGCCTCCGAGACTGTCCTAGGATTACAGGCATGAGGCACTGCACCTGGCCTGTCACTTCCCAAAACCAAGTGCCAGGCACCCCGTAGCAGGCCCTGTGGGAAACCGAACTAGACAATGACCACCACAAGATTGAGAAGTGCCGTCTTTCCTCTCTTCTGAGCTCCAAGCCGTGTGTTCCTCTCTCTCCCAGGTGTCTGCCTCCAGATATCCTGCAAGTGCCTCACCTTTAACATGTTCTATGCTGAGTACCTGTATTACTCATAAGCTCCTAGCTACTCTTCTTGCCTCCTGCCTTTTGCACCCAACCAACCCCAATCTGTCTACCACCCTGCACTTCTGGTCGTATCACTCCTTGGTTCAAAAATCTTCAGTGACTCTCCCCTTAAGAGAGTAAACATGCCAGGGATGACCTCAGTCTCTAGCCAAGATCTCTCTCCTGAACTCTGGACTTGCATAATCAACTCCATTCAGGGTTCTTTTGTGGTAAACTCAGTTAAAATTGAGCTACATCCCCAAAGAGAATTTTACTGGGTAGCATAGTTGAAAAGTCCAGGGATATGGGGCTTCAGGCATAGCTGGATCAAGGTGCCTAAATAGGAATTGACTTTTCTCTGTCTTTTGCTCTGCTTTCTTTTTGTGGGCTTCATCATCAGAAAGCCATCCATATTGTTGGGGGCAAGATGCCCTCAGCAGGCTTGCATCCTACCATCTTAGCAACCTAAGCAGAAAGACAGCCTTTCTCTTTCCCAATAGTTCCAGCAAAAGAACAAAGTTTGAGTCTTATTGGCCTGGTTTTGGTCACTTGCCTGTCCCTGAATCTTTTACTGTTACAGGGGTGCCTGTTCTGATTGGCCATGCCTGAATTATATATTTAACTCCAGTCAGGGATGAGGGAGTTGGCTGAGAGAAAAGAAAGGATATTCCTTAAAAGAAAATGGAATGGGGAATAGTGTCTAAGCAGATGAAAATTACATGTCTACTAGGCCAGCTGCCTCCAGACAGCTCCTCCTCATGTCCCACAAATTCAGAATAACCAAAATTAAACTCATCATCTTTCTCTCAAAATACTGCTCCCAGCCAGGCATGGTAACTTGCTCCTGTAATCCTAGCACTCTGGGAGGCCGAGGCGGGAGGATTCCTTGAGCTCAGGAGTTTGAGACCAGCCTGAGCAAGAGCAAGACCCCATCTCTACTAAAAACAGAAAAATTAGCCAGTCGTCATGTCATGCACCTGTAGTCTCAGCTACTCGGGAGGCTGATCCCTAGAGCCCAGGAATTTGAGGTTGCAGTGAGCTGCAATAATGCCACTGCACTCTATCCAGGGAGAGACTCTGTCTCAAAGAAAGAGAGAAAGAAAAAAGACTGATCCCAATCTAACTTTTCCCCACTGTCCTCCTGTTGCTCTTACATATCAGTAAAACGCACAGTATTATTGTCCCAGACTTACACAGTACACATAGTAGGTATAAAATTTTTGTTGAACAAAGGAATAACTCAATCATGGACTGGTGGAATAGAAGGTGTCAAACAGATACAGCTGTGGTGGGGAAACATCACTTTCACCTCCTAGGTCCTTATATCTGACTGGAGAAAACAGATTGAAAGACAAGTACCTGGCAATATCAGCAAAAATTAGCTTGTAAGGTTGGTTTTTGAAACGTGTCTTGGGGTCATGTGGAGCAGTGGAAAGTAGGCTTTCGAGTTATACAGATTCTTGCCTCTGCGTCTTATTCATTTTATTTTTTTTTTATT
>NW_012136303.1:1635845-1654519 GCF_000956105.1 Propithecus coquereli
TATATTTTTAGTTGTCCAGATCATTTCTTTCTATTTTTTAGTAGAGACGGGGTCTCGCTCTTGCTCAGGCTGGTCTCGAACTCCTGACCTTGAGTGATCCACCCGCCTCGGCCTCTCAGAGTGCTAGGGTTACAGGCGTGAGCCACGGCGCCTGGCCTCGATTTTTTTTTTTTTTAATAGAGCAGGGTTTCACTATGTTGCCCAGGCTGGAGTGCAGTGGCTATTCACATTGTAATCATAGCTCACTGCAGCCTCAAACTCCTGGGCTCAAGCCATCCTCCCACCTCAGCCTCCCGAGTAGCTGGGAATATGGGCACGTGTCACCATGCCAGGATTATGTATTGATTTTTTAAAAAGAAATATACATATATAAGTGGTAAAATTTTCAAACAAAAAATTCTCCAATCCCGTCTTCAGTGTCTGTTCCCAAAAGTAATTATCAATAATTTCTAAAAATTCTTATATATATCAGCATTTTATCTATGTATGTGGTTTCTTATTAATATTTACACAAAAGAGGGGAGTGTGGATCACAAAGGACCTTAAAACACCAAGTCAGAGAACTTGAATATTTATCATGTTGGCATCAGTGAACCATCATAGTATTTTAAACAGGAAAAATAATGGTCAGTTTTTAATATTATCACACAGACTTTTAAAGGGTTATATTCCTAATACATAGTAGTAGCAGGTACTCAAAAATATTTATTGAATGAATAAACGTTTTAAAACATATAATGAGTACAGCAAAGTATTAAGGTTGTGTTCACAAACACTCAGGACCTTTAGGCCTTTCAGGGACCTAGGTTCAAGGCTAATAGCACCCAGGGGAGGGAACTATGGCATGCAAGAGGGTCTCTGCTCTGGCTTAGGTGGAAAAGGAGTAGAAATAACTTGGGAGCACCTACAGCCTACTTGATACATATCACCTCATAGAATCCTTGTACCCATCCACCAGTTAGGGACTAGCTCCATTATTAGGATGAGGAAGCTGAGGCTCATGACTTAAAATGAGTTGTCCGTAGTTATCCAGCAAGTAAGTGACTTTCAAGTTTCCTGTCTCCACTCTTAATGTCCTCCAATCTATTCTCCAGACAGCAGCCAGAGGGATCTTTTAAAAACACAAAACATGTGGCTTCACATTCTTGCTTAAAACTCTCCAGTGGCCTCCTGTAGTTCTTCTGGTAAAATCCAAGCATCTTACCAGGCCCATAGGGCCCAGTGTATCTGGCCTAGCCTCCACCCTTACTTCTCTTTCCCCATACCTGCTACACCAGAGCCACCCAGGCCTTGGTTATTTTTTTTCCTAATGTACCAAACTCATTCCTACTTTGGGGCCTTTGCACCTGCTAGTTCCTCTTTCTGGAACATTCCACACGCATACCTTTTGCTCTACATTATGGCTGGCTCCTCCTCATCCCTCAGTTTTCAGTTTAAACATCGCTTCCTGAGAGGTCTTCCCAGATTTCCCCAACTAGGTAGTCCTTCCCCCACCACCATTATTTTCTGTCATTTCACTCTTCTCTTTCTTCATAGCACCAGCCGCAACATATAATTATATACTCCTTTTTTTAGTTGTTTGTCTTTTTCCTCCAGGGGTCTATGAACCCACTAGGGCAGGAACTATCTGTTCCTTTCCCCTAGCACCTAGTATAGGGTCAGACACGGAGTAGGCTCTCGGTAGTTGTTGAGGAATGAAGGGATAACTGAGGTAAGGTTGGAAACCAGGGTCCATTCAGTTTTTGTAGCTACCTCCTTGTGCAGGAGGCTGGGCCCCAACTGGGGCAGGATCCGGTTTCCAAGGAGGGCTAAACCCCACCTGTCCCGGAAGTGTTCTCAGCCCGGGGGCCTGGGTCTGGGGAAACTTTGGCCTAGGTATCAGCGAGGGGCCGGGGATTCAGCCTACCTGCTGCCCCGCTGGGGGTCCCTGTCTCTTACGGCTGGGGAGCAACACCCCCGCCAACACGTAAAGGTGAGCAGGGCTGGCTAGGGGGATTTGTGTGGCAGGGACAGGGCTGGCAGCGCAGAATAGTCCCCCCTGGAGGGCGGGCAGGGCCAAGTAGGAGGCGCCCAGACCGAACCCCTGCTGCCCGCAGACCCGGATTCCTTCCTGAAGTCGGCGCGGCTCCAGCGGCTGCCCTCGTCGTCCTCCGAGATGGGCAGCCAGGACGGGTCGCCGCTACGGGAGACGCGCAAGGACCCATTCTCCGCTGCAGCGGCCGAGTGCTCCTGCCGCCAGGACGGGCTCACAGTCATCGTCACAGCCTGCCTTACCTTTGCCACCGGTGTCACGGTGGCGCTGGTCATGCAGATCTATTTCGGAGACCCCCAGGTGAGCGGGGCAGACAGGTGGAGGGAGAGAACTGGGGAGGAGGGAGTGAAGGGACTGTGGGAACTGGGGAATGGCTGAGTAGTGGAAGGGAGCGAGGAAATGGGAAGGGGAGAGGGTGGTGACTTGGGAGAGGAAGGTCCCAAAGGGAGGGACTCTTGGGCATGAGGGGGACAGAACAAGGAAGGGACTTGTAGGAGGCACTTGGGGTAATGAGGGAAGAGTCAAGGGGACAAGAGGCCAGGGCTTCTATTCTCACGCCCTGTGGAGAAGGTTCTAGGGTTAGTGGAAATGCCTTGGGGAGGGCTCTTACTGCCCCTACCTAGTCCCCTCTCCCCTCCCAGATCTTCCAGCAGGGCGCCGTGGTGACTGATGCTGCCCGTTGCACTTCACTGGGCATCGAGGTGCTCAGTAAACAGGGATCTTCTGTGGATGCAGCTGTGGCAGCAGCCTTGTGTTTGGGGATCGTGGCTCCACACAGTTCTGGCCTGGGCGGGTAAGGAGCTCCCCAGTGGAGGTCTGGGCCTACTCCTTGCCCCCTGGTCTGTAGCCATCATGTGGGACTCTCAGTTTGGGCAGAGGGGCAGCTGGGCCCCAACTCCTTGCATTTTCTCTTTCTATACCAAATTCTACCCCTTTCTCCCTGGATGATGTGAGAAGAGCAACGCTACCATATGGAAGACCTGAGGGTATTTCATTAGCCCTTTGTACTGGGAAAGGAAATTTGTAAACTAAAAATTGAGTTGCCCAGGTGGGAAGTATACTGTCATTGATTAAGGCAGTGGTACTTGGCTGGCCGGGTGGTGTACACCCGTAGTCCCAGCTACTCCGGAGGCTGAGGCAGGAGGATTGCTTGAGCCCAGCCCAGGAGTTTGAGGTTGCTGTGAGCTAGGCTGATGCCACCGCTCTCTAGCCCAGGCAACAGAGCGAGACTCTGTCTCAAAAAAAAAAAAAAAGGCAGTAGTACTTAAACTTTTAGGGTCACAAATCCCTGTGGGTCTAATAAAAGCTATGGACCCTCAAAAATAGACCTCAGGCTAAGAACTCATAAAACAGAGGCTAAAAACTGGCCACCTATGGGCAACATCCATGGATAATGTGGTTTGGTTTACACACTTAAATTTTTCAAAAATTTGCTTGCTATTGTTAAAAAGTTGAGAATTTTCATAAAAATCCAGATTCCAAACATCTCTTGATCAGGAGATCTGGTAACACTGGGCCTACATTCCCACGTGGCTGAAATTATCTGGAGCTGAATAGAAGCTGCTTCCTATGATGGGGCATGTGCTGTCCACTTTGCTATGGTCCCTACCACTCCTATTATCTGTCCTGCTTTCCTTCTTTTGTTACTTGGCTGCAGGCATTTAGGTTTGCAACCCTCATCTCAGATGTCCATAGAAAAGTACAAACTAACAAAGTCCATATCTTGGCTCCTGTAAGACCAACTCTCCAGGTTGTACCAAAGAAATTCCCCTTTGGGTTTTGTACAGTCTATCCTTACATAATCCGGTCTTAAGGGAGTGGGTGGGGACATACCATGTAGGCAGGTGCAGGAAGCTGGCAGGGGTCCAGCTCTGGTCTAGGGTGGGGGCTGGGGGCAGAACATCCTGCTCTCCCAGTCTCTGCATTTTCCCTAATCAGGGATTAAAGTCTCCAGTGACAGGCTGGAAGAGGTCCATGGACCCTCGGTCCCCAACCCCCTTAGTTTCATTCCTCATCCTTTTAGGGTATCTGAGTCTGAATCCTGCTGGGGAGGGGGCTCAGACACCTAACCCAAGTGACAAACCAAGCCTACAGCCCTTACCATTGGGGGTTGAAGGGTGACAGGCTAATTGTGCAGAGGGCTGGCATGTTATCATTACCCTCCCCCTTCTGTGTTTCTGCCAGCGGGGGTGTGATGCTGGTACATGACATCCGACGAAACGAGAGCCACCTAATTGATTTCCGGGAGTCTGCACCAGGGGCCCTCAGGGAAGAGACACTGCAAAGATCCTGGGAGACCAAGGTGGGGACCCTGGTGAGAAGAGAGGGTACAGGGGAGTCTCCCTTCATTGCCCTTCTTCTAACCCAAGCATTAATTTGCTGAGTATTTACTCTGGGGGTGGGAAGAGGAGTTGAACAGCATGCTCTTAGGCTATGAGAGAGACAGGCAGCCCACAAATAAAATAATGAACAAAAAAACCTGGATGGTTGATAGCAGGTAATGCCAAAACACCTTACTTCTCTGGCAGTCTTACCTGTATGGCACATAGGAAGGAAGAAAAAAGGCCTCTGAGTACCATGAGATGTCACAAAGTTGCTGCACTAAAACTCACACATCTCACTCTGAGCCTGTTAATTATAACTTTCCCAACCCACAACATATTGGAAGATTAGAGAGGAACTGCTGGGGGCAAACCCCCTATCTACTGAGAGCAAAGAAAGAACAGAATAACTTGGAAAAATAGGTATTTAGTGCAGTGGCAAGAGCCAAACATGCGCCTAAGTTATCACAGCTCAGATTAATGGTGGTGTGAAAATGAGTAGATTAAATAAAGGTCCCTTGCCCACCATTTTAAAAGGCAGGGGTAGATGTAATCCAATGTAGACAGATTTCTATTTAAACTGATTATATCCTGGCTCTTGAACGTTTTGTTTTATTTATAAATCCCTCAACTATGATAAATAAGGGAAGCCTTTCTGCATTTGCCGATAGAAAGTCAGAGAGATGGGAGGGGTACCTGTTTGGGAAAGCTTGTCCCTTCCCTGGGATACTTGGCCTGTGTCTCTCCCCTGTGCCAGCCATCCCTGGCTTGGGGCTCTGCGGAGTTCAGCCCAGCCCCCCCCTTCCAGTGACCTGGTCTCCTCTCTCCCTCGCCTGCCCGCCTTGCCCAGCCTGGGCTCTTGGTGGGGGTCCCCGGAATGGTGAAGGGGCTACACGAAGCTCACCAGCTCTATGGCAGGTAAAGACCCTCGCCCCGGGGACCAGGGACCCCTGTTTGCATTTCTCCTCGGGTGGCCTTCTCCTACCTTCCTGGATTCTTCCTTTCCCAACTCCCCTTCCTAATATCCCCTTCCCTTGCCAGGACTCTCCTTCCCAGGAACCCCCCTCCCCCCAGGACCCCTCCTCCTCCCCCCAGGACTTCCTCCACCCCCTGCTCTCCGGCCCCCCCAGGCTGCCATGGTCCCAAGTCCTGGCCTTCGCAGCAGCTGTGGCCCAAGATGGCTTCAACGTGACTCATGATCTAGGTCAGTGGGGCTGGGGGGTGTGGGGAGAGGCATGAGGTTGATGGAGAGGGGTGGAATCTTTGAGATTTGGGGCCCAAGCCAGAGAGGACTTCTCTTCTTGTTTGCTCCTCGTACCCCTCCCCACCTCATCCCACCCTCACTTGGAGGCAGCCTTAAATGAGGGGTTCTGGGAAGGGCCCACATACATCCCTGCCTCCTCCATAACAGGTTCCTAGGGGCCAGGGTGCTTAGGGCAGGCCTCTCAGCCCTCATCCGCCCCACCTATTGCACATCTCAGCCATCCAGTCCAGTCCCAGGCCCCCTGCCCAGCCCCCTGTCCCTGCCCCCAGCCCGAGCCCTGGCTGAACAGCTGCCTCCCAACGTGTCTGAGCGCTTCCGTGAGATGTTCCTACCCTTGGGCCGCCCACCACTACCTGGCTCGCTGCTGCATCGGCCCGACCTGGCTGAGGTGCTGGATGTACTTGGCACCTCTGGCCCTGCCGCCTTCTATGCAGGTGGCAACCTCACACTGGAGATGGTGGCTGAGGTGAGTACTCAGATGGGGGCGGGGTCATGCCCCAAGGACCCCTTTACAGGGACATCCTCTTCCCCTTTTCTTCCTTCCTTCCCTGACTTTCTTTCTATATATATTTACTGTGGATTGTGCTTATTTTAAATTCTAGAGTAGATAAAACTAACTTCTAATGATAGAAATCAGATCAGTGGTTGGTGGGGATGGGGATGTGGCATGAAAAACCTCCTGGGTGTTAGAAGAGTTCTGTCTAGGGACTAAGGGAGACACCTCTTTCACTGGTGACTGTCAGGACTGGGGAGACTGATACAAAAGGTTATCATCTAGCCCCAAAGTGTATCTTAGTCTGAGGCAGTAATGGGTCTGAGAACTGTCATTAACAGTTCAAAACTCCTAATGGAAAACTACGTTCAAGATTCAGATGCACAGACCAACTCAGTGGTTCTCCCATCTGTGCAATGGGCGTGATCATATCTATCTCTGCCATACATTGTAGGAATTAAATAGGTCCGTCATTCATTTAACATTCACGGAGTACCTGCTCTGGACCAGGCCCTATGCTAGGCACTGGAGGTATGGACGTGGTGGTAGAAGCCCATCTCAAACACATTTAACTAGAAAGTCCAGGAGAGTACTGGCTTTAGATCCTGCTGGCTCTAAGAGATCAATTCACATTATCAGGACTTGATCTCTTTCTCTATTTCTCTCTCTCACCCTCTCTCTCTACTCCCCCTACTTTTCCTCTGTTTGGATTCACTCTCAGTCAGATCCTTCCACCTGCTCCCCACTAGTCCATCTTAGGCCATCCTTGCAGCAAACTATCCCAGAGAAAGAACATTCTCATTCCCAGTAGTTCCAGCAAAAGCCTCAAGGTTGTGTCTCATTGGCCTGACATAGGTCTCATGACTATTCCCAAACCAATCACTGTGGCACAGAAAGGAATGCTCTGATTGGCCAGACCTGGGTCATGTGCCCTCTCCTAGAGGTGAAGAAGGAAACGAAGGAGACTGTAACAAAGGCCATCAGAACTTTGAAAGAAAAAAATCCCACGTTGAGTTTATTAACTTGCCAGACAAAGGAACAGATGCCAGCCAAGAAATGCAATGTGTAATTCACTAAAAGTAGATGAATCAAGGGTTTCAAATACTAAAAAATACAAAAAAGTAGAAGATTCAGAGTGGTCACGCTAATTTAGGATTGAAAATAGCACACTGGATAGCATGGAAATGAGTCCATTGGTTTGTACAAGATTGGTTCATTGGTCAGTGAAGAGTGGTCAGTTATGTCCAATAAGGGTCAGGCCTACCAGGATCATTCAAAGTTCATGATTTTGTAGTGACTTTAGTTGGTTGTGGTGAGATACACAATTCAGTTTTGATATCTCCCAGGCAAGTGCTGCTACAAGTGGAAAATCTTCCTTTTACGTAGTCAGAGAGGGCAACATAAGCAAAGACATGAAGGCATGAGTTCAGGAACTGCAGGTCACTCTATAGTTGTCTAAAGCTCACTGGGGAGTAGCAGGACATGAGATGGGAGAGGTTGGCAGGGGCCGGATCACAAAGGGCCTTGAATGCCAAGCTAAGGAGGTCATTCATGGAATATACCCAGCACAATGCCTGGCACATAGTAGGTGCTCAATGTTAGTGCTTTTACCCTTTCTTTTTTCCTGGGGTACTTTGGGCTGATGGGGTCACCATAGGCTACGATAGGGGTTGTGGAATGTTCAAAAGTTGTAAATAGTTGATGTGTCTGTGATCCAAACACGTATCATAGGCCAAGCCTACATGCTCACAGAGGTGGGTGGTCATTCTTTCCCTTCCAGGCTCAGCATGCAGGGGGTGTCATAACCGAGGAGGACTTCAGCAATTACAGCGCCCTCGTGGAGAAGCCTGTGTGTGGCGTGTACAGAGGTGACCTCTCCCCCAGCTCCCAGGGTACCCACTCAGGAGAAGCCTGTCTGTCCATGGCCACATCCTTTTGGCCTAGAGAGTGCTCTCCATTTCACAGGGGAGAAACTGAAGCAGTGAGCTGCCTGGGCAGCCAACTGTTGAAGCAAGCCAAAGCCAGCCCACCTTCTGAAGTAGCCATGGGGTCAGTTACCCCAAGTATTTAGGATATGGGGTGGTGGATCTAGTCAGAGGCTCAGACCTGGAAGTTGGGGTTCTGGACATAGGTTTCCTTGGTTGGGGCTCTGTGTTGCCTCAGCCCCATCCTCACTGCCCTGTACTTCCTAAGATGAATTTTTAAGACCAAAGTCCATCTAAGCTTTGGGGTAGAATGAACCCTTCAGGACAGTCATAGATCCACCCCTTCATTATGCCAAAAGGAAACTGAAGCCCAAGTAGGGAATGGAACTTAACCTGCCAAACTTAAGAAAACCAACAAGGAACCCAGAAAGCCAAGCTTACGACATAGATGGAATCCATGTTTGCTGAACCCAAAGTAGTGGGTTCTGGGTCCCTCAGAAAATTCTCAGGTTCTCTCCCCTCTAGGAAGGCCAGATCACCTCAAGCCCCAAGAAAGGCTGCCTCTGAGTTCAAGTCTCCAGGCCTCAGTCTCCAGCCTGATTCCTCTGCCAGAGGCAATGATATAAGAAACAGTGGAAAGAACATAGCTTTGGAGCCAGGAAGACCTGGGTTTGAGTACCAGCTATACCACTCACCTTCCCACTCTGAGCCTTGGTTCTCCCCTAAAAATGGACATAATAATCCCTACATCTCAGGGAGCCCATAAGGATTTGATGAGATGGTATATGAAGTTGCCCTGATCAGAGTGGGTACTGAGTGTGTATCGGGTTTTCCATTGTCCCTCCCCAGCCTGGGTTCTCGGCAATGCCAGTACCTTGAGTGCTGTGGCTCCCCCTTGACTCGAATGACCTTGGACCAGTTGCCTTTCTGTGCCACTGTTTCCACACCTGTAAAATGGGGATGATAATGGTACCCACTGTGAGAATTAAATGAGTTAATTAGTTAATGTTAGTGTTATGTGTCAGGTATTGTTGCTTCTTTGATGTCCAAACATCTAATCACAGAGTAGGAAATGTGGGGTTGGGTAGGACCAACAGGGGACCTAGATGGTATCCTGACCTGTGGGAGGAGCTGAAAGGAGACACATGGCAGACCAGGAATCTGGACATCTGATCACCTGTCCCTGCTCTGCCAATGGCCTGCAGTGTGACTCTGGGCAAGTCACAGCCCTCTTGAGCCTTGGTTTTCACATATGGTAGAGGAAACTGATGATCAGTGTTCTGAGTTCAAGTCTTGACCTTGCCCTTGACTTGCTATGTGAACTTGAGTAGGTCCTTTTGCCTCTCAACGCTTCAGTTTCCCCATCTGACGAGGGGGCTCAGTGCAGTGGTCTCAGTGTGTGTGATGCTGGGATGTGGAGATGGGATGTAGGATGTGAAGATGCCTTGACCTCTCCCCTGCCGTCGGTCATTTCCTATCCTTTCAGGCCACCTGGTTCTCAGTCCCCCACCCCCGCATACGGGCCCTGCCCTCATCAGTGCTCTCAACATCCTTGAGGGCTTCAATCTCACCAGCCTGGTATCCCGAGAACAGGCTCTTCACTGGGTGGCAGAGGTAAGGCCAACTCCTCCACCTCAACCTGGATTTGGAGACACTAGGAGTGAGGAGATAGTGTACTGCCAGAGGGCAGGACTAAATCACCTCCAGGTTTTCTCACACACAAAGATCCACTGGGTGTGGGTGCTGGAAGGGGCCTCTGCCACATCTCTGCTGTGTTTTCAGACCCTGAAGATCGCATTAGCCCTGGCCAGCAGACTAGGAGATCCTGTCTACGATTCTACAATCACTGAGAGCATGGACGACATGCTCAGGTGGGTCCTGGGCAGGACCCTGGGGGCTGCAGAGGTGGCGGGTGTGGGGAAAGGATCAGGTGAAAAGCAGCTGGTGTAGCAATAAGGCCTGAAGTCCCAAGTCAATTTTAGCACAAACTTGACTCACAGTGTGACACTGGGTGTCTCCCCTGCCCTTCGCCTTTCCTGTCTGTACAATGAGTTGGCCTACTTAATGTGGCTCTTAAATATTTTTGAGCCTAGCACAGCACCTCTATGAGCCTATCTACCCCCCTTTTGAGTAGAAAGAGAAAGCTTAATAACAATAAAAACAGTCTCCAAGCAAATACTGGAGATGGTGGGGATTTTGAGTATAAGTACCTTCTTTAGTAGCATTAACATAGTGGTAAGGTTGTGGGCTCTGGGGAGACTGCCTCCATTTAAATCCTGGCTTTAACATTCACTAGCTGTGCAGCCTTAGGTGACTAATTTAAACTGTCTTAAGTCTCAGTTTCTACAAAGGGACCTGACAATAATGGTATCAAATTTCTGAGGTTGTGGTGAGGAGTAAACAAGATCATACATGTAAAGCACTTAGCACATTGTCTGGGCACATAACAAATGATCAACAAATGTCAGTTATTATTAATTGGCAATGGGGTAAGAATGGTTAATATTTAACTGCTACTATAACTGACTTACAGGCTAGCTAAGGGAAAATCAGAAGCAAAAAGTACAGTTAATCTAAATTTGTATTGTTACTCAAACAACCCTCTGTGAATTCAGTTGGAAATGATGAGACTAAATTAATAGTTTATATGAAAAGCAAAAAGAGCAGCAACCCAAAACAACCACCTCAAAGCCACAAGGATAAAACATAAAACCAAAAAAAAACTTCCTCCCTCCCAACTACCTGAAATAAAGCCCTATGTGCCTGCTGCGTGGCCACCAGCCTTTTGCTTCAAAGCAGAGTAAATCTCTCCAGTAAACTTTGGTAACTTATTCTGTAATTACTGTGCATAACCCAACACACAGTTATTAGGTAAGAAAACCTCTGTTGAACTTTAAAAAGCCTGGAGAATTACATATTTCTTCTAAGATCAATGCAAACTTAGCTCTAAAACACACCTATATGAAATCTATTCCACTAATTCACCCAGTAAGTAGTTATTGAGGGCTTATTATGTGGCAAGTCTTCCTTACCTTGAAAAAAATTCTAATAGAAAGTAAAGATTCCTGTATGCAAAATCCTCCCTCAACTAAACTCTTACTAAAACATTAGTTCTAGACTATAAACATTAGTCTAGACTATAAACGAGTCCAGCTTGTTGATTCAAAACAAGTATTTTCTGAGCATCCACTATGTACCAGGCACTTTCATAGAAAGAATTCAGTGAGTAAAGTCAAGTAACTAAAAGGTTCTTGATTTAACATTAAATAAATTAAAAGTTGGTTCTAGAAGAGAATCTGAATGATATCTAAATAAATTCATTCAGTTCAACAGCTATTTTCTGGGTATTTCCTACATGTAGGCAATAGGTGAGCTTCTGCCCTCATAGACCTAATAGTCCAGTGGGGGAGGCAGATTTAATCAGATAATCACACAAACATCACAAAGTGTGGTAGGCGGGGTGTAACAGAGGCTGTTGGGCGCTCATCCCCCACCCCTTGTCTTTTCAGCAAAGTGGAGGCCGCCTACCTCCGGGGCCACATCAATGACTCCCAGGCGGCCCCTGCCCCGCTAATGCCTGTCTATGAGCTAGACGGAGCACCCACGGCCGCCCAGGTGCTGATCATGGGCCCTGATGACTTCATTGTGGCCATGGTCAGGTATGCCAGCTCAGACTCAGAACCTGGGACAAGGGATCATCTGAACCAGCAGGGAGGTGGGGGCTCACCTGACCCCACCTTTGCCCCCAGCTCCCTGAACCAGCCCTTTGGCAGTGGCCTCATCACCCCCTCCGGGATCCTGCTCAACAGCCAGATGTTGGACTTCTCCTGGCCCAACAGGACCGCTAACCACTCTGCACCCAGCCTGGTAAAGTCTTGCCTTCCTCCTCCCCTGGGGACCCTGAGGCTAGGAGGTACAGTGGTATGGCTGCTCCTTGCTCCCTACTTTCTCTAGGGTCTTCTATTACAAAGAAAAGAAGCCTAAACAAGATGTTCACTTCATCTCCAGCCCAGCTAAGTCTGGGGCATGGAGCCTGGTGGGTCCAAAGAACCTTTTCTCATTCTGTTACTGTCTCACTTTGTGACCTGGTGAAGGTCTTGCCCCTCTCTGGGCATTTTCTTCACCATGCAATGAGGGTATTGGCTCCCATTTGATGTTTGGGGCACTTTCCAGCACTAGTGGTCTGTTACTTCATGATGCCGAGCTGATGGGGCTCAGCCCTATGGCTGGGCACCAAAGAGGGACCCAAGGAGGTAGGAGTTTTTGTCTAGTTCGAGATCAGCACTCTTACACCCTGCATGCTGGGGCCCTGGCAGGGCAAAGACACATAGAGGTATTCAGTTTGGGGATGAGCTGTTCTTCCCCGTTGCCATCTTTGTTGGCTTGGTCCTTTCCCCTGCCAGCCATAGCAGCCTCATAGCTCAGTAGATCCACTTATCACTCCCCCATCCTCCCCAGCCATCCAGGGACCCTGCCCATTTCACAGACAGCAAACTGTTGCCTGGGAAGGGACCAGTCTCCCAGGAAAACTGGGCCTGTGGAATATGTAAAGGAGGGAGAGAGGTTGGAAGGGTGGTGGAGTGGCCCTTTCTCCACCCCAAATCCCCCTTGTGCTCTCTGTCTTTTAACAACAGGAAAACTCGGTGCAGCCAGGGAAGCGGCCACTCTCTTTCCTGCTGCCCACTGTGGTACGACCAGCAGAGGGGCTCTGTGGGACCTACCTCGCCCTGGGGGCCAATGGAGCTGCTCGGGGCCTCAGTGGCCTGACCCAGGTGAGGTTTCCTCCATGGTAGGCCTTTTGCAGCCAGGAGCCAAGCTGTGGCCTGGGCTGCAGATACTCCTTGTATCTGTGGCTTGTTTTCATCCCTTATGCAGTAAACATGAGCTGAGGCTGCCAGGCCAGAGAGGGATAATGATTCAATCCAGAGTTTAGAAGAAGCCAGGGAAGAGGCACCATTGTCACCCAGTCTCCTTTAATCTAGCCCAGGGCTCCCCTCCCTTCTCTCTGGACAGGGCAGGGTTCATAGCTAGGGGTGGTCTAGGGCAGAATATGGGTACCAGGCCCATCCTGAGCACTGGGACACGAACTACAACTGAGTTCCTGGTGAAAATGGAGCTCTGATGCTCCCTACGTTCCCAGGTTGCAGGATCTGGAATTGAAAAGAGCTATAGCAACTGGGCTGCCTGGGTTCTGTCAACCTCAAGTCCTATCATCCCTCTACCCAGCATCTGAATAGACAACCAGCCCTCTTTAGGGTCTGATTTTGAAAGGAAGGGCCTGCTACTCTCCAGAACTCAGAACAGTTCCAGGAATGTCTTGAGCACCTGATATATGTGCCAGGCACATATTTTGGCAGGTGGTGAGTTAACTATCCTGAGCTTTGGAATCAGACACCCCTGATTCCAGCTCAAGTGCTGCCAATTTCCAGCTATGTGATGCTAGGGAATTCACTTAACCTCTCTGAACCTGTCTCCTCACTTGTAAAATGGAAATAATAACAATAGCTAACATTTATAGAGTTCTTACTAAGTGCTGGCCACTGTGTTATGTGTATTAACCCTTTTAAGTTTCCCAACTCTGGGAGGAATCCTTATTTCTAATTTATAGATGAGGAAGCTGAAGCCCAGAGAGGTTAAGAAGTTAGGTCAAGTTCCCTCAGCTAGTAAGAGTGGGCAGGCAGTTCAGTTCCAGAGCCTGCTCACACTCCTACCTGCTAAACTAAAAGTACCCACATTCTGCCCTAGACCACCCCTAGCTATGAACCCTGCCCTGTCCAGAGAGAAGGGAGGGGAGCCCTGGGCCAGATTAAAGGAGACTGGGTGCTAGGTGTACCTCTTCCCTGGTTTCTTCTAAACTCTGGAGTGAATCATTATCCCTCTCTGGCCCTCAGATTCCCGCTCTGTGAAATGGGGGCAGTCATCAAAGCCTTGCCTGTCTTCTGGGGCTGTTGAGAGACTTAGATGACACCCTTGGTGTAAGGGTTCCAAAAATGAAGGAGTGTGGACCAAGGGTGAGAGCCAGGAAGTCCTGAACCGTCACCCCTGGGACAGCCCTGATTTTTTCTGCTCCTTGGCTACCCACAGGTTCTGCTGAATGTCCTGACCTTAAACCGGAACCTGAGTGACAGCCTGGCCCGTGGCCGCCTGCACCCGGACCTGCAGTCCAACCTCCTGCAGGTGGACAGTGAGTGCAGAACAGAGACCCTATGGGGTGGGCGCAGGGAGAGGTGGAGAACAGCGCTCCTCCCAAGGGTGCCCCTGCCTCCACCAGCACCAATTCCCTGCCAGTGAAAGTCTGGTTTCTTTCAACAAATTCCTATTGAAGCAATTAACAATCTGGGGCTTAGAATCCATCTTGCTGTTTCCTGGCTGTGTGGCCTTGAGAAATCCATGTCTCAAATCTGAACCTCAGTTTTCTCATTTGTAAAATAAGATACAGTTGTTCATTCTTCAAACCTTCATTTATTCAACAGTTTATATCGAACACCTGTTGTGCGTCAGGCATCATCCTGGGTGCTAGGGAAACTGTAAAGTTAGACAGGAGAATAAATAATCAAAGAAATATGAGACAGTAAAATAAGTGCTCTGCTGAACATTAAAGCAGGATAGTGAAATAGGATTGATTCAATGATCAGGGAAGCCTTCTCTTTGGTGACATTTAAGCTGAGATCAGAAGAGTGAGAAAGAGCCCACCATACAAAGAACTTGGGCAGAGCTTTGTAGGCCAAGGGAACAAGTGCAAAGAACTCAGGGCAGGAATGGGGTTGGTGTGTTTGAGGAATGAAAAGGAAACCAAGGTGAGTGAGGATGAGATGAGATTGGAGAGGCAGGCAAGGGCCAGATCATGGAGCTTATAGATGATGGTGAGGACATGGAATTTCCTCCAAGAACCACAGTGGCTTAATTTTAGATACAGCTTAATTTTGTGAACAGGGAAGTGTGTGCACCTTTGAGGAGTTTTTATTACAACAGACAATATATAAGACTATGCTAGTCCAAAAGAATACAGAATTGATTGAGGAACAGTCCTTGCCTGTTCAGTATTATTATCTCTGTTTTGCAGATAAAGAAACTGAGGCTCACAGAAGTTATAAACTAGTCAAAGATCAGCCTATAAGTGGCGGGACTGAGATTAGGACATATACCTGGCTAATTACCAAAGACTCAATTCTTTACCCCACAGCTCTTGATATCTCCTGAACTAAATCATTTTAGAAGCAGAGACCTAGATCCTCAGCAGTCACACCCTGTAGTTGGCCAGTGACACTTTGGATCCCAGCTGATGGATGAGGAGACCAATTCCCTGAAACAGAATTTTGTTCGACAAATATCTGTTGGTCTCTGTTGAATGTAAGGCTCTGTGATGAGTTACTTGGGGTAGCTCATCCTAGCCCTCCCTTAAGGGGCTCACGGTCTAAGATGAGTATATAAGGAATGGGGGCTTGATGAAGGGAAAGTTCACCCACCTGAGGCCTCAGGGAGGCTTTATGGAGGAGGTGACAACTAGCTGGGCCTTGAAGTATGAGCAGGAATTTGGCATGTAGAAGGAAAGGACATTCTGGACAGGAGGAATAGCCTGCGCAAAACCCAGAAAGAATGGCTCAGAGAGCAACCAGGAGGCCAGCTGTTTCCCAGACTTCCAAATTTACTCAGCACCTTCTTGACTTTTGCCACATGTATACACCATTTAAGCCATAATTTGCATAACATGCCTCTATAAATGAACCTCCTTTTTAACCTAAATGTATTTTAAAAGTAAACCTTACATTATAATCACAAATGGAAAAATGGCATCATTTGCCACAAATAGATGACAAATAGCTATTTAAAAAATGAAATATTTTTAGATTTTAGTTTTTTTGAGACAGAGTCTCACTCTGTCACCTGGGCTAGAGTGCCGTGGCGTCAGCCTAGCTCACAGCAACCTCAAACTCCTGGGCTCAAGAGATCCTGCTGCCTCAGCCTCCTGAGTAGCTGAGACTACAGGCATATGCCACCATGCCCAGCTAATTTTTTTTCTCTGTATATATTTTAATTGTCCAGCTAATTTCTTTCTATTTTTAGTAGAGACAGAGTCTCGCTCTTGCTCAGGCTGGTTTCGAACTCCTGAGCTCAAACGATCCACCCGCCTCCGCCTCCCAGAGTGCTAGGATTACAGGCGTGAGCCACCACGCCTGGCCAGATTTTAGATTTTAGTTTGATATTGTCACTTGTGGAAGGCTCTGAGGGCTGTTCTCTCTGTTAAAGAAGATTAGGAAATGTTAGAGATCAGACTGAAACTTGGTCCTTGCCATAATTGAAAGAATTGAAAGTGAATCACAAAGGGAAAAGATTTCCAACTAGGTGATATGATGCTGTTTAATATTGTGTCTTTATCTCAAGAACTACCTAAAGTCATCCTGTTTGGGGAAATAAGAAGACCAGATCTTTACTGAGGAGCAGTGGGAAGTGAAGTTACAGGGCTTACCGTGGAGGTCAATGTTAAGAAACATGGACTTTATCCAATGGAGTAGGGGAGGCGTATGACCTGATTTGTTTTATGTAGGGGAGGTAGATTGAAGAGGGAAAACTTAAGTCAGGGAAATATGAAAAGCAGCTGGGATATGGCCCAGGTGAGAGATAATGAGGACCTGAACTTATGCAAGAGGATGGGGATTTGTTCATCCGCCTAGTAAAGACCTGCTTAACATTTACTCTGTACTAACCCTGTATAGGCACTAGGGATCAATAGCAAACAAGACAGCATCCCTGCCCTCAAAAAGTTTATAATCTAGGCTGGCGCGGTGGCTCACGCCTGTAATCCTAGCTCTCTGGGAGGCCGAGGCGGGCGGATTGTTTGAGCTCAGGAGTTCGAGACCAGCCTGAGCAAGAGCAAGACCCCGTCTCTACTAAAAATAGAAAGAAATTATCTGGACAACTAAAAATATATAGAAAAATTAGCCGGGCATGGTGGCACATGCCTGTAGTCCCAGCTACTCGGGAGGCTGAGGCAGTAGGATCGCTTGAGCCCAGGAGTTTGAGGTTGCTGTGAGCTAGGATGATGCCACGGCACTCACTCTAGCCCGGGCAACAGAGTGTTTGTCTCAAAAAAAAAAAAAAGCTTATAATCTAGTGGGGAGGGGAGACACAGTAAATAAATAAGCAAATACAGGTAGCAATGAGTACTTTGAAAGAAAACAAAGCAAGGTAAAGATGGCAGAGACTGCTATTTTAGATAATGATCAGAGAAATTCTTGAAGAGGTGCCTTTTGACCAAAGACTGGAATAAAGTAAGGGGGCTAGCTTTGTGATTATCTAGGAGGAGAGCATTCCAGGCAGAAAGAACAGCAAGTGCAAAGGCCCTGAAGTAGAAGCATGTTTGGCCTACTTGAGGGACAGCCAGGAAGGCCAGTGTGCTGGAGCAGAGTTAAGCAAAGGAGAATAGAAGGAAATGGGGAAAGGAATTGAGAGAGGCAGCAAGGTCCCAGATGATGTTGGGCCTTAGAGGCCTTGGTAAGGACTTTGGATTTTATTCTAAGATCCAGAGCTGTTGGAAGATTTTGAACAGGGGAACTGACAAAGTCTAATGGTTTAAAAGGATCCCCTTGGCTACTGTGTGAACTGGCTATAAGGAAGGAAGGACTGGAAGCAGGGAAACCAGTTTGTAGACTATGCAGTAATCCTGGCAAGTAATGATGGCAGGTTGGCCTAGGTAGGTGGAGATGAAGACCCGAAAGCCCTTTTTCCTTCTTCCAGTATTAAGAATGTATATTATTGCTTACTTACCATATACAAGGCTCTGAGCTCAGTGCTTTCTGTGCGTTTTCTCCTTTAATCCCTGTAACAACTTCATGCTCTTATGTGATCCACGTTTATACATGAGGAGACTGAGGCTCAGAGAGGTAAAGCAATTTGCCCAAGGTCATACAGCTCCTTGGTGGAGCAACCAGGACTAGAACTTAGATCTGACTATAGGACTCCTGAGCCAGTGCTCTGAACACTCTGAATGTGTATATGTTGGGGGGTGGTTTTCAGGTGAGTTCACAGAGGAAGAGATCGAGTTCCTGGAAGCCAGGGGTCACCATGTGGAGAAGGTAGATGTCTTATCCTGGGTCCATGGCAGTCGGAGAACCAACAACTTCATCATCGGTGTGAAGGACCCTCGGAGCCCAGATGCAGCCGGAGCCACCATCCTGTAGAGCAGTGGGGTGGGGCAGGGTCTCTGCTCCCCCACTTTGCATGTTCCCAGAGTCCCTCCTTCTCCCAGGTTTGGTCTCAGGGGGACCCCAGGGATGCCCCAGATTAGGGGCCAGAGGAGATGCTTAGCAAACCCAATCCCAGAATAACTGGAAAATTCTCCATCAGGAAGCCTATAGTGGTGGTGGTGAGTGTCAGTATCTGTGACCAGGCAGGCGGGACCTTGAGGAATCAGATTATCTGTCTGTCTGTCTCCTCTCCTCCCTCAGCCATGCTGGCCCTGAGCTTAGGGATGTGCTTGCAAACCCTTCTCGAGGGTCTCACAACCCCAACATCTGCAGACTGGCCTGACCTGGGCCTTGTCTTCCAGCTCCCTTCTCCTGTCCCCAGCCTCATTTCTTAAATGACTAGGAATTTTTTAATGGACCATCATGGGGAGAGGGTGCTCCTCTCCTCTTCCCAC
>NW_012136303.1:1655963-1657524 GCF_000956105.1 Propithecus coquereli
GGGGTCTCGCTCTTGCTCAGGCTGGTCTCGAACTCCCGACCTTGAGTGATCCACCTGCCTCGGCCTCCCAGAGTGCTAGGATTACAGGCGTGAGCCACTGCACCCAGCCTGTTCTGTTTCTTGATTTGGGTGCTTGTTAGACACATGTGCTTACTTTGTGAAAATTCACCAGGCTTTATGCTTATGATTTGTGACTTTTATGACTTTATATTATATTCTAATAAAAAGTTTGAGAAATTCAGAATATTTTTGAGAACAGGTTTTTAAGTCCTCAGAATATTTCTCCCATTCCCTTTCCTTTTCTCTTTTTCTTTTCTTCCTGCCTTCTTTCCTTTCTTTTTTCTTCCTTCCTTTCTTTTTTTGTCACTTCTTGGTACCTTTCCATTTTTTTTAATTGTGTAGTTATCGCTCTATTTCTTTTATTTTTCAATCCTTTTCTCCTGAACGGCAAGCCATTGCTTGCCCATATTATTCCTTTATGCAACGTAGGAGTGACCCTCTCCTCAACCCACTTTATTTCCACTTGTCTAAAAATTGTTAACAATGAAAGGATTTTGTAATAATAACAAGACATTTTACTGTCATCTACTTGTAAATTATCATAATAAATTTACAAATTACAATGTCTGCCATATGACTGGCACCCACTTAAAAGAGATACTCTCTGGCAGGGCACAACTTGCCCAAATAAATTTTGTAAGCTTGTCATTTGGCACTATTGTGATGAACCCTGCAGAGAGTAGAATGTTGACACTCTCTAGGTGGTTTGTTCTCCCCCGCCCACTACCGTTTGCTATTGTTTTCCTTAAAGACATCATTCAAGTATTCACTATCAATCTTATTGTTATAAAACTTAAGCCCATTTGGATACACCTATGAAAGGAGAAGTTCAATAAATGCTAATCAAATTGTTCATAGCAAAGAATAATTGATCTACTTTCTCTTTACCCTAGTCTGAAGGCAGAACGATCCTGAGTGTTTTAGAACTGCTTTTCTTGTTCAAAACATTCTGTGAAAGAATTTGATAACTTCTTCAGAAGCCTCTGTTAATCTGTTGCTTGTCATGGCTATCGCATGCACTGGGCATTCTTCTAAACGTTTATATGTATTAACTCATTAATCTTCTTGACAACCTTATGAGATAGGAGCCCTTATTATCTACATTTTACAGATGAGGCAGCTGAAGCACAAAAAAGTTAAGTTATATTACAAGACGATATTGCAAAAATAGTTTCCTTGGGGAGCGTACAGTCTACTAAGAACAAAAAACAAAACAAGAAACACATAAAACTTTAAAAACAGTCAAAATAAAAGAGAGAATACTTTAGACCCTGTTGAACAAGTCATTTATCACTTTTTGGTCCCTGTTTCCTCATCTGTATAACAAGGAAGTTGGATTTGCCCAAGATCACATAGCTAATAAACGGCAGAGCTAGAACCTGAACTTGAATGTTGTGGCTTCAAAGCCCAATCTCTAAAAAAAAAAAAAAAGAAAAGAAAAATTAGCCAGGCATGATGGTGCACACCTTAGTCCCAGCTACTTGGGAGGCTGAGGCAGGAG
>NW_012136303.1:1659354-1661417 GCF_000956105.1 Propithecus coquereli
TGGCTTGAGTCAGGGCTATAAATATGCCCATCACCCAAATAGTGTTTATTGTACCCATTAGGTGGGTTTTGCCCCTCTCCTCCTTTGTCCTCCGCCCTGCTTAATTTCCAATGACTTTTACTTTCCTTTGTGCACTTGTGTGCCCATCAGTTAGTTCCAATTTATTACAGAGTACATGTGGTGTTTGTTTTTCCATTCCTGAGATACTTCGCTTAGGATAATTGTCTGCAATTCCTTCCAAATTGCTGCAAATGGCATTAATTCATCCTTTTTATGGGTGAGTAGTACTCCATGGTGTACATATACCACATTTTGTCAATTCACTCATGAACGGATGGGCACTTGGTTTGATTCCAGATCTTTGCAATTGTGAATTGTGCTGCAATAAACATTCAGGTGCAGGTGTCTTTTTGATAAAATGACTTCTTTTCCTTTCGGTAGATACCCAGTAGTGGGATTGCTAGATGGAATGGTAGGTCTACTTTTAGTTTTTTGAGAAATCTCCATGCTGTTTTCCGCAGGGGTTGTACTAATTTGCAGTCCCACCAACAGTGTATAAGCATTCCTTTCTCTCTGCATCCACACCAGCATCTGTTGTTTTGGGACCTCATTCTAACAGGAGTAAGGTGATATCTCATTGTGGTTTTAATTTGCATTTCCCTGATGATTAGTGATGCTGAGCGTTTTTTCACCTTTCTTGGCCATTTGTCTATTTCTTTTGAAAAACTTCTGTTCATGTCTTTTGCCCACTTTTTAATGGAGTTGTTCAGGCCAACTGATCTTTGACAAAGCAGACAACAATGTACACTGAGGAAAAGAAGCCCTATTCAATAAATAGTGCCGGGAAAACTGGCTAGCCATATGCAGAGGAATGAAACAGGACTCCTATCTCTCACCATTCACAAAAATTAATTCAAGATGGATAGAAGACTTAAATGTAAGGTATGAAACCATAAGAATTCCAGAAGAAAATATAGGGAAAACTCCTCTAGATATCAGTCTAGGCCAGGGGTGGGGAGTCTTTTCATTTTGGAAGAGTGCATTAATTTAGCTGCAATCAAATAAGGCCATAATCAAGAAACTTGAATTAGATATACTTAAAAATGTACATTATTTTGTAAAAATCTAACTAATAAGTACTTAATAATTTCAAAAATGTTAAAGTTAACTAACCTTTTAATGACTTTGTTGTGTCTGCTTTTTGTTGGAAAGCATTTGAATATTTGGTTGCAGCATGGAGGTCCATAGTTTCAGTTGATCCTCTAAATGGGTATCGGTCATTTGTGACCTTAGGGCATCTTGATTTGGGGTAGGTGGGAGAATGTAGATTCGCAGCAATAAGTGGTCGAAAAGCAAGAAAGCATTTTTGGGGATGTTACCAAAGGTGCGTGTATTTATGGCATTTTTCCATATTTCAGTTGGATCTTTCTTAGCATCCAACAATGATTTTAAAATGTCATCTACTGGCCGAGCGACTATAATCCTAGCACTCTCGGAAGCCAAGGTGGGAGGATCCCTTGAGCGTAGAGACCAGCCTGAGCAAGAGTGAGACCCTGTCTCTACTAAAAATAGAAAAAAACTAGCTGGGCATGGTGGCACATCCCTGTAGTCCCAGCTACTTGGGAGGCTGAGGCAGGAGGATCGCTTGAGCCCAGGAGTTTGAGGTTGCTGTGAGCTAGGCTAACACCATGGCACTCTACTCAGGGCAACAGAGCGAGACTGTGTCTCAAAAAAAAAAGTCATCTACCGAGAGCTTAATCAATTCCATCTGTAGTTCTTTAGGTGCCTTGATGATATCAACTATGTGAGGCTGAAATGCTAATTTGAGTGTGATGTCATGATTCTCAAAGTCAGTGATTCTTTCATTGTATTCTCCAGTTAATAGGTCCATAACAACTACGTATTCTTCAAATGATTCACATGTGTCACCCTGCTCATCAATGACCTTTGCTAATTGGGGATAACTCTTCATAGCAAAGGAATCTTCTGTTATGATCCAAATGAAGTATAAAACCTGCTCCAGGTCAGTAGTATCAGTTCATTCATCCAAAGTGATTGAATAA
>NW_012136303.1:1670637-1673210 GCF_000956105.1 Propithecus coquereli
GGCGCGGGAAAATGGCGCCGGGCGACCGTGCAGCACGGCCGGCACTCGGGCCCGGCCCGGAGCCGCCCCGCCCGCCGCGCTTGTGTCTCGGTCGCCATGTTGGGGAGCGGGCCCGGGGCCTGCGGGCGGGGGCGCTGGAGGGAGCGGCGGCCAGGCTAGGGTTGGGGAGGGTGCGGGGCGCGAGGTCCGGGGCGCTGAGGGAGTGCACGGCTGGCCGGGGTCTGCACCGGGTGGCGCTCCAGGCCTGGGGAACAGGCAGGAGCCAGATGTGGGGTCATGGCTGGGGTTGCGGAAAAAGAACACTGGGTCCGAACGGAACCCGGGTCGGGGTCCGTAGGCTGAGGGGATAGCAAGACGTGGAGCTGGGTTAGGCCGTGGGCGGTGTTAGAACCCCAGTGCAGGTAGGACCTGGGGGCTGCGGGAGCGGCATAAGGGCCGAGCTCAAGCTGTCAGGGCTGGAGCAGTTCTTTGCGGGGAGGGGAGGAGGTGTTTGGTTAGAAATGGGGGCCCTTCGGGTACAGATGCGTGTATCAGATTGAGGTGGTCCTTGGGGTCCTGGAGCTGAATTGCAAGTCCGTATAATTCCTAAGAGACTGAGGACTTACGTGCCCCCAGGATCCTCCACCCCTTATTGCGGGGAGCAACAGGAAAAGGAAGGGATTTGATGAGAGAAAAGGGGGACTGAGGTTTGGGTGCAGGAGCTAGCCGGCAAAAAGGGTACAGAGAGTGGAACTGGTTGGCAAGATAGGAAAGAACCTACATCAACTTAGGGAGTTGTGTGTGTGTCTTTAAAAGGAGGGACCAGGCTGTTTGAGGGCGGTGACTCAAGGTATCTTCCCTGGAAGGGGACAGCCTACAGCTTAAGAGCAGGGTCACCTGGAGAGGTCATCAGAAAGACGTTATTGAAGCCAATAAGAATGATGAAGAAGAGTGAATGTGTAAAAACTGCAAGAGCCTGAGTGATCATATAATGATTTCAAATCATGTAGTGATTTTAACTGAGACATTGAAAGGTAAAGCTGACTTCTCAAGATCTTATTAGTGGTAGAGGGGCTCCTGAAAATGGTTGGCTGCCTCCTCATTCAACACATTGCTTTAAAGGAACTTGCTAGCTAGGAGAAAAGTATTAAGTCAAACATGACAGTATTTATTAAAGAACTGTTAATTAATTTGTTTTGTTTTTGTAACGAGTTTGTCAATACAAAGGTTGAGGGATATACAAAAAAGTATAGGTGACCAGCTATTTGATTTTTCCTAGCTTCCCCCATTTGTGCAAAGAAATTATCTTCAAGACCCTCTAACTTTCCAGTGTTTTAAGAGATTCTTCCTCTTTTCTAGGTGATTACTGTACAGTAAAAGACGCAAAAAGCCTTAAAAAAAACCCCAGTGGACCGTGGTAGAGACCCAGAATTTCTATTGTGTTTAAACCTTAATTGAATTTCCATCATGATTGAGAAGAATTCAAAGTTCATGTGGGCTGTGGGAGAGTTCTGAAGGAAACTATTTAAATCAATCATGATATAATAGGTCCTGGGCCCCATGTAATCAAAAGGGACTTTCAACAAAAAAGTTATGAGGGTATTCATAAAATAAGATTTTCAATACTATATATATACAGCAACACAATTCATTTGTTCTGTGTCTTTGTAATGCAGTACGATATAAATATATTTGTGAATTCTGTTGATACAGAGTCACGGATATTGCTTATACTAGAATGGTTTGTTACCTACATTCATATTTGAATAAAATGGTAACTTCCAGTTAGAGGTTAATGAATAAAGAGGTACTTTTTTTTTTCCTATCCAAGTTCATGGACCACGCTGAATTCTATCTCTGGACTCAGGTCTCTGAGCCCCCCAGGTTAAGAAACCCTACATTTAACTACCAGGCATGTCTTCCATTCAACGTTTACTGTGCCTCAAGACATCTACTGCATGTCAAACATTATGCTGGCCTCTGAAGATTCAGAGTTCTTTAAGGCAGAGTCATTCCACTTTGGATATTCAGTCCCATGAAAGAAGGAGACATGTAAACAATGACAGTTCAGGATGGTAAGTGCCAAAGGAGAGTTATTAAAGGTTATTAGAACACAGAAGTGGATGTGTCTCTGCTTTTAGGAATTGGGGAAAGTTTTCTGAAGGAGTGACGTTTGAGATGTGTCCTGAAAGATACAGAAGTTTCCTAGTGAGAGGAGAGTTTTTCAGGTAAAAACTTACGTTTTCAGGGAATTTTAATTGAATGTGGCTGTAGCATAGAGTGTGTGTGAAAGTGTAATTAGAGATAAGACTGGTAAGGTTGTTTGGAACCTGGTTGTGAAGGACCTTGCTAAGGAGTTTGGACTGAATCCTTAGCTGAAAGGGAGGCATTCAAGATTTTCAAGAAGGAGGTGTATGATGAGGTTTAAATGTTTTTTTTTTTTTTGCTTATAAAAGGACATGTTAATGTGTAATTTGTAATGTGCTGTACAACTGTACACTATTATTATTACAGCAGCTCATTGCACTAGAGTTAGCATCCTTTACTTCTAAAAGCATATTCCCAATAATGGATAATACTTTATTTTTTGTTTT
>NW_012136303.1:1673260-1674800 GCF_000956105.1 Propithecus coquereli
GCTTGAGCCAGGAGTGTGAGGTTGCTGTGAGCTAGGCTGATGCCACGGCACTCTAGCCCAGGCAACAGAGTGAGACTCTGTCTCAAAAAAAAAGAATTTATGACTAAGACTCCAATGGCAATTACAGTAATAGCGAAAATAAATAAATGGGACTTGACTAAATTAAAAGGCTTCTGCCCGGCTAAGGACATAATCAACAAAGCAAACAGACAACCTACAGAATGGGAGAAAATATTCACAAACTACACAACCTATAGGGCTAATATCCAGAATCTACAAAGAACTCAAGCAAATCAGCAAGAAAAAAACAAACAACTCCAGGCTCTTTTAAATCCTTTTGGTGTTATTTTCATAGGCTCAAAGATCCAAGATGCTCCCTTGTGGTGGCTGCCTATTGTTCTCTTTGTGTTTCTCTCCACCCCCTTGGGCCCTGTACCCAGCATGGCACCTAGAATTCA
The DNA here is from genome assembly GCF_000956105.1 of Propithecus coquereli. Lineage (NCBI taxonomy): Eukaryota > Metazoa > Chordata > Mammalia > Primates > Indriidae > Propithecus > Propithecus coquereli. Next base: position 1,673,719 of record NW_012136303.1, read on the forward strand.
CACACACAAAAATATTTACCAAGTGCCTACTCTGTGACAGGCACTGTGCTGTGTCCTGAGGAAACAGCAGTAAATAAGATACATAAGGTTTCCTTCTGTATGGAGTCTGTAGTCTGGTGGCAAAGAAAAGTAATAAACAACCTAGAATAATCTATTGAGGACAAGTACATGGTGCTAAGAGAACCTGTCTGGGAAGTGGTCAGGGAAGGTATCCTTGGGGTAGTCAGGTTTGAACTTGGATCTGAAGGCTGATGAGTTATCTAAGCTGGGAGAGCATTGCAGGCAGAGGGATCAGCATGTACAAGAGTCCCGAGAACGGAAGGAGTACAATGTGTAAAAAATTGTCACTTTAGTTATGACCCAGAGAGAGGGGAAGAGGCCCCTGAGATAAGTCTGGTGATGTGGGGAGGGCAACAGAAGACATTTATTTGGCAATATCTTAAGAGCAATGTAGAGCCATCAGATGCCTTTAAGTAGGAGAGTGAAATAATCAGATTTCCAACTTAGAAACATTACTCTGACAGCAAGGTGGAGAATTGATTTTGGGGGGTCTGGTTGGATGTGAAAAGACAGTGTGTGGCTACTGCACCAGTCTGAGCACAGTGTGCTCAGAAAATATTTCTGAAATGAAAGGGTTCCTGACTGCCTTTCTTAACTGGGACCAATATAACTGACATATTCAATTAGTTTATGACGCACCTGCTCATCTATCTCCTATGATGGTCATAACAGCCCCCTAACTCCCATTTTACAGATGAAGAAGCTGAGGTTTAGAGAGGCAAAGACAAATCACACAGATACCAAGCTATGAATCCAGGCCTGTATGATGGACATCAACTCCAGTGCTGGGGAGGCCTCTCTACATTTGGGAAGAGAGGAGGGGCCACACTCGTTCACTCAAAAATTCTACTATTGAGCACCTAGCTTGCAAGGGTGGTACTGACGGCAAAGGGTAGAGAGGATTCATAGGCAAGTAATAATAAAGGCTGTTATCTTTATCATTCTTAAAGCTATTATCAGACACTACGTGTCAGGCACTGTGACAAGTGCTTTCTATATCTTCTCCCATTTCCTCTTCATAA
>NW_012136303.1:1674850-1677185 GCF_000956105.1 Propithecus coquereli
GGCATGGTGGCACATCCCTGTAGTCCCAGCTACTTGGGAGGCTGAGGCAGGAGGATCGCTTGAGCCCAGGAGTTTGAGGTTGCTGTGAGCTAGGCTAACACCATGGCACTCTACTCAGGGCAACAGAGCGAGTCTGTGTCTCAAAAAAAAAAAGTCATCTACCGAGAGCTTAATCAATTCCATCTGTAGTTCTTTAGGTGCCTTGATGATATCAACTATGTGAGGCTGAAATGCTAATTTGAGTGTGATGTCATGATTCTCAAAGTCAGTGATTCTTTCATTGTATTCTCCAATTAATAGGTCCATAACAACTACGTATTCTTCAAATGATTCACATGTGTCACCCTGCTCATCAATGACCTTTGCTAATTGGGGATAACTCTTCATAGCAAAGGAATCTTCTGTTATGATCCAAATGAAGTATAAAACCTGCGCCAGGTCAGTAGTATCAGTTCATTCATCCAAAGTGATTGAATAATATATATTTTCCTTTTGAAGTATTGCATGAAGTTGTTCTGTTAAGTTGAAGCCTAATTAATGCTGCCAATTAGTTATGGCTCTCCTTGAAAGAGGCAGTTGTTTGTACTTTGAAACATAATCAGGGTCTAAGCATCCTACAATTTCCACAGTGCATTCTTTCACAATTTCTACATCACTGAATGGCTTCCCTTTCTTCCCTGGGTATGTAAGCTACTTTATAAGTTGTTTCAGTGGCACTATTTCCAGGTCTTATTGCTCCTTAAAGGAATTGTATTTCCTTTTGTTTTTCATTTTTTTAATTTCTGCAATACAACCTTTCATGCCTCTCCCTCTAATTTAAAATATTTGTGGTCCTTATGAGTGTTATAATGCTGATGAGCATTGAATTTCTTTAATGTTGATATTGCAGTATCACAAAGCAAGCAAATCATCTTCTCTTTAGCAGAAACAAGATAATATTGCAATTCTCAATCCTCATTAAAAAATCTGTTTTCTCTTGTCACTGAATCTGATCAGAAGTCAGGATCGGAGGAGCTTCCTCAAGGCACTCGCCAGATGCATCCACACAGAAAACGAACCACGTTCACTGAGAAGCAACTGAAAGCTTTGATCATCTTGTTCAATGAGAACCCACATCCAAACCCCAGCCTTCAGAGAGAGATGGCCTCAAAAATCGACATACATCCAACAGTACTGCAGGTTTGGTTCAAGAACCATAGAGCAAAACTCAAGAAAGCAAAATGCAAGAATGTTCAGCAAAAACAAGCAGCTCAACAGCCACAGATACCTGAAGGTGGAATCAAGACCAGTCCCAGCCAGAGAAATACAGAAATAAAACCCAGATCCCCGAACGCCGCCTATCCTGCAGCCCTCATTTACGTGGGGCACCAGACACCCTCATACCAACTCAGCTTGTACCCCAACATTAAGGTCCCTACAGATGTCTTCTTTGGCCACAGAATAGTCCTCTTTGGTGCTGCCAAGACCCTAACATTTACTCCCTCTATCCTATTGTGAAATCCCAGGTTGGTTCTCCACGCTTCAGTCCTCATGTTTTTGGCTGTTCACTTCTACAAAGCAGGGAGAGACACCAGCCATAAAAGGTCACGTGTAATGATTCCTATTCAGGAGACCACAAGAGGTAGACAGATGCAGCAACATGTATGGATTTCAGAAACACTATGTGGCCCCAAAGAAAGATACAAAAGGCTACATACTGTATAATTCCAGTTTATATGAATTCCTAGAGCAAGGAAAAGATTAGTGGCTGCCCATGTGGAAAGAATTAAATAGAGAGGGACAAAACAAATTTATTGGGGTGATGGAAATGTTTCATGTCTTAATTAGGGTGGGAATTACCTTGGGGAGTAAATTCATCATAACACTCAGAACCGTACATCTAAAATCTCTGCATTTTATCTTATATAATTAAACCTCAATAAAAACTATATAATGAGAAAAAAAAATCTGTTTTCTTCCTTCAGTGTTCTCTTGGTCTTCTTTGACATGATGGGCTGTTAAGTGGACAATTAAAAAATACTGTTGAGCTGTGCAACTATTCACAAATTCCACTTCAAGCAGAAACACAGTGCACCATTGTCAAAAGCTAGTAACAGACTGGCATACTTGACCCCCACAAACTCTTGCCAACCAGCCTCATGGGGTAATGGCACCAGTTAGGCAGGGGAAGTTAGAACTAAATCACGAGCATAGCAGCTGTCAACTTAACCCCTATGGCTTACTAATGTTCTATAATAATTGCACTGGTCAATCTGGGAGGATTATTTCGTTGAAACGTATTTTATTCTTCAGTATGTTAAATATGTTCGTTTAAAAAATAAAAATATAAAAGACA
>NW_012136303.1:1687504-1694716 GCF_000956105.1 Propithecus coquereli
CTGCCCGACACTTGATGAATGTTACTACTATATGTGCACATAAGTGTTGATCAGTTAATACCAATTTGATGGTGAGTACATGTGGTGCTTCTTTTTCCATTCTTGTGATACTTAGTAGAATCGGCTCCAGCTGTATCCAGGATAATACAAGAGGTACTAAATTACCATTGTTTTTTGTGGCTGAGTAGAACTCCATGGGATGAGGTTTAAATTTTAGGAGATAAATGGATGCTCTTTGGAAGGAGGGTAGACTGAAGAGTAGGGAAGAAATAATGAGGGTCTGAACTAAGGCAGAGACTATAGGCATTGAGTGACATGAGAATTTTCAGGTGTTGATAAGTGATATTGTGAGTGGTTAAAAAAGGGGAAGGATTTTTTAGATTTCTAGTTTGGGATGGTGGCTGTCAAAGACGTTAAAAAAAGGTGAGAGGAAAATGATGAGAGAATTGTCACAGATAATAACGGAGAAAAGATTTTTTTGGTAGAGTAATAGACTTTTGGAAAACCATTGAGAGCTGTCCAATGTGGTGTAGTTTTTGCTTAAGGAAGTCAGTGGTAAGTATCAGCAGACATAAAAGGCAGGGAAAATCATGGAAAGTCTCCTAGAGTGCAGGAAAATCACAGCTATCTATGTCAGGGGTCAGCAAACTGTGGTCCATAGGTCAAATCTGGCCCACCACCTGTTTTTGTAAATAAAGTTTTATTGGAACACAGCAACACTCATTCATTTACATATTGTCTATGGCTGCTTTCACACTACCAATGGGGGAGTTGAGTAGTTGTGACAGAGATGTTGTGTCAGCTCACAAAGCTGAAAATACCCTTTACAAAAACGTTTGTCGACCCCTGATCTATGTGTCTGAATGTTGGATGTTAAATCTCTGATTTGCCACCCAATTTCTATACTATGGAGAATAACCATCTTGGCTCTGCCCCTTTGGCTGGATTCCCCATGCTCTGTGCACCTGAAGCATGACATAGACCCCTGAACATTATCTATCAGTCAGTGACGGCAAGTTCTACTGTTCTGGAGTATGCTGTGTGGCAACTGTGGTAGTGCTAGGTTTATATAGCTTAGACTGGGCCTTGTTTTGCCATTTTTCTATTGGGCTGTCTTTTTCAAAAGATTTCTTTATGTATTCTAATTATTAATCCTTTGTTGTTTATATGTATTACAGATGTCACTTCCCAGTTTATTGCTTATTTAAAATATCTGTTTAAGGTGTCTTGTGTTGAAAAGTTCTGAATTTTAATGTGAGACTTAATAATCTTTTCCTCCTCCAAGTTATTCCTTATATTATCTTCTGGAATCTCTACTATTTTGCCTTTAATGTTTAGATCTCTAATCCACCTAGAATCGATTCTTGTGTGTGGTGTGAGGTAGGATCCAGTTTCATTTTTTCCCTATGCATAACCAATGATCCCAGCACCATTTATTGAATGCGGCTTGCTCTCAGATTTTGAGGCTGTTTTTGGTGGAGTCTGTCGGAGGTCCTGATTCCAGCTCTGCTACTTGCTAATTGTGTGACCTTGGACAAATTATATAAAACCTCTTTGTGTCTCAGGTTCCCCATCTTTAAGATAAAGATAATAGTGCATATTTCATAGGGATGTTGTGAGAATTAAATGAGTTAATTCATGTAATGTGTAGAACAGTGCCTGGCACCTAGAAAATGCTCAATAAATATTGCTGTTACTTAGACTACTATTCATTTCTGATTCCCTAACACCTGGCACAGGGTAGGAGCTCACTACGTTCAATTAAATTGTCAAGTTAATTTCGCTTTCAGGTCAAATCAGAATGGTTGAGAGGTATGCTAAGTGTTGCAGGAGATGCTTCCACAGAGCTGCTTAGTTTAGAGACTGCCTCAGACTGTCTGCTGGGATGGAACACCTCCCACACCATCACTTCTTTTGCAGAGAACTTCTGTAGCAGAGGATACAAACTGGCAACCTATGGTTAGATTTGACCTGTTTGGTTTATACAGTATTTTTATTGTCTTAAGATTTTACACAAACTTCTGAGTTTCTGACTTATCTTGAAAAATTGGAAGATCCGTCAACACCAAGCCTGTATTCTCTCATAGCAGTAACTAGCTGAAACTTTTAAGTGGCAAACATGTTTCCTAATTCTGAGTGGCCTGCACTACTCTCTTGCTTTGCTCATTTACTGTTACAGCCCTATAGACATTTGATTTTCTGATTCTTACTTTACTGAGGTTTTGAATATTCCCTCCCCCCCAAAAAAAACTGGTAAATAACATATTGGGACAGGGGCAGGATGGCCAGAAATTGACAGATGAGTTTGTGGGCATGTGAATACTAAATCTATTTCTAAGGTTGAGCCATACTTGATCGTAATGAATAAAATGATAATTGAAGTTAAAAGACGAGGTGAAATCCATTTCAACTCTCTGAATATTTAGGCATTTACAATGTGCTGGGTGCTATATTACATTAGAAATTACCCCACATTGGTAATAGAAAAGAAAATTAGCTGGCCAGCTTTATGAGATACCGTGGAAAAGATCTTTTTACTTGGGATGTGGAGCTGTTGTCCAAGAGAGTAGTTGGATGAGAGAGCAGAAATACAGGAATTCTTTTATCAAACATTGATTGAGCCCTACCATGTACATTGCAAACTTGCCAGAACTCTATAGGATACCAAGATAAATCTAGCCAGGGTTTGTGTGATGAGTGTCTGTAATGTGTTATGGGGCTGGGATATCAGAGAGTGGTGCCCGAAAGAGGTGGCCTAGGAATGGAGCTGCCAAGAAGAATGGTTAGGATCCTTTCCCCTCCCCCTCCCCCCACCCCCAGACAAGCTCTTGCTCTGTTGCCCAGGCTGGAGTACAGTGGAACTATCATAGCTCAGTAAACCCTCAAACTCATGGACTCAAGCGAGTCTCAGCTTGAGTCCTGTCTCAGCCTCCTGAGTAGCTGGGATTACAGGCGCGTGCCACCACGCCGAGCTAATTTTTTCTGTTTTTAGTACAGACAGGGTCTTGCTCTTGCTCAGGCTGATCTCACAGCAACCTCAAACTCCTGAGCTCAGGTCATCCTCCTGCCTCGGCCTCCCAGAGTGCTAGGATTACAGGTGTGAGCCACTGCACCCAGCTGATCCTCCCTCCTTGGCCTCCCAAAGTGTTGGGATTACAGGTATAAGACACTAGGCTGGCCTCATTTCTTTTCTGTTATGAATTATACTTAAATATAATTTTTCTTTCTAACCGCAGAAACAATCTATGCTTATGGTAACAAGCTGAGCATCATCTGGTGTATGAAGAAAAAGCCAACCATGTCCTCTTCTCCAGTTTGTATCGTACAAACTGCCCAAGCGTTAATAGCCTAGCTTCATTCTTCTGTATTTTCTCTATGCTCTTAGAAACACAAATATACATACTGATTCATTTGCTCTGTTGTTTTATGTGATTATTATGATTCTACAGCTTTTTTTTTTTTAACTTTTTAGGATATCATACATTTCCTTCTAAATCATTAAACAAATATCTAATTTATTTTTTTTGCTTGCTGAATAGTATTCTGTTTATGTAGGTTTCACTCAGCGGGTATTCAAGTTGTTTCTGATTTTTTCCCCATCACAAACAGTATTATAATAGACATCCTTATACCTATATCTTAAGTAATGGAGCTTTTACTGTTGTAGAATAAATCCCCAAATGTGGGTTAAAAGGTCAGCTTATTTCAGTCTTATTATGAACTGCTAGGTTATTTTCCACAAAGATTGTCAAAGTTCTTATTCCCACTGCCACTAGGTAACAAGCATCTTTTTAATTTTTGCCAATTGACTGAGTGTGAAGTATTTTATTTTAATTTTCCCTGGCTATTTCCCTGACCATTAATAAATTGAGTACGTTTATTGGCTATTTTCATTTCCGATGCTGCAAATCACCTCTTCAGATCCTTTACTTATTTTTCTCTTGGGTTGTTAATGTTTGACTTTTTAATCAATTTGCAGGTGCTTTTGAGTATTTGGGATATTAGCCCTGTTTATATTAATATTTGGTGAGAATATATTATCCCAGTCTGTCATTTGGCTTTTGATTTTGTGGTTTCTTTGACATATAGACTATTTCAATTTTTATCTAATAATGTCTGTCAATCTTCTTCTTTTTCTTTTTTTTTTCTTTCTGAGAAAAGAGTCTCACTCTGTTGCCCTGAGTAGAGTATAGTGGTGTTAGCCTCACAACAACCTCAAACTCCTGGGCTCAAGCGATCCTCCTGCCTCAGCCTCCCGAGTAGCTGGGACTACAGGCGAATACCACAATGCCCGGCTAATTTTTCTATTTTTAGTAGAGACGTGGTCTCTCTCACTCTGCCTGAGCTCAGCTGTCCTCCCACCTTGGCCTTCCAGAGTGCTAAGATTATAGGTGTCAGCCACCACGCCCAGCCCAGTCTTTTTCTTTATGGCTTCTGAATTCATGTCTTACTCATCTAGAAGTTAATTCTTCTAGATTTTTACTTCTATATTTTTTGTTGTTATTGATTTTTAATATTTTTTCTCTTTCTTGCAATTTGTGTACAGGTTTATTTCTTTGTTTTTTAATATAAATCAGCTGGTTTATCTTACCATTGAACTTCTTTTTCTTCTTTTTTTGAGATAAGATGTCCCTCTGTTTCCTTAGAGTGCAGTGGCATCATCATAGCTCACTGAAACCTCAAACTCTTGGGCTCAAGCGATCTTTTGCCTCAGTCTCCCAAGTAGCTGGGGCTATAGGTGTGCACCACCATGCCTGGTTAATTTTTCTGTTTTTTGTAGAGACCGGGCCTTTCTGTGTTGCTCAGGCTGGTTTTAAACTCCCTGCCTCAAGTGATTCTCCCACCTCAAGTGATCCTCCTGCCTCAGCCTCCCAAAATGCTGGAATTATAGGTGTGAGCTGAATTTCTTCTGATCAAAAAATTATCTCTTCTTCATTTTTCAGAGCTAATGACAATATTAAATTTCACTAGTTTTTAAATGGTCTCTTTTAAACTTTGAAGAAATGCTTTTCCAAGTGTACCATTTGAATCCTGTATTTGTGTTTGAGAATATAGTACATCCACCTAATATAGTTCTGTCTGCAGGTTTGCCTAGCACCGTCAGTATATTCATCTGGATCATCATAATGATGAAACTGTAGTTGCAGGACCTGAAAGCTGATCTTAGAACTTAAATATTTGATTTAGAAAGTGACAGTTATAAGAGCTTACAGCAAAAAAAAGAAAAAAAGAAAAGCTTGACAACATTGTCATTATGAATATACTAAGATAAGGGAAAAGAAACACTGACTGCTTCTTAAAATGATGGTCTAAGGACTTCTCTGACTTTTAGCGTAGATCTCATGATTTAACTCTTGTCAGAGTAACTTAACAGAGGAAGAAAGCCATTGTTCTTTAAAATTGTCTTTCATCACTGTCTTATGGCAAGACAACATTCATTATATAACATACGAAACGCAAGACTTCCCTGTTACTAAGAGGCTTTGGACAAATTGTTCACTTGGGCTTTAATTTTTCCATTTGTTCCCTGAAGGTATTGAACCCGGTTATTGCCAAGCTCTAGTTCTTAATCTGCTCAGATTCTCAAGTTATTTTTAGGAAATTTTTATTTCCTGAATTTTATAGGATCTGATCAATTTCTCAATGTCATTTGTATTTTTAGAGTATGTAGTAAAAGATTAGTATCCACACCTGTGTTGTTTTTTGATTATAGCTTTATTATGATTGAGAGTGTGGTGATAATTATAATTAGAACATGATGTATAAAATAGTTTTTCTCTAAATTTTATTTTATTCACCTACTGCGGTATCTAACAAGATAGGAAAAATCTCATGGAGCCTCTGACTTATTCTATTGGTTTGTAATATGCTTGATTGAATTATTAACTATATCTGTGTTAGGATGAGTAATTTTGAGAATTTCAGGTTTCATATTTGAACTTATCTTTTGTTTCTTATACTAAAATGTCAGGGTCGAAGTTAAAAAATTAATATTATTCCCCAATTCCTTAAATTGTCTATTATCCCTACCAAGAGCAAACCAGGGTTGTTATAGTATTGAAATGCCAATCTCTTTGACAGGCATTTTGTTGATCCTTTCAGAGCACTGAGTGAGTTTCTCTGATATGGCTGGAAGTCTGCACAAATTTTCCCTTGGGAGCTCCGGATTTGAGAGTAGGAAACATGATAGTTTTATAAGGACCTCATGAAAGGCTATGGGGAAGGTGAGATTGGAGCTTAATGTTAGTTGTGCCAAGGCAAATCATCTTTAACAGTTTGCATTTAATTGTTTATTTAGACACTTAAGATGTCTTATACATTATCCTGAAACATTTAAAGTGATGTGGTTAAAAGGCCAACTTTATTTTTTCAGTACTAGAAGTGTAAGATCCAGATTTAGGTATTCATGAAAATAATGTTATTTCAGTTACCCATTCCACAAATTTTTTTTTTTTTTTTTTTTTGAGACAGAGTCTCACTGTGTTGCCCAGGCTAGAGTGCCGTGGCGTCATCCTAGCTCACAGCAACCTCAAACTCCTGGGCTCAAGCGATCCTACTGCCTCAGCCTCCCGGGTAGCTGGGACTACAGGCATGCGCCACCATGCCCGGCTAACTTTTTCTATATATTTTTAGTTGTCCAATTAATTTCTTTCTAATTTTAGTAGAGACGGGTCTCGCTCTTGCTCAGGCTGGTTTCGAACTCCTGAGCTCAAACAATCCGCCCGCCTCGGCCTCCCAGAGTGCTAGGATTATAGGCATGAGCCACCGCGCCCGGCCACCACAAATTTTTTGTTATATATTAACTTTAGGAGCAGGAAAGTGCCTAGCAGAGTGCTACTAGGCAGTTGGTAAAAGGTGGTTGAACAAATGCATCTATCGAAAGTATTCAGATTGTGGTAGATTTGAAATTAAGAGGGACTTTGTACACATATTTTTCATTTAAAAGAAACCTCATGGGCCGGGCACAGTGGCTCACGCCTGTAATCCTAGTACTTTGGAGGCCTAGGCGGGAAGATCGCTTGAGGTCAGGAGTTTGAGACCAGCCTCAGCAAGAGTGGACTGTCTCTACTAAAAATAGAAAGATTAGCCAGGCATGGCAGCACACACTTGTAATCCCAGCTACTCAGGAGGCTGAGGCAGGAGGATCACTTGAGCCCAGGAGTTTGAGGTTGCTGTGAGGTAGGCTGATGCCATGGCACTCCAGCCGAGGTG
>NW_012136303.1:1695009-1703120 GCF_000956105.1 Propithecus coquereli
GAGTTTGAGGTTGCTGTGAGCTAGGCTGATGCTATGGCACTCTAGAGCAAGATTCTGTAAAAAAAAAAAAAAAATTTTTTTTTTTGAATGAGATAATTCATTTATTTAAGTAAAAGCATATGGAAGAATAATTAAATTTCTTGATCAATATTCCTTGAGTTTTCTTAAATCTAGAAGGAACCTGATATTCTGTTTATCTCTAGCTCTGGTGATCCATCCTCTCATGTTATAATTTAGGACTTTTAGGTCCAGAGAGATTGTGTCCTGCCCAAAATTATACAACTTTATGGAAGGGCCACGACTAGAACTCAGGGCACACCCACCTTGCCATGCTCAGCCAAGCCCTCTTGCCATTCTGTCACCCTGTTTCCTTTCATAAATAATGCTAGTCTATTCTAAATACGTACCCAGTTGATTTTACTACTAATAATTTGATATATGTCTTCATCGAGAGCATTAAAAAAAAGGGATATCAAGATTAGGCAATGGTTGCATGGGCATGAGCATGGGCATGGGCATGAGGCTTTAATTTCCTTATATGGATGGTGCACTAGCTGCAGTAGTGCACAGTCGTGAACCCAGGATATCTGTCTTTTCTGTTTATTTGTGTGGTTTTTTTTAGTTGTCACTTACAATTTTTTTTTCAATCTAAGTAGGAGAATAAATTTAAAGTATGATATTCATCATACTTACAATTTACTATAGAAAGAGTAGGAAAGTGACAAGAAGGACTATGTCTGTGGCTAACTATGTCTGTGACCCAGGACAAATCATGTAACCTGGACTCTACTTCTGATTCCTGTTTAATTAGAATCTTTCAGGGATTCTGCCCAGGATGAATGTATCTGTTTTTTAAAATGGGTTAATTGAAGTATAACACACATTAAGTACATAAATCATAAGAATAATGAATTAGAAAATGAACACATGTATATAACCACTACTGAGGTAGCTTGAAAATATTTTGAATCTCCTTGGTGTTTATAAGGTTTACTTGTTAAAAACCACTGGACTAGAGACCGTAGAGCATCTCATTGTCTTTTACAACTCTTTTCTAGAGTAAAATTAGTAGTAACAGTGGTAGAGAGAAGGAATTTGGCCAGTCACCAAAATTTATTTTGAATAGGTTTATTGGGTTTATATTTAGTTTTTTCTTCTGATGTTTCTCTTCTTCCTTTTTACCCTCTTTCCTTTTTGTCTAGGTCCTGGGAGGAATGGAGAGGGGTCCTACTGACTATCTTTTCTGAGAGTGGTCAGAGTTCTTAAACAGGTCTGTCGATTCTATAGAATACAAATGAAAATTCAATTTATAAAAGACTTAGTTTCAACTTAAAGGACTGAATTAGAAATAGACTTTACTTTTTAAAAAGCAGGTATTCTGATCTCAGTGTCCATAGGGTGTTTTACTTTGTCAAGTTGCTTTTGGCATGTGGATTGGATCCAAACAACTAAATTAAATAAGATTTGCTTGATAAAAAAGCATGAGTCATGTTTTAGTAGTTATGTTGAATATGTGTAATATGGCGGAATTCTTTATTGGTTCCATTGAAAGTACCAAGGAAAGATGAAAAGGTGAATTTCTCAGTTGTCCATAGTTCTGGAGGGTAATGGAGGTACAAATAAATCCAAGAAGGAAAATAATTATTTATTTGGCTCTCTTTCTCATGTTTTCACAATTCATAGGGGGAAAAAATTAAAGCTACCTTACAAATCTGGAGAAGGGCAGGTGTATATAGTTGTTTTCATTCACATACCTCTAAGTCATCATGAATAAACTTTATGAAACTCCAGTTCAGTGATTTCCCCAATTTATCTTCACCTTGGAATCACCTGTGGAGCTTGGAAAACTGATGTCTTTTCTGCACCCCACCCCCCCATTGTGATTTAATTGGCCTGGGGATATGGTCTGGACTTGGGGAATTTTTAAGGGATTCCAGGGTGATTTTAAAGTGCAGGCAAGTTTGGGAACTTCTGCTCTATCTAGTTAAAGCAGAATTCGCCACTGTGTGACTTGCGAGGTTTTTTTTCCCATAAATATTTGGATAAATTTATGTAAATAAGGGAATAAATGTTTTAAGAATCCTGTGCTTTTTACCTATCTAGGTTCTTAATAGAATGTAAAATCTGTGAAAGGAGGTACCACATTTATATTAATATTTCCTTCACTGTTGTATCTTTAGCATTTAGAACACTACCTGGCATATATAGCATACTTAAATATTTGTTGAATGAGTGAATGAGCCTATCAGTCTTTAGCGAGCTGATAGTATGCTTTTACCTAATATTCAACTAGTCTGAGTATGTAGAGTGGTGTGTTGATCTGACTGCCTGGCCTCGAATCATGGCACACTCTAGCTGTAATGGTCTTAAGTTACTTCTGTGCCTCAGTTTCCTCATTTATAAAATGTGCATAATAGAACCTATTTCATGTGGTTGTTGAGGGGACTAATTAATTGAGTTAATCATAGAACAGTGCCTGGCATATGATAGTGTTCTATAAGTTTTAGCTGCTGTAGAATTCAAGAAGCCCTAGATTCTGTGCAGTTTGGGTAATTTACCTGTAGAGTACTGTTTGAGGGATAAGGTAGAATAATGGAATCAGCTGCATTAGATGTAGTTAAAGAAGGCTCCACAAAGAAGGTGAATTTTTTTTTTTTTGGTCAGCTTAACGAGGTCTAATTTACCTACAATGAACTGTACTCGTTTAAAGTGTGCTGTTCTATGCATGTTGACAGATAATTTATTATAGTATTTATTATGAAACAACACTATAACCAAGATACAGAAAATTTCCATTGCCCCAGCAAATTTTCTTGTGTCCCTTTGCATTCTGTACCTTCCAATGCCCCCACTTATATATTGCTTTGCATTTTCTAGAATTTTTTTCCCTGAGACAGGATCTCGCTCTGTCACCCAGGCTGGAATGCAGTGGTGTAATTGTAGCTCTCTGCAGCCTCAAGCTCCTGGGGTCAAGCTATCCTCCTGCCTCAGCCTCTCAAGTAGCAGGGACTACAGCCACACCTGGCTAATTTTTTATTTTTTTTGTACAGATGGGGTCTCACAATGTTGGCCAGGCTGGTCTAGAACTCCTGACCTCAATCGATCCTGCCACCTCAGCTTCCCAAAGCACTGGGATTATAAGCATGAACCACCATGCCCAAACTGTAGAATTTTATATAAATGCATTCACACATTATGTTCCCTTTTGTGTCTGGCTTCTTTTGCTCAGGATAATGATTTTTATATTCCAAGTTATAGCATGTATCAGTGGTTCATTCCTTTTTAATGTCAAGTAGTAGTTTGTCATATGGGTATAACATGTTTATCTGTTTACCTGTGATGAATGTTTGGGTGGTTTTCCAGTTTTTCATGATTGCGAATAAAGTTACTATAAGCATTCATGTACAAGTCTTTGTGTAAACATGTTTTCATTTATTTTGGGGTAAATATCTACATATAGTATATCTACCTTTTTAAGAAATTGCCAGGCTATTTATTCAGTAGGATTAATATGGGGGGTGCATTAGTTATTTATTGTTGCATAATAAATTACTACAAATTTAGCAGCTTAAAACAACACACATTTATTATGGCAGCTTCTGTGGGTCAGGAATCTGGGCATAGCTTAGATGAGGGTCCTCTGTTTCAGGGTCTCTCACAGGCAGTAGTCAAAGTGTCATCCAGGGCTGGTGTGTCATCTCAATGCTTGACAGAGGAAGATTCTGCTTCCAGGTTCACCTTGATTGTTGGCAGAATTCACTTTCTCGAGGGATGATGGATTGAAGATCTTGGTTTCTCACTGGCTGTTGGCTGGAGGTTTCTCTCAGTCCCTTGTCATGTGGCCTCTCCAACATCGTAAGTCAAGAAGGCAGTAGAGAGTCTCCTAGGAAAATGGAAGTCACAGTCTTTTCTAACCTAGTCATGGAAGTGACATCTCATCACCTTTGCCATTCTGTTGGTTAGAAACAAGTCACTAGGCCAGTCCACACTCAGGAGGAAGAGATTACACAAGGGCATAAATATGAGGAGAATGGAGTAATTGGCAGCCATCTTGGAAGTCTGTCTGCTGTAGAAAGCATGGCTTAGTGTCAGGCTGGAACCAGATAGGACATTATAGTTTAAAAAAAAAAAGGTAGTGTGATTTTCTTTACTTTCCTTATATCAAACCGTATTATTTTCCTTCTCTTTTTTACCTCAGCCTCTCTCTCCTTCAAGAACAGAGACATAAAGATCATTCCCACAATGAGATTTTAATCCTGAGTATTTTTTTTTGAAAGATTGAATTAAGGCTTCTCCCTGAATCATTTAATGTTTATGTATGTATTTTTTAATGTTTTGTTATGGAAATTGAGGCAGATACAAAAATAGAATACTGTCATGAACCCCTCCCTCCGTGTACTTTTCACCTATCATTGGCAAATTTATTATTTTTTACCAATTTTGTATTTTTGATTTATATACATTAAAATACACTCATTTTAAGTGTACAGTTTGCATTTTGACAAATATGTATACTCCCACAATAAAGATATAGAATAATTTCACTCCAGAGGTCCCTCATATTTCTGCAGTAATTAGTCCTTCCCCAAGTCCAAGGCAAGTGCTGATCTAATCTCTCTTACTGTAGCTTAGTTTTTGCCTGTTCTAGACTGTCATAGAAATGTCTGGATTCTTTTGATCACCGTGAAGTTTTTGAGGTTTGTGACATATTTTAGTAGTTCAGAGTTTTTCAACCTTGGCACTCTTAACATTTTAGTCTGGGCAATTCTTTGTTTTATAGACTTTCCTGTGCATTTCAGGATATTGAGCAGCATCCCTGACTAGCTGGCGGATGCCATTAGCACCCCTTTTCCCAGTTGTAACAGTCAGATATTCCCAATCGTGCTCTAGAGGACAAAATCCCCTTCCTCCCCTGGTTGAGAACCCTTATAATAGTTTATTCCTTTTATTGTTGGGCAGTATTTTGTTGTAGGGATAACTAAAATTTGTTTTTCCGCTTACTAATTGATGGACATTTGGGTTATTTCCAACTTATTTCTAGCTCATGGCTATTTTAAATAGAGTTGATATTACCTTTCATGCACAAGTCTGTGTAAACATATATTTTCATTACTTTGGAATAAATACCTAGGAGTGAGATTGCTGGATCCTATACTAAGAGTGTGCTTAACTTTATTAGGAACTGCCCAGTTTTCCATAGTATTTATGCCATTTTACATTCCCACCAGTATGAAAGTTCTAGTAGTCCCACATCCTTGCCAACATTTAATATTTTCATTCTTTTTCATTTTGGCCATTATTGTAAAGAGTCTGCTCAGATCTCCCCTGCCCCCCCCTTTTTTTTAAGAGAAGAGGTCTTGCCCAGGCATGCTGGCTCACACCTGTAATCCTAGCACTTTGGGAGACCTAGGCAGAAGGATCACCTGAGACCTGGAGTTTGAGAACAGCCTGAGCAACATAGCAAGACCCAAATAGCCAAAGAAATCCTGAACAAAAAGGACAAAGCTGGAAAAATATTAATAACAAAACTGGAAGCATCATACTACTTGACTTCAAAATATGCTACAAAGCTATAGTGACAAAAACAGCATGGTACTGGCATAAAAACAGACATGTAGACCACTGGAACAGAATAGATAACCCAGAAATAAATCCATATGTTTGCAGCCAA
The DNA here is from genome assembly GCF_000956105.1 of Propithecus coquereli. Taxonomy (NCBI): domain Eukaryota; kingdom Metazoa; phylum Chordata; class Mammalia; order Primates; family Indriidae; genus Propithecus; species Propithecus coquereli. Next base: position 1,700,681 of record NW_012136303.1, read on the forward strand.
CTGATTTTTGACAAAGGCACCCAGAACATATACTGGGGAAAGAACAGTTTCTTCAATAAAATGGTGCTGAGGAAACTGGATATCTATATGCAGGATAATGAATCTATACCCCTGTTTCTCACCATATACAAAATCAACTCAAAATGAATTAAAAACTTCAATGTGGCCAGGCACGGTGGCTGACACCTATAATCCTAGCACTTTGGGAGGTATAGGCAGGAGGATCGCTTGAGGCCAGGAGTTTGAGGCCAGCCTGGACAACATAGCAAGATCCCATCTCTACAGAAAATAGAAAGCTAGGCATGGTGGCACACCCTGTAGTCCCAGTTACTCAGGAGGCTGAGGCAGGAGGATCGCTTGAGGCCAGGAGTTTGAGGCCAGCCTGGACAACATAGCAAGATCCCATCTCTACAGAAAATAGAAAGCTAGGCATGGTGGCACACCCTGTAGTCCCAGTTACTCAGGAGGCTGAGGCAGGAGGATCGCTTGAGCCCAGGAGTTTGAGGTTGCATTAATGTATGACACTGCTGTACTCTATCCTTGGTGACAGAGTGAGACCCCCATCTCAAAAAAATAAATAACAAAAGACTTAAATGTAAGACCTTAATCTTTGAAATTACTAGTAGAAAACATAGGGGAAACAATTCAGGACATTGATCTAGGCAAAGATTTTATAGATAAGACCTTAAAAACACAGGCAACAAAAGCAAAAATAGACAAATGGCATTATATCAAACTAAAAAGCTTCTGCATAGCAAAGGAAATAATGAACAGAATGAAATGACAACTGCAGGATGGGAAAAAATATTTGCAAACTATTCATCTGATGGGATTAATATCCAGAATATATAAGGATCTCAAACATCTCAGCAGCAAAACAAAACAAGTAATCTAAAAAAAAAATTGGCAGTTCTAAATAGACATTTCTCAAAAGAAGACAGACAAATGGCCAAAACTTATATGAAAAAATGCTCAACATCATTAATCATCAGGGAAATGTACATGAAAACCACTGTGAGATACCATCTCACCTCAGAATGACTATTTCAAAAAGGGGAAAAATAACACATGCTGGCAAGAACGTGGAGAAAGGGATCTCTTATGCACTGTTGGTCGGAATGTAAGTAAGTACAGCCATTATGGAAAATAGTATGGAGGTTCCTCAAAAAGCTAAAAGCAGTATCTGGGCACAGGGGTGCACACCTGTAATCCCAGCTATTCTGGAGGCTGATGTGGAAGCATCTCTTGAGCCCAGGAGTTTGAGAGCAGCCTGGGTACCATAGCAAAACCTGTTCTCAAAAAAAAAGCTCTGGGCGGCCAAGGCGGGAGGATCACTGAGGCCAGGAGTTCCAGACCTGCCTGGCAAGATTGTGAGACCCCATGTCTACAAAAAATTTAAAAATAAATTAGCCAGACATGGTGGTCATGCCTGTAGTCCCGGTTACTCAGGAGGCTAAGGCAGCAGGATCACTTAAGCCCAGGACTTTGAGGTTGCAATGGGCTGTGATCACACCACTGCATGCACTCCAGTGTGGGCAACAGAGGAAGACCCTGTCTTAAAAAAAAAAAAAAATGGACAAAGTATTTGAATAGATTATTCCTCTAAAGAAAACATGTCAGTGGCCAATAATATTAATATAAACCTGAGAATATGCTCAACACCATAAGCCATCAGAGAAATGCAAATCAAAACCACAGTGAGATAGATACTATTCACACCCACTAGGATGACTATAATCAGATAATGACAAATGTTGGTGAGGATATGGAGAAATTGGGACCTTTGTATACTGCTGGTCCGAATATAAAATGGTGTACCTGCTTTGGAAACAGTCTGACAGTTTCTCAAAAGGTTAAACATAGAGATAACAATGACCCAGCAATTTCACTCCTAGGTGTATATATATGCAGATTGAGTATCCCTTATCCAAAATGTTTGGGACCAGAAGTGTTTCAGATTTTGGATTTTTTTTTTTTTTTTTGCATTGTAGAATGTTTGCATTATACTTATTGGTTGAGCATCCCTAATCCAAAAATCCAAAATGCTCCACTGAGCATTTCCTTTGAGTGTCATGTTGGTATTCAACAAGTTTCAGATTTTGGATCATTCTGGATTTCAAATTTTGGAATTGGGGATGCTCAACTTGTATATACATATACCCAAGAGAAATGAAAACATACATCCACCCAAAACTTGTACACAAATGTTCATAGCAGCGTATTTCATAATAGCAAAAAGTGGAAACAGCCCAAATGTCCATCAACTAATGAATGGATAAGTAAATGTGGTATTTCCATACAAAGGGATATTATTCGGCAGTAAAAAGAGTGAAGTACTATTATGTGCTACAACATAGATGGACCTTGAAAACATTGTGCTAAGTGTAAAAAACCAGTCACAAAAGACCATGTATTAGGCCGGGCGCGGTGGCTCACGCCT
>NW_012136303.1:1703772-1704226 GCF_000956105.1 Propithecus coquereli
TATTGATAAAGACATAACTAAAAACTAAGAACAAAGTCACCCAGTCTCACTACCCAGATATAACAGTATGAATTTTCTAGCTTTTCCAAAGCCTTTTTTCTTTTCAAAAAAGGCATATGGTGTAATTATACTGGTTTTTAATTTGCTTCCTCCCATTTATTATATTGAGAAAATCATATAACATTCTTTTATCATGAGTTTTTTAAGTATAAAAATTGAGTGAATGGGCCGGGCACGGCGGCTCATGCCTGTAATCCTAGCACTCTGGGAGGCTGAGGCGGGAGAATCGTTGGAGCTCAGGAGTTCAAGACCAGCCTGAGCAAGAGCGAGACCCCATCTGTACCAAAAATAGAAAGAAATTAGCCGAACAACTACAAATATATAGAAAAAATTAGCCGGGCATGGTGGTGCATGCCTGTAGTCCCAGCTACTCGGGAGGCTGAGGCAGGAGGAT
>NW_012136303.1:1707546-1707913 GCF_000956105.1 Propithecus coquereli
TTCTCTTTTTTTATGTTGCAGAATATTTTTCAGTCTTAAAACTAAGGATGTTTTCTTACATAATCACAATACCATTGTCACACTTAGGGAAATTATACGTTTTAATATTATCTAAAATCTAATTCATATTAAAATTTCCCCAATTTATCCCAAAATGTCTTTAATGTTGGTTGGTTGAATCTTAACAGCAGTTTTAAATATTCTTTTATAGCATTTTAATGACTATAGTATTTCATAATATAGGCGTGGCCTAGTTTATTTCACCAATTTGCTATCTTTTCATCTTAAAGTTTATCTTTACTTTAAAATAACTCTTGAGGGCCGGGCGCGGTGGCTCATGCCTGTAATCCTAGCTCTCTGGGAGGCC
>NW_012136303.1:1711275-1711786 GCF_000956105.1 Propithecus coquereli
AAGTGCTTATACTTTTTATATTAAAACTTTATTTATTAGTTTCTAGTTTTATTGTATTATAGTTAGTGTGACCTGTGTGGGGTTTGTATATGTTGTAATATATGATCAATTTTTGAAATTATTTCATAGATATTTGAAAATAAAGTGTATTTTCTGTAGGGTACAAAGTTCACGTATCTGTTAATTATGTTAACATTCTCTATATCTGTGTATTTTTTTTCCTTGAGTTGTCGGAGTCTGATAACAATATTTTAAAATCCCTCACTGTAATTATATTTGTTAATTTCTTTGCGTTAGGTTTTTGCCCTTTATATTTTTTTTAAAATTTGTTATATGAAGCTCATGAACATTGCATCTTTTCACAAATGTATTTTTATCAATATAAAATTATTCTCTTGTCCTGTTTGATGTTTTTTGGCTTGGATTCGACTTAGTCCAGTATGCCACTCTTGCTTTCCTTTTGCATTTACCAATATTAACATGGTCTAGCCTTTTAACTTTTTTTTTTTTC
>NW_012136303.1:1712296-1719937 GCF_000956105.1 Propithecus coquereli
AACTGTTCATAGTACTCAGATGAAGATGATGGTGATTAATAATTCATCTTTATTTTGTATCTTAAATAGATCTTTTCAATAACTATTTTTTAAAAATAGCATTTGGTGTTATATTTTTAACAGTTATTTAGACTATGTTTAACTGGTTTTATCTTCTCATTCTCACTCATTTTTGGTTAATTATTTAAATAATATTTTCATGAAAAGTACTTGATTGGTACAATTTCATCAGAAAGTGTCTTAATGTTGATTTAAAACTGAATGACAACTTGGCTGTGGAAGAGGGCAGAATTATTAGGTCACATTATTTTCCCTTCCTAATTATTTATTATTTTGCCATTGTCTTTTGGTCTTGCAAAGCAGAAATATGAGGCCAGGCTGATTTTTGTTCCTGTGTGGATGACCTGTTTTTTTGCTTCCTGGGTGATTGTAGGACATTTTCTTTATCCTTGAAATCTAAAAGTTTCACCAAAACAAATCTAATTGTCATTATCTTTTCAGTAATTTTGCCTGGTATTTTGTGAGGTCTTTGAACTAGAGACAACAAACATTTTTTGACTAAGGAAAATTTCCATTTCTATTTTTTAAAAACTTTGATTATTGTTTCTGTCCTTTTGTTTCAACAATTAGTTGAAGATTATTTCTCTCTTCTTATCAGTCTTCTCTCACAGTTTTCATTACTTTGTCCTTTCCCTCTCCGTTCTGGAAGAGTTTCTTAAATTTGTCATCCCCACATTTCTAATTAGGTATTCTCCTCTCCTTCTAATAAAGATTTGGGTTCTGCTTTGACGTATTTGCTTTTCTTACGATTTTTCCTTCTCTTTTCCCCTTCTCTTTTATTTACACCTGCATCTTAACTAGCCCTTTTCATTTCCACCTGTGGACTTTGATCTCTCATTTCAGTGTGTTTTCTCAAATTTGTTGGGAGTAATATAGTTGATTTCTAAAATTTAACCTATTGTTCCTTATATATATTCATTTCCTGAATTGTAAGTGCAGAATTTCTCTTTTTTTATGTTGCAGAATATTTTTCAGTCCATCCCTCCAGTTATTCTTCCTTGAATATGTAGAGGGGTACACAAGTCTAGCATTTGCCAAATTAACAGGGTAGATAGATAGATTCTCCTCACAGGCTACCTTATACCTGTATGAATTCTTTCAAATGTTAAACTAAAGTAGTAATTTATGTATAATATATAGCTTCAGAATACTTTCTAGTGTTAGCAGTCATTTATGTGCCTCCTGCTGGATTAAGGGGAGGAGGTCCCTTCCCATGGCCTGGTAACTGGACTTTGTAAAAGGAAATGTGTTTTTTGATAATTTAAAGCCTAAGCTACAACTAACTGTGGTTCCCAGACTGTGGTGCTCCCAGGGCTTTTGCTCTCTCAGCCCTTCCTCCATCTGTCTTCAAATCCCAGAATATGTATGTACTACTTTGTATGTCATAGAATCTGAAGTAGAGGGGAAGGGCTCTGGGCATGTAATAGCTTGGACCACTTTATAAGTGTATCTCTCCACAGTGGTGTGGTGCTCCCCAAACCACCACTGTTGTCATGAGGAGAAAGCTATTTTGGAGGAGGTAGAGCCACATGTTGGGGCTTAAGAATCTGTTGCTTTCCTGCCTGGCTCTATTATTGTGTCTCAAGCCCCATAACTGTTTTTTGTCAGAAAAGTCATCTTTGGGTCAGTTCTTTGAGCAGCAATCCTGGTTTCTAATGCTGTTGTAACTTTGATTCCCAGTGTTTTCTTAAGAATAACAGTATTTTCTTAAATATATCAATGAAAAGGTTAACAGAGTTGACTTTTTGAAAGGAGGAAGATGAGAGAAGAGTGTGAAGAACCGCCACTAATGGAAGAAGACATTAAAGATCGTACACCAAATGATTTCCAGTTTTTCAGGGAAATGTGATAACAGTGAAGTCAAATAGTCAAGGTTTAAAATAACCATAGCATCCTTAGATCCTGAAAATATGTTACAGCTCCCTCATTTTCTAAATGACAATGTCAAAGCTCAGAAAGGTTTAAGAGACTGCAGTGTCACAGACATAGGAAAAAAACAAGATGGAACTCAGAGTGATATAATTCACTTTTTGATTCTGTATAGTTATGTATTGTTTGATTTTCTCACAAGCAATATGGTCTTATATTACTTATGTTAAAAACAAAAATTTTTTAAAGAGGCAACCAAAATGTATAATAAGCAAAAGAAAAGAAAAAGTTTTGTTCCTCCTCCAGCACTTTTCTTGGGGCAAATGCTTTAGCCATATTCCCCACCTGACTTAGTTACCTCATCTAGAGGAAAAATAAATAATGTGGTTCTAAGCTTTGGCTGCATATTATAATCACCTGGGTAGTATTTAAATGCCCAAAGCTCTGGCTGCAGTGCAGACCTGGTGGGATTCAGGCATTATTATTTTTTAAAGCTTTCCGAATAATTATAATGTTTAGCCCAGGTTGAGAGCCTCTGACATTCTTTCAAAGCACATGCTCAGTTGATCTCAGCTATTCTGACTTTAGTCATTTTGGAGTAATTAGGGTAGTTCTAATTAGTGGGTATTGGTCTGATAGACTGGACTGCTTGGTTCTGATATTTCCACTAATGGTGTGCTGTGTATGAGTGGGTAGACTCACCCTGGTGAGAAGAAAGTTTGGTATATGGGGGGAAAAGCGCTGAACTTGAGGTTGGAAGACCGGAATCTAGTCCTGATCTTGCCACAGTCTTGAGTCAAGCCACAAAACCAGTCTAGGTTCCAGTTTTCCTTCTATGAAAGAGTGGCAGAGTTAAGACTATTTATTTTCCCTTCCAGCTCCAAAACTTCAAGTTTGTGAGCCAGTGTGGTGGATGGGGGAGTGGCAGCTGGTTGACTTTGTGTGCCTGAAGAATAGGTGAGCAAAGCAAGGGGGTGGGGGCCAGGACACTGATAGGAGCATTGTTGAGGGAGCCAACTGTGGGGTGGTAGTGGGGTGAGCGGGACAAGTATGGGAGACTGACCTAAGGAAATATAGAATTGGAGGTGGCTGTGGCTCAGCACCTGACAATGATGTGGTCCAGGTTCTTATCCTACTGTCAAATGACTCGACTCATAGATGAGATGTGGTCAGAGGACCCCCCCCCCACCAAACAAGGAGATAGAAAGCAGAAAATATTTTTGTTTTTGTGTGTCTGAGATGGGTTAAGAGTAGAAATATTGCTACTAAAGGTTTAAGAGTGTGGTAGATAGCTAGCTTTTGTTTTCAGTAGATAATACATTTACATGGTTCAAAAATCAAAACATAATAAAGATATGTAGTGAAAGTCTTGATCCCTTATTTATACCCTTTCTCCCAATATTTTAATATGAAATATTTTAAACATACAGAAAAGCCAAAACAGTAATACAGTGAACACCATCTAGTTTAAACAATTGTTAACGTTCTGCCTCATTTGCATTCCTGTCCTTGCCGATCTTTGCTAAATAAATTGAAAATAAATTGCAAACATTATGACACTTTATCCCTAAACGTGTCAGCATGCATCTCCTAAGAATAAGGGCATTCTCTACCTAGTTACAAATAACATTACCATACCCAAGGAAATTAAAAATAATGCCCTAATATCTTCTGTTACTCAGTTTACATTCAATTTTCAAGATCTTGACTTTTTGAAGAGACCAGACAAGTTTTATTGTTTCAAGTCCCATATTCTCTAGGTCTGTTAGATTATGTTTTCGTGTTATTTTTCTTGTTGCTCTATCTCTTGAATTTCCTATAAAGGAGAAATGAGGTTTAAAGACTTGTTTAGACCCACGTTAGGCACTTTTGGTAAGAATACAAATTCTGTTAAAAGAAGCGAGTTTTATATTTAGTGTGTGTTTAATGTATGTACAAAATATTTTGGTTTTGCCTCCAAGTATTTGCAAACTGTGTGGCATGATGTTAATTCATTTTAACTTGGCAGATTTAGGAATGAAAGTATAGGGAGGGCTCTAAATCTTAGAGTCCCGGTGTCATGATTCTTAAATATAAGTCTCCAAGTTTTGTTTGCATGCACTTTGAATGCTTGCTGATGAGTGTTTTAAGATCTCAGAAAAAGATATTTATAGACTCAATGAAAACCCTGTTTTAATATTCTTTAAAGATGCCAACACTGAGTTTGTAACTTGTGATACTGCAGTGACTTCTATTGCAAAGATACCATACTTCTATAATTTCTACATAATACTAATAGTATACTATGACTTTTTCTTTCTCTCTTTCTTTTTAGAGTTTTGATTTGGCTGCTACCTTGAAATCCAAGCCCTAAAAATGTCAGCTTGTTTAGACTTAGAAGATGACCTGGATAAATGATAAAAATTAAGAAAGACATTTTGGTAAGTGAAATCCTGTGTGAGAGAGTAGAGAAGACCTAACTTAATTCTGATACTTTTGATGTTTCTGATACTGTCTCTCTTTCTGGAGAAGCTATCTAGAATGTGTTTATTCTTCTTAGAGACATTGAATAAAATGCAAATGCCATTCTTCTGTTATTAAATGGGATTTCTACTATAAAGTGTTTTGTTATGTGGTTTCTCATCTTTTTCATAAATGATGATCTTATATTTCACTGTAGAAGACAGTGAAAGACCAATAAACAATACTTATTTTTCTGTGTTAATTAAAACTCTAATAGGAGATTGCCCTTCAAGCAAATACTTTTGATTTTTTTTTTTCTTTTCTTTTTTTTCTTTTTTTTGAGACAGAGTCTCACTTTGTTGCCCGGGCTAGAGTGAGTGCCGTGGCGTCAGCCTAGCTCACAGCAACCTCAGACTCCTGGGCTCAAGCAATTCTGCCTCAGCCTCCCAAGTAGCTGGGACTACAGGCATGCACCACCATGCCTGGCTAATTTTTTTTCTATATATTTTTAGCTGTCCAATTAATTTCTTTCTATTTTTGGTAGAAACGGGGTCTTGCTCTTGCTCAGGCTGGTCTCGAACTCCTGAGCTCAAACAACCCGCCTGCCTCGGCCTCCCAGAGTGCTAGGATTACAGGTGTGAGCCACTGCGCCCGGCCCAAATACTTTTGATTAAAAATAGAAATATACATTGAAAGTTGCAAACTCAACACAACTCATGATTTGAGGCTGTGTTTAGATTTGAGGTAAGCTAAAGCCCAGCATAAATTAGATTGTTTTTATCTTGAAATTTATATTCCCCCCCCGTAGCTTTTGTACAGCACTCTAATAACATATCCTGATAGTCCCCCCTGGGGGCTTTGTCATAGTGGGTTTAACCTGGCACAGGGGACTCTTCAGAAGTGTTTCATGAGCCCACATGAAAAAATGTTAATATTAAAGCATTTATTGCATCATCTCCCTGCCCCCTCCCCTTTTTTTGAGAATTTCCTTCATGTATAGTACTAAGAGGCTTGGGGTATTAACATAAGATCTATGCCTTGGTCCCCTAACATCCTTAGATTTTTATCGTATTTTGCTGAAGTAACTACTCTAGCAAACTGTCATTGTTGACATTAAATGTAATTTAAGAGTTTGTTGCTTCTTTTCCTTAATGACATTGACATTTACAAGTTACTGAAAAGTAGTTTTTGTATTTAGAAAAAAATTTTTTTCTGTCATTCTGAGACTTAAGAGCTTTGGTACGGGGTAGAAGGTACTTACTTCTGCTAGGGTCAGCAGTGCATTGAGGAACTGACAGTCCTTCCCTCCCAGATCCTAGGAGGTAAGAAGGAGTGCTATTAGGATCCAGAGTCAGGTGTAGGGAAGCAAGCACAGTGAAGCTATTGCCACCTTTCATCCTATCAAGCAGCCACTCCTATGCAAATCTTTATCTAACTGACAAAGACTGACTGCTGCTTCCTACTTAGAGAAACTCATGCTGGGTGCTCAACTGATGGTTTTTTGTTTTTTATTTTTTTGAGACAGAGTCTCATTCTGTTGCTCAGGCTAGAGTGTCATGGTGTCAGCCTAGCTCACAGCAACCTCAAACTCCTGGGCTCAAGCGATCCTCATCCCTCAGCCTCCCAAGTAGATGAGACTACAGATACCTGCCACCATGCCCAGCTTATTTTTTTCTATTTATCGGCACCCGGATAATTTTTTCTATTTTTAGTAGAGATGAGGTCTCGCTTTTGCTAAGGCTGGTCTTGAATTCCTTACCTCAAGCTATCCTCCCAACTTGGCCTCCCGGAGTGCTAAGATTACAGGCCTGAGCCACCATGCCCGGCCTCAATTGATGTTTTAAAGCAGTAAAAGACACAAGAAAAATTAGGGAAAATATTTTTCTAAAAATGTGTTGTGAGAAGAAGAAATTAAATATGGTGTTTTCTGAGTGGAGTGTGCTGACTTTTGTAAGAGTTTTGGGTTTTTTTAAAATATATTGAGTTGAAATTCACATGACATAAATTAGGCATTTTAAGGTGAACAATTCAATGACATTTAGTATATTCACAGTGTTGTACAACCACCACATCTACGTATTTAATAGTTCCAGACATTTCTATCACTCCAAAATAAAACCTCATAAAGAAGTCTTGTCCTCCATCCCCCAGACCTCGCCTCTCATAATCACCAACGTGCAGTTTGACTCTTATCAATTTACCTATTCTAGATATTTCGTATAAATGGAATCATACAATAGGTGTCTGCCTTCTGTTATTTAGCATAATGGAGTTTTTTTTGTTTTTTTTTGTTTTGTTTTGTTTTTTGAGACAGGGTCTCACTCTGTTGCGCAGGCTAGAGTGCCATGGCATCAGCCTAGATCACAGCAACCTCAAACTTCTGGGCTCACGCAATCCTTCTGCCTCAGCCTCCCGAGTAGCTGGAACTCCAGGAGGCATGCGCCATCATGCCTGGCTATTTTCTATGTATATTTTCAGTTGTCCAGCTGATTTCTTTCTATTTTTAGTAGAGATGGGGTCTCACTCTTGCTCAGGCTGGTCTCTAACTCCTGAGCTCAAACAATCCGCCTGCCTCGGCCTCCCAGAGTGCTGGGGTAGCATAATGTTTTTATCCACATTATAGCACTATCAGTACTTCATTCCTTATTATGCTTGAATAATATTCCACTTATGTATGTATATACCATTCTTTGTTTATCCATTCATCTGTTAATGGACATTTGGGTTGTTTCTGCCTTTTGGCTATTGTGAATAATGTTGCTATGAACATCTCTGTAATTTAGAGTTATTCTTAAGTCTTATTTTTACATTTAGTTTTTCAAAATAAAGACCCTTCCATTTAAGGCAGAAATAAATACTATAAAGCAGCAGTCCCCAACCTCTTTGGCACCAGGGACCAGTTTCATGGAAGACAGTTTTTCTGCCGTGGCAGGGGAGAGGGCAGGCAGAGCTCAGGCAGTGATGCTAGCGATGGGGAGGAGAGCCGATAGGGAGGGGAGTGACTATAAATAGAGATGAAGCTTTGCTAGCTTCCGGTGGCTCAGCTCCTGGTGTGCAAGTGATCCACCTGCCTCGGCCTCCCAGAGTTCGAGCATTACAGGCATGAGTCACCATTCCTGGCCCATTTTTCTTTCTTTCTTTTTATTATTTTTATTATGAATATTTGCTTCATGTATAAAAGTTTTATTTATACTTATGTGTTGTCTAATCAGTTGTGCCATGATGCAGCATTAATACTCCTTCCACTCTAACATTCTCAACTTTCTCTGA
>NW_012136303.1:1720023-1721564 GCF_000956105.1 Propithecus coquereli
CTATATGCTCATCACCTGTATTAAGCCATTAACATTTTGCCATATTTGCTTAATGTTTTTGTTCCCTGAATTATTTTAAAGTGAATTATGGAAGTTATGACATTTTACCCCTAAATACTTGAGTATGCATCTCTTAAGAAACAATAAGGACATTGTATAACCATAATACTATTATTATCACATCTAAAAAAATTAATAGTCATTCCCTAATTATCCTAAAATGTGCTCTATATCTATTTTTTTAAAAACCAAGATATAATAAAGGACAATATACTGCATTTGATTAAGTCTCTTAAATCTCTTATAATGTAGAACGATTCTTACCCACCTTCTTCCCGCGATCACTGAGACCAAGCCAGTTGTCCGGTGGAAATTCTACACTCTAGATTTGTCTAATTATTTCCTCATAGTGTTATTTAAGTTGTTCGTCTGTCTCCTGTTAAATACTTGTTAGATTAAGGCTAAACATTATTAGCAAGAATATTTGATAGGCAATGCTGTGCACTTAGTATTGCACATAATTTCTGGTTGTTTGTTAGTGATGCTAAGGTTGATCATTTCATTCAGATGGTGACTGCCAAATCTTTCCACCTTCCCATTATGAAGTTAGTTTTCCCATTGCCAGCTGCAGATCTCTTGAGATGATGCTTTGGCATCATGTGAATATCCATTTCTCTTTCAGTTTTTTTTTCTTTCAGTTTTTAACATACTGTTTTATCCTTTTTTTTTCTTTTAGAAACAGGTTCTCACTCTGTCACTCGGGCTGCAGTACAGTGGCACAATCATAGCTCACTAAAACCTCAAACTTCTAGGCTCAAGCCATCTTCCCACCTCAGCCTCCCAAGTAGCTAATAGTATAGATATGCACCACCACACACAGCTAATTTTTAAATTTTTTTTGTAGAGACAGGGTCTTACTATGTTCCTCAGGTGAACTCCTGGCCTTTAGTGATCTTCCTGCCTCCCAAAGTGCTGGGATTTCAGGTGTGAGCCACTGTGCCCAGCTGTTTTATCCTTATTAATGACCATTGCCTAGTTCTTTTATTAGGAGTTACAAAATTGTGATTTTTCTGATTATACTGATCTTTTTACATTTAAGTTGGCATTCTTCTGCAAAAGTAATTGATTCCAGTTGACTCCTTCATCAACTGGAGCTATTTGGTTACCCTGAAATGATTTCTACTGGAAAGGTAGAATGAATAATATGTTTGCTTTTTAAATTCTCCTGACTATCACATTTACTACTACATTCTTAATAAAAGATCAAAAGAGGCTCAAGAAGTGAAATCATTAGATAATGTGTAAATTTATTATGTGAGTGAGCAAGATAAAACTGGTGGTTAATCTTAGCAAACCCAGAAAGACAGCACATGCTCTCTTGTGACAGATAACCATAAGTGAGCAAATGAGTCTCTTGCAGTGGTCAGCTACAATATGTTCCTCTCTATGGTAACAGTTCACTAAACTGCAGTTCACTCAAAGATTAGTCAGTTATTTTGACACTAAATCCTTTATTAAGAGCTAGATTTTTTTTTTTTTTT
>NW_012136303.1:1722884-1724618 GCF_000956105.1 Propithecus coquereli
AACATTAAGGATAGGGACCCAGTCCCTTCTGGCTTGTAGGGTTTCAGATGAGAAGTCAGCAGTTAGTCTGATTGGCTTTCCTTTATAGGTTATTTGTTGCTTTCGTCTCGCTGCTCGAAGAATTGCTTCTTTCGTATTTACTTTGGTCAGTTAAGAGCTAGATTTTAAGAAGACACTATCTCAGTGAATACATTATCTGGAAGAAGTTTCTTTAAAAAAGTTATTTTTAGGGGGAGAGGCCAGCAATTTTTTATGGACTGATTTGCAATTTCTTGTTGTTTTAAGCACATGTGTAGTGTCCATATCATTGTTAAACTGACAGTTCCTGAATCTGGATTAGCTGACTTGATGTGGCTGCCCTTAGAGGATTTTCCAGATCTGGATACACAGCCTTCGTGGTATAACCAACAACTTCTTTAGGGAGACTATGAAAGCCCAGGTTTTTTAGTCTCCTTCTTTCCAGTTAAAGATTCTTTTGGAAAATACTTCTTAGATTTTAGGTTCTTTTCTTGGAGTTATTCCAACTTTGGAACAGCTGCTAAATAGCTACAGTTTTTTAGGCAGTTTCAGCAGACTTTTCCTGCTGAGCAGCAGTTTTTAAGCCCTAAAAATCTTTATTAGTTTTGTTTATTTACCTCTACAGTTCATTAAAACCTGTAAAATGCTGGTGGCAATTAAATACGGATGGTGTTATTTATCAGGGATTTTCTGAATGCTGTTGTTTCTTAACCACCCAAATCACAGTTTCTTTTTTTGTTTCTTTTCTTTTTCTTTCTTTCTTTCTTTTGAGAGAAAGAGTCTGGCTCTGTTGCCTGGACTAGAGTGCCATGGCGTCAGCCTCGCTCACAGCAACCTCAAACTCCTAGGCTCAAGCAATCCTCCCGCCTCAGCCTCCCAGAGTGCTAGGATTATAGGCATCAGCCACCATGCCTGGCCAACTGAATTTCTTAATTAAAATAGTTTATCTTCTCTATAATTTCTTAATATTTATAGTACTTCCTTATTACTTGGCAAATAAATTACAGTTTTCACAGAACTATGGATTACACATTGTTGAATGGATAATTATGCATGGTAATACTCTTTTTTCATCTTCTCCTCTTCTCAAAGGTTTTCTCATTGTCCACTTGGCATATGCTTCTGGAATAATATTCACCATGGTTTTGGATGACCTTCCAAACTTAGAAGACATCTATACTTCCTTGTGTTCATCAACAGTGGAAGACTCAGAGATGGATTTTGACTCTGGACTAGAAGATGATGACACAAAAAACGATAGTGCTTTGAAAGATTCCACAATTTTTGTGGCCTTCAAAGGAAATATAGATGATAAAGACTTCAAGTGGAAATTGGATGCAATATTGAAAAATGTGCCCAATTTGCTACACATAGGTAATTTGTTTTAATTATTTTTTTCTTCTTGTTACTGGTTTTGTAGTGTTTGCCCTTCCATGATTATCTTGACTTTTACAAAGCAGACATTTGCTAAACTGGGTCAAAAGGCTGACTTTAAGGGCAAAGGTGGAATTTTAGGATTTTTGAAAAGTAGAAATACTGTTGTGTTTCTCTTAAGTACATAGAGGAACTGAATATAATAAAGTTGCTTAACATAGAAATTCTTAAATAATCTAGTGGATAGAAGTAATTCTCAAGTCCCAAATTTATTGTTTTTAACTCTCTAGTCTTCAGTTTCCTTACCTGTAAATTGAGAAGCTTAAACTGGATCTTAAAGGC
>NW_012136303.1:1725441-1734005 GCF_000956105.1 Propithecus coquereli
GCCTCCCAAAGTGCTAGGATTATAGGTGTGAGCCACCGTGCCTGGCCTGTTTTTTGTTTTTTAATGTTTAAGTTTCATTGCCAGTGCTTTAAAAATTGAGATATTTTACATTAAAATCCAAATTTTTGGATTTGTCTTTAAAAATGGGAAGATCTGATAACATCAAGCTCTCCATTTTCCCAGACGTTACTGAGTCATGGCTGCTATCGAGGGCATCCCTGCTTCACCACAGTTCCCATCTGGATTCTTCACACATTTATGTTGTAGATTCCCTGTCTGGGTCTCGTGGGCATTTGTGTTTTTGAACCCTGATTTAGATGTTCTCCATCTTTCCTGGTTAGCACAATTATCTAATCCCTTCAGACACAGTGAAAAGCCTGAATTTCATCCTTTTATCACAAATCCTAATTTGACCAAGGGCTAATTAGCTTTTCTTTAGGTTTTTGGTTCTTTTTTTTTTTTCCTTTGAAATTTGATGTCTAGAGGGAAGCTGTTTTTTTTCAAGGGCTTTTTACTGTGTTATACAAGATTCCTTCTAGTTATGGATTATTTAGCATACATAGTATTCAGTAAATTACCAAATCTCATTTTGTGGTACTATCAGATTATATTCTTGGTCTAAAAAATATTTTAAGTCACATTTTTTCAAACATGATAAAAGTTACAAAAGCTTTTGATAAAATATAACTATTTTATGAATAAAGATTTTTCTGCAATCTTATCACAAGTGATAATACCTTAAGCAAATCTGATGTTTGTATAAAACATATGCAAAATTGTACTACTTTTCAGATTGGGAAGAAACCCTGCAATGTCTATTCTTGGCAGAACCAGGATCCCAACTACCTTCCGTTTGTTGTTTGGAGGCATAAGTGTCATGAGTAGGAAATTGCCCAGAGAATCAGAGGTGTGTTGTAATGCCATCTCTGATGGTGCTAGGTAGCCACAGGATTCTGGGCAAATCACTTAGCCATTCTGGGTCTCAATCTCCTTGTCTATACAATAGGCTTAGACTAAATATTGTCTAATCCTTTCTAAATTCCTATGATTAGCCAGCTGAGGTGGCTGTCACCTATAATCCGAGCTACTCAGGAGGCTGAGGCAGGAGGATTGCTTGAGCCCAGGATTTGGAGGCTGTAGTGAGCTGTAATCACAACACTGTACTCCAGCCTGGGTGACAGAGCAAGACCCTATTTTTTTAAAAAATTTAAATAATAAATAAATTCCTATGGTTATATTATCTCATTTTTCTTAACAAGTAGTCTATTTTTTCCAGATTAGAACAAGTGAATTCCATGTCTGGATAAGTTAACATTCAATGCATAGTTTTTGTTGGGTTTTTTAGAGATAATGTCTTGGTCTGTCACCCAGGCTGGAGTACAGTGGCACAATCATAGCCCACTGCAACCTTGAACTCCTGAACTCAAGTGATCCTCTTGCCTCAGCCTCCTGAGTAGCTGGGACTACAGGCACGTGCCGCCACAACCAGATAATTTTTTCTCTTTTTGGTAGAAATGGGGTGTTATTCTTGCTCAGGCTGGTCTCGAACTCCTGAGCTCAAGCAATTCTCCCACCTTGGATTACAGGCGTGAGCCACCGAGCAGGCCCTCTCTCTTCTTTTTTGTGTTTCTTTCCCCATCTTAATTGCTTTCTGTTTATTCAGTGCCTATAGTGTGTGTCAGGTACTGTGCTAGGTTTTCTGCATGTGTTATCTCATTTAGTGCTCAATCTCATGAAGTAGTTTTTTCATCGTTTTAAAGAAGAGAAAGGTAAGTTTAGAAACATTAAATAACTCGTTCATCATCACCCAGGTGCTAAGTGACAAAGCTGGGTTTAGATTTGAATTCTGTCTAACTCCAAAGCCTAAGCTATCTCAGCTTTTCCAAGTTGGTGCTCTGCCTTATTCTTTTACTTTTTTTAATTTTGTTTTGTCTTTTAGTTCCACATCTTCTGGTGGCCAAAAGATTACTAATACTATTCTCTTTCTTTCATGACCAAGAATCCAGCAAGCTAAAAGTACAGAAGGTAGAGCCCTGGAACAGTGTACGTGTGACATTCAACATCCCCCGGGAAGCAGCGGAGCGGCTACGGATCCTGGCTCAGAGCAACAACCAGCAGCTTCGGGACCTAGGGATTCTCTCCGTTCAGATTGAAGGTCTTTCACTTTGCCATGTGCCCGTCTGGACCAAAATCATTACAACAGTAGAATATAGCATGATTTTCTGTGCTGCTTTGTTTGGTCCTCTGCTCTTACATTTCAGAATGTCAAGTAACTTATGTAACCTGTATTTCACATTGCAGCACCTTAGGATAAAAGAGGGTTTGAGGTTACTGCTGGGTCCTTATGGTCTTCAGTATCCATAGCATTGGGCTGCAGTCTTTCAGACTTTATATTTTGTTTTTATCCTGACCAGGAATTGATATGAGTGTGTGTGTTCATTTTCATAGCTTAGTAGGTTTTTTTTTCCCCCAATTTAGTTCAGTTGTTTTGTTTTGTTTTTTTAAGAGACAGCGTCCTGCTATGTTGTCCCAGCTAAGACTTGAACTCCTGGGCTCAAGTGATCCTCCCACCTCAGCCTCCCGAGTAGCTGGGACTACAGGTGCCTGCCACCTTGCCCAGCTTAAAGAATATCTAATTTCAAGGCCAGGCTGGGTGGCTCATGCCTGTAATCCTAGTACTTTGGGAGGTCAAGATGGGAGGATTGCTTGAGGCCAGGAGTTTGAGACCAGCCTGAGCAAGAGCAAGACCCTGTCTTTATAAAGAATAGAGAAAGTAGCTGGGCATGGTGGTCCACGCCTGTAGTCCCAGCTACTCGGGAAGTTGAGGCAGGAGGATTACTTGAGGCTAGGAGTTTGAGGTTACAGTGAGCTATGATGAGGACACTACTATACTCTAGCTCAGGCGACAGAGTGAGACACTGTCTCAAAAAAAAAAAAAATCTAATTTCAATTGCTTCCTTCCACCAAATAAACTTTAGTATTTTCTTTATTCATCTAACAGATTGGGAGGTCCTGAACAGTCCTTGGGTAGCAGTGTTCATTTTTCAAATTTTTTTTTCTTTTTTCTTTTTACTTATTATGGGTACATAATAGTTGTATATATGTATAGAGTACATGTGATGTTTGGATACAGGGATACAATGTGAATTAAATCAGGGTAATTGGGGTATCCTTCATGTCAGGCATTTATTATTTCTTTGAGCTAGGAACATTCCAGTTCCACTTTTTTAGTTATTTTAAAGTATACTCTAGCTTATTTTGATTATAGTCACTTTGTTGTGCTATCAAATATTGTTTATTCTATCTAACTATATTTTGGCACCCATTAACCATCCCTACTTTACCCTCCCTCCCTGCTACTCTTCCCAGCCCCTGGTAACCATGATTCTACTCTCTGTTTCCAGGAGATCAGTTGTTTTTAATATTTAGCTCCCACATATGAGTGAAAACATGTGAGATTTGTCTTTCTGTGCTTGGCTTCTCTCAACATAATGTTCTCCAGTTCCGTCCATGTTGTTGCAAATGGCAGGATTTCATTCTTTTTTACGGGTATATAATCCATTGTGTATATGCAACACAATTTCTTTATCCATTCCTCTGTTGATGGACATTTAGTAAAATATTTTCACCAGAGTAATCCTTTTCAAAATGAAAATAGGATCCACACACAGCTTAAAGCCCTGCTATCCCTTGCTGTTGTTCAAAGAGTCAACACCAAACTCCTTACCATGATCTCAGGCCTTGTATCATCTGACTTCTACTTTCCTCACCCAGCCTTATTTTGTATACCTCTCTTCCTCTGCTTTCTGTGTTCCAGCCTCTCCAGCTTTCTTTTGTTTCCTCAAACACACAATTCTTCCTCCTGCCACAGGTCCTTTGCATTGATGTCTTTTCTGTGTGAAATCCTATCCCCTACAATTCCCCCTTCCCCTAGTTAACGCCTACTGAGCCTTCAAATATCAGCTTAAATCTTGACGATATATTTTCTGAACTCCTTGGCTAAGTTATAGTTCTTTGTTACGTGTTCTCACAAAAGTCTGTTTCCTTCCCTCAGATCATTTATCTCACGCTTTCTTAGAGCAATTATTTGATTATTGTTTTATTACCCCATAGACTATAAGCTTTAGCACTTGGAATATAATGATAAATAAAATATGGTACTTACTGTTATGAACTCAGAATAGCTCATGACCTTAGTAAGGAAGACAAACCTGTGAGAGATGTAAGTATCAAGTGTGGGGAGTATTTTGGGGGCCCAGTGGAACTAGAACCCTCTTTTCCCCTTCTGTGTGGATACAAACAAGGTGGCAACCAGTGATTGCAGCCTTCCCTTTCACTATTGGACCAAGCCCTCCTGACCCTATGCTTACTTAGAACCTAAATGCTCCATAAAACCTCAGCAGCCGAGGTCATCATTTTGTTTATAAGAGTGAGATACATTTTGTGCAGTCTAGCATTGTAGGTTGCTGTACCCCAAAGGGGGCAATACCAACAAATCAAGATTATTTAGAGAGAGTTATATATAGATTAAGAAATAGGGAAATCCCATCATTTGATAAATAAGGGAATAGTGACCTAAAGAATAACCAGTGTATTATGAAAAATGTTGGATTATCTAAAAGGATCCATAAAAGTAAAATTAAATCACAGCAAATCTATAGGATAAGTTGGGAAGAGTGAAAGTCAAAAAACTATTGGATAAAATAACAATATATAGGCTGTTTATATTTTATGAAACATATAAGTGATTTCTTAAAAACCCCAAACGTTTTATAGTCTCTGTTACCTATTTGGCTGAGTTAAAGACTTTGGAACTTTAATTGGTAGTGTTTTTCACTGGAGAAGGAAGTATCAGTTTCATCTCTGAATCAGACCCATTTCCTACAGGTTCTTAAAAGGATAAAATGCTGTCTCCCCTTTAATATTATGGCCATAAATTAAAACATAAGTATGACTAGGAAAGCAAATAGATAACATATTTTAAGAAATTATGAAATTCACGAATGTCAATGATTATCACAATGCAGAAAGGGTTCTTTAGCTTTTAGGCTACATATGTGTCCCAGGTGATCTCCTTTTCTCTCTTTCCATACTCCTGGGAATTCGGGCAGGAGTGAAAAGGGTGGCAGCAGCTTTTGCTTTTGTGAAACTGGTGATGACTTTTTAAATTGTGAAGAGGAAGTGTTGCCACTGTCATGGTGTCTGCTGCAAGGGATTGAGGGACAGGTTGTTCCCCCAGTAGTCCATTCTCCATTGAAGAATACTCTCTGTACCCTTCCTTTTTTGAGTTTTGGCCAGGGAGCTTGGGAGGCATCTTTCTAATGGACATTTCGTGATCCCTCTGTAAATTCATGGTGATCTAAAGCAGAAGTCTGCAAAATTTTTCGGTAAGGGGCCAGGAATAAATATTTTTGGCTTTGCAGGCCATAAAATCTCTGTCACAAGTACTCTGCCTTTGTAGGGCAAAAACAGCCATAGGTAATATGTAAATGGGTTCAAATAACACTTTATTGAAATAAACAGGCAGTGGGCTGGATTTGGCCCAAAGGACTTAGTTCGTGGACTCGCAGTTGGCAAGTTTGGGAGCCAACAGTGTTCTCGAGATGTGTTGCTTTGACGCCAATTAGCATATATGCAATTGGCAAATAGAGGACTGATAACAGTATAATGTGGAAATTGTGTTTATTCATGTGTGATTTTTTTTCGTAGGCAAGAATAGCTGGAATAGTGGAAAGAGAATTATAATTATCAATAAGAAAAAAAGCCTTTAGCTCAGCTGTTGCATAGGTGGGAGTCCTTTAAGCTCTATTTTAAAAAAAATTAAGAATGAGAACTTACATTCAGGTGCCTTCCCCAAACATGCACCCCTCAGCCTTGCGGGGCTCTCAGCTCATGACTGGTTGCCCTTCCTTCAGTGCCCGCCTTAATGGCAGCCCCATTCAGTGGCTCAGAGCTCCACTGTATCTGCATTACCTCCGTGCCTTGAACCAGGCATTTCCACTCCATTGTTTCTGGGTATTTTGTCCCCTTCAATTTTGTTTTAATTAGAGCTCTGGTTACAAAGCCTTGCAGATTTTGAGTTTGCCCCAAGACTGTTATTGTCAATGTAAGATTTGATAGAATGTAAGGTTTTCCAGGAATGCATTTATCATATAGATAATGCCTATAATTGTTTGTAAGGTTATGATGACTATCACGTATTCAATAGATAACTAATGAGCACCTACCATGTAACAGGCACTGTTTTATGTATAAAGGATATAGTTAGGGTGACTATATAATTTATCATCTAAATCAGGACACTTTTGAGAGTGAAATGGGATACTATTAATAATTATGGGCCGGGCGCGATGGCTCACGCCTGTAATCCTAGCACTCTGGGAAGCCAAGGCGGGTGGATCGTTTGAGCTCAGGAGTTCGAGACCAGCCTGAGCAAGAGCAAGACCCCGTCTCTACTAAATAATAGAAAGAAATTATATGGACAACTGAAAAAATAATTAGCCGGGCATGGTGGCACATGCCTGTAGTCTCAGCTACTCAGGAGGCTGAGACAGGAGGATTGCTTGAGCCTAGGAGCTTGAGGTTGCTGTGAGCTAGGCTGACGCCATGGCACTCCAGCCTGGGCGACAGAGTGAGACTCTGTCTCAAAAAAAAAAAAAATCTAATTTCAATTGCTTCCTTCCACCAAATAAACTTTAGTATTTTCTTTATTCATCTAACAGATTGGGAGGTCCTGAACAGTCCTTGGGTAGCAATGTTCATTTTTCAAATTTTTTTTTCTTTTTTCTTTTTACTTATTATGGGTACATAATAGTTGTATATATGTATAGAGTACATGTGATGTTTGGATACAGGGATACAATGTGAATTAAATCAGGGTAATTGGGGTATCCTTCATGTCAGGCATTTATTATTTCTTTGAGCTAGGAACATTCCAGTTCCACTTTTTTAGTTATTTTAAAGTATACTCTAGCTTATTTTGATTATAGTCACTTTGTTGTGCTATCAAATATTGTTTATTCTATCTAACTATATTTTGGCACCCATTAACCATCCCTACTTTACCCTCCCTCCCTGCTACTCTTCCCAGCCCCTGGTAACCATGATTCTACTCTCTGTTTCCAGGAGATCAGTTGTTTTTAATATTTAGCTCCCACATATGAGTGAAAACATGTGAGATTTGTCTTTCTGTGCTTGGCTTCTCTCAACATAATGTTCTCCAGTTCCGTCCATGTTGTTGCAAATGGCAGGATTTCATTCTTTTTTACGGGTATATAATCCATTGTGTATATGCAACACAATTTCTTTATCCATTCCTCTGTTGATGGACATTTAGTAAAATATTTTCACCAGAGTAATCCTTTTCAAAATGAAAATAGGATCCACACACAGCTTAAAGCCCTGCTATCCCTTGCTGTTGTTCAAAGAGTCAACACCAAACTCCTTACCATGATCTCAGGCCTTGTATCATCTGACTTCTACTTTCCTCACCCAGCCTTATTTTGTATACCTCTCTTCCTCTGCTTTCTGTGTTCCAGCCTCTCCAGCTTTCTTTTGTTTCCTCAAACACACAATTCTTCCTCCTGCCACAGGTCCTTTGCATTGATGTCTTTTCTGTGTGAAATCCTATCCCCTACAATTCCCCCTTCCCCTAGTTAACGCCTACTGAGCCTTCAAATATCAGCTTAAATCTTGACGATATATTTTCTGAACTCCTTGGCTAAGTTATAGTTCTTTGTTACGTGTTCTCACAAAAGTCTGTTTCCTTCCCTCAGATCATTTATCTCACGCTTTCTTAGAGCAATTATTTGATTATTGTTTTATTACCCCATAGACTATAAGCTTTAGCACTTGGAATATAATGATAAATAAAATATGGTACTTACTGTTATGAACTCAGAATAGCTCATGACCTTAGTAAGGAAGACAAACCTGTGAGAGATGTAAGTATCAAGTGTGGGGAGTATTTTGGGGGCCCAGTGGAACTAGAACCCTCTTTTCCCCTTCTGTGTGGATACAAACAAGGTGGCAACCAGTGATTGCAGCCTTCCCTTTCACTATTGGACCAAGCCCTCCTGACCCTATGCTTACTTAGAACCTAAATGCTCCATAAAACCTCAGCAGCCGAGGTCATCATTTTGTTTATAAGAGTGAGATACATTTTGTGCAGTCTAGCATTGTAGGTTGCTGTACCCCAAAGGGGGCAATACCAACAAATCAAGATTATTTAGAGAGAGTTATATATAGATTAAGAAATAGGGAAATCCCATCATTTGATAAATAAGGGAATAGTGACCTAAAGAATAACCAGTGTATTATGAAAAATGTTGGATTATCTAAAAGGATCCATAAAAGTAAAATTAAATCACAGCAAATCTATAGGATAAGTTGGGAAGAGTGAAAGTCAAAAAACTATTGGATAAAATAACAATATATAGGCTGTTTATATTTTATGAAACATATAAGTGGTTTCTTAAAAACCCCAAACGTTTTATAGTCTCTGTTACCTATTTGGCTGAGTTAAAGACTTTGGAACTTTAATTGGTAGTGTTTTTCACTGGAGA
>NW_012136303.1:1734055-1776085 GCF_000956105.1 Propithecus coquereli
TAGGCAGAAGGAGCAACACGTGCAAAGGCCTTGAGGTGAAAAGCAGCTTTGTGTGCCTAAGAAACAAAAAAATGACACTGGGTCTGAATCCTTTTTATTGAAGGAGAAAAATACCATGAGGTGAGGTTAGAGAGGTGGGCCAGAGCTAGATCTTTGAGCTGTCCACCATGGTAGCCACAAGCTGTATGTGGCTGTTGAGCACTGAAAATGTGGCTAGTCCAAACTGACATATGCTGTAAGTATATAATAACATACTGAATTTTGAAGACTTAGCACCCCACAAAGAGAATGTAAAATATCTCATTAATAATTTTTATATTATTAATACCTGTTGAAATAATAATACATTGGATGTATTGGGTTAAATAAAGTATATATAATTAATTTCATGTTTCTTTTTATGTTTTTACTCTTCTAGAAAATTTTAAATTACATGTGTGGCTCATTTTGCATTTTTGTTGAACAGCGCTGGGATAGATAGATAATTTGAGGTCTTATATAGCCTGTTAAGTTTGGCTTTTATTTCTAAAATAGTGGGAAGCAGTGGAGCAGTTTTAAGCAGAGGAGTGACATGATATGATGTCTGTTTCAAGAACAAGTCTCTCGGCTTAGAATGTCTTAGCAAGTCTGGTATATTAATAGTTCCTTCCCTTTGGTGGAAAACCCCAAGACCTGTATTCTCTTTCATGGCTGGCTCCTATTGGCAAGCTAGAACATTTTGCCACTTCCAGTGATCAGTCCCTTATTGGTAGGATGTTTGTTTCCTATAACCAGCCAACCTCTCTGGTTAGAATACATACAGAAAGCTGACCTAGATCAGTGACAGGACAGAGAAACTGTTGTGCCTTGTTAACTTCTGCTTTACTACCTGACTATAAACCAGAATCCTACATTATGGAAGGACTTCGATGAGTGCAGCCTTTCAGCTCCTCAGCCACAGGCTAGCTATATTTTAACTGTCCACAATGTGATGCTGTCTTCCGTAGTAACAATAGTCAAGATTTTGGATTAAGTGCATGAAGCATTCTGAATCTCATTTCAGAGACCTTTTTGTCATTGAACTAAATAAGATTTAAGTTGCCTCTAAGTTTAGGGTCTATTTATTAATAGTTGGAATACTTCTAGTGACATTACCTACCAGGCTATTATGGAACTCAAGTGAGATAAAATTTTGTAAGCATTAAAAACCCTATACAAATGTTGGTCTTATCATTAGGTGTCTCAGAGGTGAATTAGTAGCAACCTATCTCCTCTTCATTATATGATTTTTTTTTCTGCTGGAAGTATGTTTGTAGTGCAGTTATTGAAAGGAAATTGGCATTTTGTTCACAAGTATTAACAGTGTCCCCATACCATCATATGTTCTTTCTCCATTAAACCTACTCATGTCTCTGCCTTCTGGTCATAAATTCCTAAAAGAAAGTCTAGGATTTTGAGTTTCTGAGAACATTTTCTTCCTTCATACACACACACAAACACACACACACACACACACACACACACACACAATTGGTGAGTTGGTTGAAAAATATTCAGAGTTCCAGGCTCTCTATTGACACTAAGCATCATTAATAATTGCCTTTCTGCCATATTACAAGTAAGAATTAGTTATAATCTCCTTGTGTCCCATTTAAGTAAACTTGCTCAGATGGGTTAAAGAAAAACCCATGTAATATTGAACTCACCATTTATGTGGTGGTATATTAACCATAATTCTTCAAAAACACAGAAAACTAAAGGACTTTGTACTTGTTGTTTACAAAATTTGCATCTTATTCTGATGATTTCCTTTTAATAACTTGACTATCATTTTCAGGGGAAGGTGCTATCAACCTGGCTTTGGCTCAGAACCGAAGCCAAGATGTGAGAATGAATGGACCTATGGGAGCCGGAAGTTCAGTTAGGATGGAGGCGGGATTTCCTATGGCAGGTGGTCCAGGTGAGACCTTTCACTCACTGTATGACATTTTACTAGTTTCCTTTTTTGGCTTTGTTTGCTAATATGTAATCCTTTGAGTCCTGCAAGTTAGGTGGGGGCTCATACCATACCCATATCTCTGGTTGCAAGTGACTCACATCTACAATCCTGTCATTTTGAGAGGCAGAGGCAGGAGAATCACTTGAGACCAGGAGTTCAAGACCAACCTGGGAAACATAGCGATACCCCATCTCTACAAAACCTTTTTTTAAAATTAGCCAGGTGTAATGGTGCATGCCTGTAGTCCCAGCTACTTGAGAGGTTGGGGCAGGAGGGTTCACTTGAGCCTAGAAATTCAAGGTTAGAGTGAGCTACAATCGGATCATTGTTCTCCAGCCTGGGCAACAGAGCCAGACCCTGCCTCTAAAAAAATAAAATAGAAAAGAAAGTGAGACATGAGTCACTCCCAGGAGGCTAGGGTCATAGCATGAAGCATATTTGCAATCTTCTGGTCTCATATTTAAAGGCTTATGAACACAGAGCCATGCAGCAAACATTTATTGAGTTCACATTGTATGACAGAACAACAGGAAAGTGTTAGAAATAGAAATGAATAAAATATTTTCCATCTTCAGTATGTTTATAGTATAGTAGAGAATGTAGCTTTCCAACTCGCACTTTCTCTGAAGCTGAGAATCTATGAGAGTTCTTGTGTGCATATGTGGAATCTATAGGTGTGTGTGGGAGAATATGTGTTTTTATGTATTTAGAATTTGAGAGTTATAAATTGTTTGCTTCCTTTTCTAGTAATCCTAAAATTTCTTCATCAGAGATTGAACTCAATATTCTGTGAAACTCGGAATATTAGAATTGAGTTGGCTCTCATTTAAAGCTGAGGAAGCTGTGGAAATCACAGAAAGGGAGTGATTTGTCCAGAGCCAGGGAGCAGCGGGCCAGTGTCACAGATCTTCTAACTCCCAGTTCAGTGCTCTTCTCACTATATTAGTGGCTTTGTTTGGTTGGTTGGTTGGTTAGTTTTTGTGTTTTATTTCCATTCTCCAGAAAGTAACAATATATTAGTGGCTTTGTAAAATTTTTCAGCTGTAGGACCCTTTATTCAAATAAAGCCTGAGACTGTACCCAGTCATTCCCCTCCCTGCTTACCACAGTAGCCCTTGAAGAAATGCAGCAACATAGAGGAGCTTGGTTTATAAGCTCCTGTTCTGAACTGTAGCTGATGACTTGGTCATAGAATTGGAACTAGGTTTTTTATTTCAGCATTGCCATTTACTAGTTACCTCAAACTAGTTACTGTATCTCCCTGAGCAACAGTATCTTCACCTATAAAATGAGATAATAGGCTGGGGGTGGTGGCTCATGCCTGTGATCCTAGCACTTTGGGAGGCCAAGGGGAGAGGATCACTTGAGGCCAGGGGTTTGAGACCAGCCTGAGCAAGATAGGCCAGGTGCGGTGGTGTGAGCTAGTGGTCCCAGTTACTTAGGAGGCTGAGGCAGAATGATTGCTCAAGCCCAGGAGTTTGAGGTTGCAATGAGCTATGATGATGCCACTGCATTCCAGCCTGGGAAACAGAGCAAGATCCTGTCTTAAAAAAAAAAAAAAAGAGACAATATGCCTATAGTCTGTTGAGCTCATGCTTAAAGGTGAATGAGCCTTGAGCAGTGTAGCAAACATTTCCTGAGTTCCTGTTAAATATACATCAGGACCTCTGCTATTGGGCTGTTGTGGAATACCATATAGTAGATTAAAATACTCAGCCTGGTATCTTTAGTTACCCACAGAAGTCTAAGCATTTGGTGTTAAGGCAGCTTGATGAGAGATTATAGGTGACACTGTTGCCACTACTGGAAGGACCAGGGCTTGGGACCAAAAGCAGAGTGAGAAGCACCTAGCCAAATTACATATAGTTAATGAAAGAATGAATGGACCTGAGATGAGCATCAGGAAATCTGGGTTCTAGTCTCAACTCCTGTCCAAAGGACTTATTTACTGGCTTTAGTTGCTGGGAAACATCTTTAATTATGTCCTGGAAACAATGCTATAGATCCCTTCTAGGTTTAAAATTTTAAGACTCCATTAAACTGATATCAACACCCTAATCACCACTCTCTTAGGTTAGTATCTGGCAAATAGCAAAGATATTTAGTAAGCATCTCTAGGAAGAGAGTAAAAATTATAGTTCTGTAGTTGATTACCAGCATAGGAAACTTAGAAGCTTTAGGTGGAAATCAAATTTGATTGGTATTTAATGAAGGACACTGTGATAATATATATAGTATAAAGTTTCAGGAATAATCAGTTAGTAATGATCTATATCATAGTACCATTTTAACCCCCAGGTATCTTTCTTGACTGCCAAACATATTTTAGGATTCTTTTTCTCTGTTGTCTATTGGGACCTAAAGGATGCAAACAAAATTTAATATTAGATTAAACAGATAAATTTTTCTAGGTTAAGATACCTTAAGTCTCTTCTGAAACAATAATAAATGACTTTGGAATTGTGTATCTAGGTATCTTGGTTTGTCAGTTATTCTTAGCACTACTTTCTCAGCATTGGCAACTCAAAGTTAGCTAATCAAAAAGTCTTTTGCAACTAAAACTACATCTATAGCCTATTTTTTTCATAGCTTTATAGAATCCCAAGATTTGTGGGGATACCGTAGTAGTATTTAATTAGGGTTTCTCAACCTCAACACTATTGATGGTTTGGGCTGATAATTCTTTGCTGTGGGGGCTGTCCTGTGCATTGTGGGATGTTTAGTAGCATCCTTGGCCTCTACCCACCAGATGCCAGTAGCACTCTTACCCCTTCCCTGCAATTGTACCAACTGAAAATGTCTCCAGACATTAGCAGATGTCACCTAGGGGGCAAAATTGATCCTAGGTGAGAACCAGAGATCTAGTCCATATCCCCACCTACTACTGGAATGCATGTTATAGTGTCACTACTGAGCATGTAGTCAGCATATGCTTGAAAATTTCTGGGAATAGGAAGCTCACTGTGGTCCAAGAAAACTTGTTTCTTATCTCATGAGAACTTTCTTACTGTCTAACTACCATCTTTGAAAAATTGAGTGGGATTCCTCAGAAACAAATCCAATTTCAACAAACATTTACCTAACGTCCTCTCTAACTACAAAACACCCAAAAATGCTAGATAAAACAACATTTAGAGCCAGCCTCAATGACTCACACCTATAGTCTCCTCCACTCAGGAGGCTGAGGTGGGAGATGGGGCTCGTGAGACCCCCATCTCTAAAAATAAATAAATAACTTATATAGCTGAGCCCATAAGAAAACAGAGGAGTAGGGAGGTGAGAAAGAAAGCAAGAGAACTCCTTAGGGTAAAAAAGAAGTCAAGGATGGAAATATTCAAACAGCATTAAATAATTGAGATTCTACAGGGGCCAAGAGATTTGGGTTTTAGTAGCCAGGAAGGGGTAAAAGATGAAGCCTTATCTTGGGTCCACATGAAGAAGGAAGTTAGAGTTCTGAATTCCTCATGAAGCCAGAATTTTCAGTGAAAGGTAAATTAGGAAAATGTCACTCTCTAGCATAGAGAAACTAATGGGAAACTTGTCTGTCTTGGTGTGCACCCTAGTTGCGGGGTGGAAGAATGGTGGTTGTGGAATTGTCTTCTCTACTCTCTTGCATGTTGAACATTTAATATGTTAGTAAAGTGACTCAGGAACAGCCAGGCTAAATCGTTAACATTAATGGTTCTAGATTGGTAATTACTGTTGAAGCTATGGAAGGGCACTTTCTCAACCCAAGCCATTGTAGACTTCTCATAATTAAAGCCTACTATCAGTGGTCTTATACTCGAAATCTATAAAATTTAGGATTAAACTCCCTCCCTCCTGAATTTTAGGTAATAGGAATATCAGGGTATTAAAAATTATGAAAATCAGCTGGTCCTAGTGCAGTGGTGTTTACAACTAATTGATCACACCCAGTTACAGATTCCTTTGTTCATTCTCTACTCCCACTCCTTTACTTGACTAGCCTAAAAAAAAAATTGTGAATATCAGAGCTAGGCACAGTGGCTTACAACTATAATCCTAGCACTTTGAGAGGCTAAGGCAGGAGGATTGCTTGAGGCCAGAAAGTTCAAGACCAGCCTGAGCAAGACTCCTGTCTCTAAAAAATAGAAAAATTAGCTGGGCATGGTGGCATGGACCTGTAGTCCCAGCTACTTGCAAGGTGGAGAGGCAGGAGGATCACTTGAGCCCAGGAGTCTGAGGTTGCAGTGAGCTATGATGAGGCCACTGCACTCTAGCCCAAGCGACAGAGTGAGACCCTGTCTCAAAAAAAAAAAAAAAGAAAATTATGAAGATCATAAGAAAACATGACACAATCAAAACATAAAGAGAGCTTGGCAGGGGCACAGAACTTACAGAAATTTAAAAATCTTCAAAGGAATAACTTACTCAGAAAATTAGAAATAGCTGGATTAAAAGGTGAATTTGTGAATATCACCCAGAATGCAACAAAGAGAAATAAATAAAGACAACGAAATATGAAAGGAGTCAAGAGACATGAAGGATAAAATGACAAGATTTAATGTATGTTTGAACAGAGTTCCAGAAGGAGATAAATTGGGGAGGGATGAAGAGAGAATGGCTGAAATTTTTCCAGAACTGATAAAAAATGTAAGTCCTAAGATTCAGAAGCCCAGCAATCCTGAGCACCTCAAATAAAAAAATAAACCCACATCTAGACACGATATTATAAAACTACAGAACATTGAAAACAAAGAAAATGTTAAAAGCAACCCAAAAGAAAAGACCAGTTATTTACAAGGGAAAGCTACCAGAGCTACAGCTGATTTCATAATAATGGCATTGGAATCTAGAAAACATTGGAATAATATTTTCAAAGTGCTGAGAAAATAATTGATAGCGTAGAATTTTAAATGTAGCTATACTATTAAGAGTATGTGAGAAGGCCAGGGGTGGTGGCTCACACCTGTAATCCTAGCTCTCTGGGAGGCCGAGGTGGGAGGATAGCTTGAGCTCAAGAGTTCGAGAGCAGCCTGGGCAACACAGTGAGACCCCACCTCTACTGAAAATAGAAAAATTAGCCAAGCAAAGTGGTGTCCGCCTGTCTAGGCCCAGGTACTCAGGAGGCTGAAGCAGGAGGATTGCTTGAGCCCAGGAGTTTGAGGTTGCAGTGAGCTACAATCACGCCACTGCACTATGGCCCGGGAGACTGTCTCCAAAAAAAAAAAAAAAAAGTGGTATGAAATAAAGACCTTTTCAAAGAGACTAAGAGAATTTACCATTAACAGACCCTTGCTAATTGAACTGCTCAAGGATGTACTTCAGGAAGAAGAAAATTGATCCTAAGATGGAAGAAATAAGATCTAAGAAGGAATGGTGAGCTAAATAATTGGTAAACATGGGGTAAATCTAAATAAGCATTGACTTATTTAGCAATGATGATCATATATTTTCTTTAGACTTTAAGTCATGTATGTCTGTTGACATTTTAAAGATATCAATAAAATAATAGAATGTATAACTTCTAAACTAGCAACGAAGGAGTAGAGAGGAAGGGCATGATGAAATAAGTCAATCCAGTAAAATTCAGGAAAAACAAGAAAACAGCGTAGAAAAAGGAGGGCGAATAGAAATCATAAAATGACAGAGTAAATCAAAATACACCATTAGTTTACAATAAAGGTAAATGGATTATGAACACTGATAAAAAGGAAATGATTAGGCCAGGCATGGTGGCTCATGGCTGTAATCTCAGCACTATGGGAGGCCAAGGTGGAAGGATAGCTTGAGGCAAAGGTTCAAGACCAGCCTGGACAACATAGTGAGACCCTGTCTCTACAAAAAAAATTTAAAAGATTAGCTGAGCATGGTGGTGCACACCTGTAGTCAGAGGATTGCTTGAGCCCAGGAGTTCAAGGTTACAGTGAGCTATGATTGTGCCATTGTACTCCAGCTTGAGTGACAGAGCGAGACCCTGTCTCTAAGGAAAAAAAAAAAAAAGGAAATGATTAATCAGTCTTAGGTTTAGCTATATACTCTTAGAGGAAACACATAAAATATAAAGATTGAGACAGCTCAAAGTGACTATAGAAAAAAAAATAAACAAGGTGAATATTAACCAAGAAAAAAAGGTATATTTTTATCAGATAAAACAAACATTAAGATAAAAAGCATCACTGAGGATAAATAGGGTCACCGTATGATGTAAAAGGAACAGTTCACCAGGAAGGTAGCTAAACTTACGTACTTAATAACCTACCTTCAAAATATGTAAGAATTGCATGGAAATAGCAAATCTTAGGGGAGATTTTAACATACTTCTGTTAGTAACTAATGGATCAAACTTATAAAAAATTAGTAAGGATAAGGAAAACTTGAATAATAATTAAAATAGTTTTATATGATGGACATATATAGAAACCATGCAGTAATAATTCAAGAATTCTTAATCTTTCCAAGTAAAAATGGAAAATTTATACAAATTGACTATGGATTCCAACCAAGAGCAAGTTTCAGTAAATACCAAATATTGATATCACACAGATCCTGTTCTCTGATCACAGTGCAATTAAATCAAGTCAGTAGCAAAAAACAAAAACAAAAAAAACTCTTGTTCTTGGAAATTTAGAAATATATTCTAAAACCTAAAGATTATTTAAAAAGCAATCGTGATGGAAATTAGACAATATTTAAAATGGAGTAATGAGAATAGTACATACCAAAATTTGTAAGATGTAGCTAATACCATGCTTAGAAGAAATTTTAACCCTCAGAAATTTATATTAATGAACAATATCAACTAGAAATTAACAAGCTAAATGTCTGACTTAGGAATGGAGAAAAAGAACAGCAAAGTAATAAGCTAGGAAGGAAATAATGAAGATAAGAGCAGAGATAAATATAAATCAGAAAAACAGTAAGCAGAGCAACAAACCCAAAAGATGTTTCTTTGAAAGGACAACTAAAACTGATAAACTGGGTAAGACTACTAAAGAAAAAAAGAGAGGCACAAGCAATGTAAAGAATGAGAAAAAAGTACACACTTTTAAAGGGTGAATTTTATAGTATATGAGTTATATCTCAATTTTTTAAAAATAGAAAAAAGGATATTCTATGCATGACTTCATGCTAATAAATTTTTAAGTGTTGGCAAAATTATAATTTAATCAAAATTGACTTAGTAGGACATAATAAACTTGAAAAATCTATAACCACTTAAGAAATGGAAATAATTAAAGATCTGCTTCTGTATGAATTAATTAGTATATCCTATAGGCCCAGATGGTTTTATAAGTAAGTTTTACTAAACATTTAAAGAACAGATGAACCGGCGCCCGGCTAGCTCAGTCGGTAGAGCATGAGACTCTTAAAGAACAGATGTACATACTCTTCCAGAGCATAGAAAAAGAGGAAAGATTCTTTTCCAACTTATTTTGAGGTTATTTTAATCTTGACACCAAAAGTCAAAGAAGGACAGGAAGAGAGGATAATTATAAGCTGTTCTCACTTAAGAACATAGATAATAAATCCTAAAAAATATAACAGTATCAAAATGAGAGAGATGAAAGAGGAGCTCTCAAACTGCTAGTTGGAGTATAAATTGGTATAACCACTTTCAAGAGCAATTTACCAATATGTAGTAAAATTGAAGATGCTTATACTTTAAAACCTAGCAATTCTGGGCCGGTCACAGTGGCTCACACCTATAATCCTAGCACTCTGGGAGGCCGAGGTGGGAGAATCACTTGAGCTCAGGAGTTTGAGACCAATCTTAGCAAGAGTGAGACCCTGTCTCTTGGGAAAAAAAAAAAAAACCTAGCAATTCTAAGTATATAGTCTAAAATAGTCTGAAGACACTCTTACATTTCCACAAGAGTTCATGACAAATACATGGCCTTGCAAAATTGTAAGAATAAAAAGGAAAAGTACCTTAGTAGTCATCAGCAGAAAGATGGATGTATGTTTCTATACCATTGAGCACTTACAGCAGTCAAAAGGGTTGAATCTCAATAATATTAAATGAAAAAGTAAACTGAAAAAAAAATGCATATAGTATGGTACCACTTATGCAGAGATTTAAAAGCATACAAGACCAGGCACGGTGGCTCACTCCTGCAATCCTAGCACTCTGGGGAGGCCAAGGTGGGAGGATCACTTGGCATCAGGGATTCAAGACCAGCCTGAGCAAAAGCAAGACCCTGTTTCTACAATAAATAGAAAAATTAGCCAGGAATGGTGGTGCGCACCTGTAGTCTCAGCTACTCAGGAGGCTGAGGCAGGATGATCACTTGAGCCCAGCAGTTTGAGGTTACAGTGAGATATGATGATACCATTGTACTCTAGCCAGAGTGACAGAACAGGACCCTGTCTCAAAAAAAAAAAAAAATGCTGTGCAGTTTACCTATGTATACAGAAGAGGTAAATGAACATGCATATAACTGTTAGTCCCAATTATAATAAAAGGAAGGAAATAGAATCAGATTGGGAAGGAGTAGGAGGTTTCTGCTGTATCTACATGTATATCTGATGTAGATAGGACACATTTTTTAGATTTAAGAAGGGTAAATGATGGCCAGGTGCAGTGGCTCACGCCTGTAATCCTAGCACTCTGGGAGGCCAAGGCGGGAGGATTGTTTGAGCTCAGGAGTTCGAGACCAGCCTCAGCAAGAGCGAGACCCCCCGTCTCTACTAAAAATAGAAAGAAATTGGCTGGACAACTGAAAATATATAGAAAAATTAGCAAGGCATGGTGGCGCATGCCTGTAGTCCCAGCTACTCGGGAGGCTGAGGCAGAAGGATCGCTTGAGCCCAGGAGTTTGAGGTTGCTGTGAGCTAGGCTGACGCCAC
Source organism: Propithecus coquereli (assembly GCF_000956105.1). Lineage (NCBI taxonomy): Eukaryota > Metazoa > Chordata > Mammalia > Primates > Indriidae > Propithecus > Propithecus coquereli. The sequence continues at coordinate 1,744,845 of NW_012136303.1, forward strand.
GGCACTCTAGCCCGGGCAACAGAGCCAGAGTCTGTCTCAAAAAAAAAAAAAAAAAAGGTAAATGATGAGTATAGAGATTTTCATATTCTTGAAATATGTCTTTAAAAACAAAAATTGTGCCAATTCCAGTATTCTATTGTAGGGATTTTTTTTCCTAGGATTAATAAGGATGAACAGCCCCGCCACTGTTATGATACCCCAGGGTGGAAATGTGTCATCTTCCATGATGGCACCAGCCCCCAATCCAGAGCTCCAGCCCAGGACTCCTCGCCCTGCTTCTCAGTCAGGTAATGACCTCCAGTCTTTGAGGATTGAAGAGCCCGAAACTTCCTGCACAGATCAGCTATCTCTGATGCCAAATTTCTAACTGCCTAACTCAAAATGCCACCTTCCTTACAAAATCTGCCCTGATTTCTTTAAGCTAAATGTCATCATTTTCTTAGAATTTCTCATGATTCTCTTATCACTTATACCACAACATTCCTCAAAATTCATGCCTTCGCGTACTTATTCCTGCAAGATACTCCATGACAGAGGATTCTGTAGTCAGGTAAACTTGGTAAATGCATCATTCTTTGTCCCCCACCTCGAGATTGAAAATTAACATATTAGAGCCACTGAAAGCCTTACAGTGAAGAAACCTAAGGTTGTTAGCTTCAGTGTTTCCCAAATCTAATCGACTGTTTTGTTTTCTTTTTTTATAACACTAATTTTCACAATTCCCCAGAATATGATTTGGAAAATATTGCTCTCTACATTTCATATTTGACTCTTATGTCCACTATTGAACCATAATCTCTTTTTAGGGCAGGATCCATATTTCTGTTATCTTGGTATCCTGCTTTGCACATCCAAGGTATTCACAAATACTTACTTATTTTGTTGAATAGTGCCAGCAGATTTTACTCTATATTTGCAGAATTGCCAAGGCCATTGCTCTAGGTTGCAGTAGATTAATTATTGCTTTGTTGACTATCTTTAAACAGATGCAATGGACCCACTCCTCTCTGGGCTTCATATACAGCAGCAAAGTCATCCCTCAGGATCTTTAGCTCCCCCACACCACCCAGTGCAGCCTGTCCCTGTGAACAGACAAATGAACCCAGCTAATTTTCCCCAGCTGCAGCAGCAGCAGCAGCAGCAGCAGCAACAACAGCAGCAACAGCAGCAACAGTTGCAGGCAAGACCCCCACAGCAACATCAGCAGCAACAGCCACAGGGAATTCGACCCCAGTTTACTACCCCAACTCAGGTGCCTGTTCCTCCAGGCTGGAACCAGCTGCCTTCCGGAGCCCTTCAACCTCCTCCAGCCCAGGGTTCTCTGGGCACAATGACTGCAAACCAAGGGTGGAAGAAGGCTCCCTTGCCTGGCCCAATGCAACAGCAACTCCAGGCAAGACCATCCTTAGCCACGGTACAGACACCTTCCCACCCTCCCCCTCCATATCCCTTTGGCAGCCAGCAAGCCTCACAAGCCCATACAAACTTTCCTCAGATGAGCAACCCAGGCCAGTTCACAGCTCCTCAGATGAAGAGCTTGCAGGGAGGGCCCTCCAGGGTCCCAACCCCCCTGCAGCAGCCCCACCTCACCAACAAGTCTCCTGCCTCCTCACCCTCCTCCTTCCAGCAGGGATCCCCTGCATCCTCCCCAACGGTTAACCAAACTCAGCAGCAGATGGGACCAAGGCCACCTCAAAATAACCCACTTCCCCAGGGATTTCAGCAGCCTGTCAGCTCTCCAGGTCGGAATCCTATGGTTCAACAGGGAAATGTGCCACCTAACTTCATGGTGATGCAGCAACAACCACCAAACCAGGGGCCACAGAGTTTACATCCTGGCCTAGGAGGTGAGGAACACTGAAGCTATTTGTGATGGTAAATTTGCTGGAGATAGATCTTAGTAGAACTTCAGTTTTTAGAGTTGATGGAGGGAGTGAAATAAGGATATAATTATTTGGTTTTGTTGATATGGTGGTGACGCTTTTATAACTTAGTTAACTTGATACATTATGAAGCATCTTACTAGTTAATTTTAAGCTAGCTCTCTGGAGTAAAATGCAGGTAAAACTCAATATAGAGATGTTCATTTTGTTTTTCAAATTATTTTTGCTTGATCTTATACTAATAAATTAAAATGTCCAGAAGAAACATGCATTTTATTAACAATTTAAACTTCTCAGCTGTTGAAAAAATTTATGCAGTAGGGCAAAAATGCAAAGATAAGGACAAGGATCTTATTGGGGAAAAGGCCCTTATAATTATCAATTTTGATAATCCTATTAATAGTAAAATAGTAAGCATGGTATTTGTTAAGTTTGATTAAAGTCTTAAAGGGGAATAAGTTTGGAAATCATTGACTTTTATAGATTTATAATGCCAATGCCTGCTCCTTAGAGAGGGAATTCCACCAGTTATACCTAAAGGAGATTTATTTATTTATTTTGTAAGGTGCCTCTTGTATGAAGAAAAAGCAATGGAGCTTAATGTGTGAGAGGTAAAACGATTACAGTAAAACTTATCCATCTCCATGTTTATTATTTATTCTTATTAATCATTGATCTAGTGCACATGAATGTGCTTGGAGCTTTTCAGTAAGGTATAGACAGTATCAGTAATACTATCATCTGATAAGCATATCCCCCACCAAAGACACCCATGCCAACCCAGAAAAAACCCTTGCATCTTTAGTACGACATAGCAAAGGCATGTTCCCATGGTTTCTGGTGAAATTAAGTTGCTCATCAGTCTTTTCACTCTCCTGTAATTAATTTTGCTGACATGCAGGCTCTAATATTTGAATCCTAAGAAGTTCTTAGAAAATGCAAGAATGTTTCAGTTCCAAACTTCACTGTTCTGGGCATCTGGCCCTGGATCAGTGGAAGCTGGGTAGTCCCTCCTGCAAAAGTGATTACTGATTTAATTACAATGGAAGCATGCAAATTGGACTTGTCACTGATAAAGAAAGGACAAATGCATATTTGTCTACAAAGAGTCTTTCGGGGCATTGAAAATTTGGCCCTTAAAAACATAAATGGACTAATACAAGAAATTTTTAAGTGAGCTTTAGGGTCTTAATGCTTTCATAGAGCAGATGATATGCTCACCTAGGTGATCTGGCCACATCAAGGCCTGTGTTATAGATGAGTGGGTTCTGAGATTCTTCTTACTATAAATTTGTTTTCTGAAATTAGGCCTTCCTAAAAAGAACTAATACTTGAGTAAGATTCCATTAGAGCATGGTTTTCAGTACCACAGCTGTCAGAATCACAGCAAACTTTATGAGGGGAAGGCATGATGATAAATTTAATTAATATAGCCTCACTTTGAAGCTCCTATGAACTGTTTCTGATCTCTTGTCTCTTCCAAAGAGACAAGCACAATATTGGGGGGAAATTTTCTGCAAAGGAGATTGTGATCCATTTCCCTCAAAGGAAAAAAAAATCACCTATCTTTACTATCGGGACCCAGCTCTTTGTTTTATAGTATTTCTTATCAATTTGTTAAATATGAGAGAATTTAGCCTATTCCTTTGGTGCCTGTGTTAAAGTATGTAAAGTTTTGGGGTCCGTTGTATAAAAAAACAGTGAGCCCTCAAACCTTGCTGTGGCGTGGCCTCAGATCACATTTAGGGAGCAGATTGCCATCTTTTCCTTGGCATGTTCTAAGTGTAAATTTTTTAGTATTTCTTTTTCATTTTGACAATGCTCATATAAGAAATTGTGTTGATTTTTTTAACCATCTTTCCCAACCTTGTTATTAAAGATCCTACCAGTGTGACAGAGAGAGCTAAGCCAGTGGAGACTTCATGCAACTCATCCTTCCTTATTCATTCCATATCTAAGCAAGAGTATAAATTTGCTAGGTAACTGCCTTACTCATTGTTTTCTATTAAGGAATGCCTAAACGCCTCCCACCTGGCTTCTCAGCAGGACAGGCCAATCCGAACTTTATGCAAGGTCAGGTGCCTTCGACCACAGCAACCACCCCTGGGAATTCAGGAGCCCCTCAGCTGCAAGCAAATCAAAATGTCCAGCATGCAGGTTTGTTTTCTGTGATTTATTCAGCTGGCATTTATTGAGTATTTTGTGGTAGACTTGATAGGCAACAACGGTATACAAATAAGTCCTGGTCTCTCTACTTAATTTCACACCCACAAATAATTATTCTTTCAGAACAATAACTAATATGTAGAAAGTAGGTAAAATGTCTCAGGAAACACCTAAGAAAAGGAGATGAAACAAGTTAGAGCAGAGGTCAGCAATTTTTTTTCTGTAAAGGGCCAGATAGTAATTATTCTAGGTTTTACAGGTTGTATGGTCTCTGTTACAACTACTCAACTCTAGTATTGAAGCACAGAAAGTAGCCATAGATGATCTGTAAACAAATGACCAAGGCAATGTTCTAAACACTTGGTTATTTACAAATCAGCAGTGGGCCTGATTTGGCCCATGGGCCATAGTTTGCAGACCCCTGAGTTAGAGCTTGCTTGGGTAATAAAAGAACAAAAGGCATTTTTGGCAAATGAAACCGTAGCTACAAAGTCATCTAGGCACACAGCACGTTTGGACAACTGCAACTTTTTAAGTCTCTGTATAGTACTTACTAGCTTTGTTTATGCTGGGTATCTGAATTCTGGTTTACAATGTGGTATTTTTCAAACTTAATTGGTTCAAATTTAATACCAACAGTGTACTGTATACAAGAAGAAATTTTGGAAGGGAAATAAGATACAGTGGAATGGCTCAAAAGTATTTGTAGAGCACTATTGTATAAACTCAAACTTCATGTTTCTGGTTGCTTAGGGACCACATGACTAATCCTCTTACCCTTTCTCATTCAAGCAGTTTGGACTGACATAGTTCAAATATTTTCTGAACTCCCATTCCCACTTGGAGCTAATTTAGTTATGTGGTTCCCAATTATACTTGTAAATCACTAAGGAATGAGAAAAATCCTGACTTAATAAAAAAACGAAGTTCAAACTATCTCCTGAAGGGTGAGAGAAGGGTAGAGCAAACTACTTGACTTTCCCTGTCTGCTAATGCAAACTTCATTTATGAGTTATGTGAATTTGTGTTTTTTATAGGAAGTTTTAAAACAATGATAAAATCACTTACAATTCTTCCACCCTAGGACAGCTATTTTCTGCTTTTATATGGCACCTTCCACATTCACATATTGTTTTGATTTCCCCATTTATCCTATCTAAAGTAGCTCTACTCTTGTCTGTCATTTTCTGTTCTCTTACCCTACTTTATTTCTCTTGTTAGCTTTTACTGCTTCCTGAAAAAATACTCATCTGTTAGTTTATTGTGTCTTTTACCAACTAGACTGTAGGCTCAATGAGGGCAGGGATTTGGTCTATCTTGTTTATTGATATTACCTCAGCACCAAAAGTGCCTTGTACATATTAGGTGCTTAATAAATATTTGTCAATAGACTGATAGTGTATATAAGCATATACAGTGGTCATGGAGTTCAAGTTTGGGTTCATAAGGCTGGTTTAGAAAAATCTTTCTTGGAAATCAAGAAAAGTCTGGGTAGTGTAAACAAGGAACAGTTTGTCTCCTCCCTTCCCGGCTGGATCATGGACTGGCTTCATAATTTCATTATGGCTGCCACTTTCTAATCCCCATTTAAAAGTGAAAAATAAAAGGAATAAAATAAGGTAGAAGGTTGTTCATTTAAAAGTGAGAACATAAGTAGCTATAAGAAAATCCCAAAGATCCAACAATAAGGAAACCCAGCAAGCCAGGCAGCACCTTTTGTCTAAATTAGAAATAGCTGAGAAGAATAGAACATATTTCATGTAGTTCACCAGGGACTGCCATGGGGGTGGGGTGGGGGATGGGATCACTGAAGTTTTAGCATCTATATGTCTGCAGCTTCCAGATGGGTCATCTAGTCACCAGAGGCTCAGCTTCTAGATTAAGATTAAATAATTTTTACTACATAGCGTAGAGGAGACCTATCCTTAGGAAGTATTAGATGTTCTTTTCTTTAAAGTACAGCATCCAGATATCACACACATAGCCTTTGAGTGTCATTATTAGTTTTCCAAGAAGCAGTTTTAAATGTCTTTTCAGCATTGTTGAAGTTTTCCTAAGAGGATACTTCACATTCTTTGTTTCCCTGGCTCATTTGTAGCAGAGTTTATTTCACTAGCTTACAGTGCTTTTTGTTAATTTTCTTCACCTTAAGGTAGCTACAAGTCATTTTAAAACAATGAGATGCTGCCTTTCTATTTATTTAATCTGAAAGAAAGTAAATTCTATTCATCTTCAAAATATTATCTGTAAGTTACCACATAGGAGTAAAGAAACTGTTTCTTCTTCTCTATTGTATGATCATTGAGAAGGTAAACAGTTATCCCACAGTCACATGTGCATAGTTTAGAAAACTCATAGAAAGTATGTCAACCACAGCACATTTATGTTGGTCAGTGAATATATGGGTGATGGGTGTCTTTCTAAGTAAGGTAATTTGAGTATCTTAATAACAATAAGACAATATTTGTTTCTGAAACCGTGCCTTTTTTTTTTTTTAAAGGTGGTCAAGGAGCTGGTCCTCCTCAAAACCAGATGCAGGTGTCCCACGGGCCACCAAATATGATGCAGCCCAGCCTCATGGGAATTCACGGCAACATGAACAATCAGCAGGCTGGTAGTTCTGGGGTTCCTCAGGTGAACCTGGGCAACATGCAAGGCCAGCCCCAGCAGGGCCCACCATCTCAGCTGATGGGCATGCACCAGCAGATCGTGCCCTCCCAGAGCCAGATGGTCCAGCAACAAGGAACCTTGAATCCTCAGAACCCCATGATCCTTTCAAGGGCCCAGCTTATGCCACAGGGCCAAATGATGGTGAACCCTCAGAGCCAAAATCTTGGGCCCTCGCCCCAAAGGATGACCCCACCCAAGCAGATGCTTTCCCAGCAGGGCCCACAAATGATGGCACCACATAACCAGATGATGGGGCCTCAAGGGCAAGTTCTGCTCCAACAGAACCCAATGATAGAGCAGATCATGACCAATCAAATGCAGGGGAATAAACAGCAGTTTAACACTCAGAACCAATCCAATGTCATGCCGGGACCAGCACAGATAATGAGGGGACCAACTCCGAACATGCAAGGAAACATGGTGCAGTTTACGGGACAGATGTCAGGACAAATGCTGCCCCAGCAAGGGCCCGTGAACAACAGTCCATCTCAGGTTATGGGGATTCAGGGGCAGGTCCTGCGGCCACCAGGGCCCAGCCCACACATGGCCCAGCAGCATGGTGATCCTGCTACTACAGCAAATAATGATGTCAACTTGTCTCAGATGATGCCTGATGTTAGCATGCAACAAACCAACATGGTTCCCCCCCATGTGCAGGCCATGCAGGGAAACAGTGCCTCGGGAAACCACTTCTCAGGCCATGGGATGCCTTTCAATGCACCTTTCAGTGGAGCACCCAATGGAAATCAGATGTCCTGTGGTCAGAATCCAGGCTTCCCGGTCAATAAGGATGTCACGCTAACAAGCCCATTGTTGGTCAACTTATTGCAGAGTGACATCTCTGCAGGCCATTTTGGGGTAAACAATAAGCAAAATAATACCAACGCAAATAAACCGAAGAAGAAGAAACCCCCTCGGAAGAAGAAAAATAGTCAGCAAGATCTAAAGTAGGTTGTGATAATTTTGCCTCAATTTTTATTCATTTGTTTCTATATGGATGGCTTTTTTTGATGGAAAATTTTAGACATATAAAACTAGAATAGTATAATGAAATCTCCCTGCTTCAACAATTACCATCTTGCCTATCAGCCTGTCTTGCCTTCATCTATACTCTCTCTCATTGCCCTCTTGATTATTTCAAAACAAATTCACTTGGTGAATATTTCAGTGTGTAACTCTAAAAGATAAGAACGGGTTTTTTTTTTATGACCACACAATGTCATTAGCACACTTAGAAAACTATTAATAGTACTTTCTTAATATTCTCACATGTCCAGTGTTCACAGTTCCCTGATTATCTCCAGGTTTTTTTCTTACAGTTTGTTGTTCAAATAAGGATCCAAATAAGGTTTATACATTGCAGCTAGCTGACACATGTCTTAATTCTGCAGTCTCAGGGGTTGTGGCATTCAGAGCCTGAAAAATAACAAGTGCTACCACATTACAACTCCACAAAGCACTGACTTCAGGCCTATAATGGCTGTTGGGGAACCAGAAAAGCCAAATGTGTTCTGGAAATGAAAACTACTGCTGTCTCTCAGCCGTGGTTTTTTGCCCAGGTGCCTTTCCTTTAAAGGCTATTTATCATCCCTAGAAGCTTAAAACCCTCACACTAAGATGAATGGACTTTTTAAATCAGTTATCCTTTCAGTAAAGGTTCTCCAGGTGAGTTCTTTTGCAAGATCACAGCAGGAAGGGCAATTAATAATTTATATTTCATTTCCTGAAGCTAAGTATTAATTTAAGTCATGTTTCTGGCTTTGATAAAATGTTTCCAGAAGGAACATTGATTGAGCTGGATTTTCTGCCATTAATCATAAAACTAAAATTTAGAGACATTTAACAGGGAATAGTGACTAATGAATGTACAACAGGCTGGGCGCGGTGGCTCACGCCTGTAATTCTAGCATTCTGGGAGGCCGAGGCGCGTGGATCGTTTGAGCTCAGGAGTTCGAGACCAGTCTGAGCAAGGGCGAGACCCCGTCTCTACTAAAAATAGAAAGAAATTAGCTGGACAATTAAAATATACATATAGAAAAAAAAAATTAGCCGGGCATGGTGGCGCGTGCCTATAGTCCCAGCTACTCGGGAGGCTGAGGCGGGAGGATCGCTTGAGCCCAGGAGTTTGAGGTTGCTGTGAGCTAAGCTGACGCCAAGGCACTCTAGCCCGGGCAACAGAGTGAGACTCTGTCTCAAAAAAAAAAAAAAAATGAATGTACAGCAGTTTAATCCAAATAAATTGCTAGAACTATAGAAAAGAATAGGAGAGCTTTGTTTAAACAAGCTTAAATGTTCAAAATAAAACCAACTACTTTTATCCCAGCCTTCCCACAACATTCTTTGTTTGTACTCTTATTATATCATACTCACTTGCTACTTCTTGAATCTTATACATTAAAAGCCAATCATTGTGTATTAACAGTCTATATTTTCCTGAATTCAGACTTGATAAGTACTTTAATTATCCAATTTTTCTGTTAGTTCTTTCTCAGTTAAGTTCTTTACTATTCTCAGCCTGTGGGATAACATTTTCGTGGGGATAATTATTTTATTCCTTCCAGTTTTCTGGGAATAAAATTGCAAGGTCATTCTGTTGCCGTTAGTATGCATTTTTGCTATCTTCACCAGCCCTGGGGGAAACTGCTTACTTGTTGGGTCTGTAAATTATGAAAAGGACCTTATATAGCATCAAGGCTGCTAGGAAAGGGAAAAACAGTAGGTTTAATAGGAAGAGCACCTACTTCCAGCTCTATCACTAGTTCACTGTGGAACCTTGGGCCTGTCTCTTATACCTCTTTGGGCCTTTGTTTTCTCATCTATAACGTCAGAGAGCTGAACCAGATATCTGAGATTTTTTAGGTATATAATTCTCAAAAAGGTTACCATAGAATCCTTGCCTAGAATTTGAAGTGAGAGAAAAATCATAAGGAATAAATTGGTATAGGGATCTGAATGGGCTAAGGACCTGCTTCAAGTTCTAAATTCCCATGTGTTGGGTCTTTTTTTTTCCAAAATATTATGGGGGTACAGATGTTTTTGGTTACATGGATCACTTTTCTAATGCCTGAATCAGGGACTATAAGTGTGCCCATTACCCAGATAGTGTTCATTGTACCCACTAGGTAGGTTTTCGCCCATCCTCTCCTCCCCCAGCCCCCCATGCTGGGGCTTCTAAAATGGATTTTGGGGGCTTATGAAACTAGACTCATTGTATTATTAGACAAAACAGTACATTAAAGTGGATGAACAAAATCAAGGCAAAAGGAAACTAAAGGTAGGAAAGAAAGATGCATTAGGACTGAGATTACAAACAAAATAAGGGATGTGAGCACTCTGCTTCTTTGGGAATGTAGATGTTAGTAGATATATTTTCTTCATTTTTTTCTTCCCCTCTAAAAATTCTAAGCTACACCCAGGTAAAAATGAAGGCATCCCAAAGCCAATGGGATGTCTGCAAATATTATTCTGCAGTTCTGCAGCAGAATTAACTTTGTTGTAGTGTTTTCCTTGTTCTCTATTACCATTTCCATCAACCAACCTACAGCCTTTTGCAAGGTGTTAAAAATTATTGGAGCCACCACTGTCATATCCACAAAAAATAAACAATCAGACTCTGTGGCTGAATTTGATAGCTACACTGAAGACAGTGTGGTTCCACAGGAAGAGTACTATATAAAATTGATAGCCCTATGATCAGGTCTTAAAACATCTAAGGGGTGAGTGGTTACATGAAAATCATTATGTCAGAAATTTGTGGAAACTTTGAATAAATAAGTGCTATCATATTAAGCAGATTTTAACATTTAATGAAATTCAGATTATTTTTATGCCAATATTGAATATTTTATCCAGACTAAAGAGATGTAAATAATGGTAAAGATGATAATGAAACAGATTTTCATTTTTTAGAAATAGGGGAGGGGTTGAGCTAGTTGTGTGTATTTTCTATATAACTTACTCTCAGATGTGTTACTTAATTTTTAGCGCCCCAGATACTCGCCCCGCTGGTCTGGAGGAGGCTGATCAGCCGCCATTGCCTGGAGAACAAGGAATTAACCTGGACAACTCAGGCCCTAAACTGCCAGAATTTTCAAACCGGCCACCAGGTGATAAAATGTTAGCCAAAGATTATATACTTGTCATCGTATGTACAGCATTACGAGGCTTCCTTCTCTTCAAGGAAACAATAGTATTTTATTTTGTCTTCTAACTAGTCTACTTTTGCGATTTAATGTATTTAGTATTTGGAAGCTTTGTTTTGATATTAAGTAAAAATTTCAAATGTAACTTCTGAGGGCTTATCTTACACACATACACACATGTACACATTCTGCTCAAATTTATCTTCATTATGTTTAAGTCCTCATAAAATCGGACTGAAATGTGAAGTGCCTCTTTATTCTTGTCAATGTCAAGGTTCTAGCTGGCAACAGAATGGAATAACATTAAATGGAGAGATGTTTTCACTCTAATCCTGCTTGCCTGCCTTTCCTGCAGCCTTTTCTCCTGGGGCTTTCTCAAAGTAGAGAACTAACAGGGTTTAAAACAAGATGATCTTTTTTATAGATGTTTTATTATAAATCTTTAAAACATAGAGAAGATGTAAATAATAATAAAAGAGACACCCATGTGCCTACCACCCAACTTAAATTTATAATAAGCAGTACCAATATTGTTGAAACCTCCTGTGTTGTACCCCTGTCTGATTATAAAACAATATTATCCTTCTTTAAATGTTGAAAAGGGAAGAGCTCTGAAAATTCATTCATTCCAATCCAGGTATTATAGGACCAAGGCCATCTGCCACAGTATCTCTATACCTAGTTACTCTTGGCCTGAGCAGTGACTTGTAACTTTATTCCCTGTGACACAGTTAAAGATGCACAACCTTTACACTTAGGCCACTCTCCCCTTTGTGTACAAAGGGTTATGTTTTGTTTCTTCCTCACTATTCTACCTCCTTTTTATAGGAGTTATTCTACCTCCTTTCCTTTTATTCTACCTCCTTTTATAAATGAGAGTGACATTATTTTAGGAATAAGGTTTAATCTACTCTTAATTTATATATTTTTAAAGAGAATCCAAAAAACAAAAAAAGGTAAATCCATCATGATATCAACACTTTGTGTTATTTATTATAAGTTGTTTGGGCATACCACACTTCCCACCAGTGAGTTAGTTGCAGCAGCACAGTTGAGGCTGGGAGGTCATCAGTCTTTGGGGAGTATGTCCAGAAGGTATTATGAGCAGGAAGGCACCTTACTCCTTCACACACATCTGAACTCTACTTATTTGAATCCCAGGGGTCCTCACACACATTTATTGCCTTCTTTCTGCAAATTGGGGGCCTGAATGCTGAATTTGGCATGCAGTGGGTTGAATTTCCATGCAGTGTCTTAAACAAAAACCTGAATTTAAATGCCTTTAGAAAGTCCTCTCTGCAGTTGGGCGCTGTTCACAGGACTCCTACTGTCTTATACCAGCCCACTTCTCTTCTTTACTACCTGCCTGGCCCCCAAAGGCATATGAGTTTGCATCCCTTAACTGATAAATTGGATTTTAACTGTGTTATGGGCACTATTTGTGTCCTCTGCTTTCCCTCTCTGCCATTCTGTCACGTCCACTTCAATCTGTCTTATGACTAGTGTCCTTTGGACTGCTGCCTCCAGCTTCTGGACTCTATAGCAGCCATGCCCTTAACTATTACTTTTGAGAGGCCACTGTATTGTCTATGCTGCCCTCTTTGGTATTTACTGTGCTGTCTGGTGGGTTGAAAGATAAAAGGCATCCGTGTCATAGTCCTGACATCAATGGGCTTTTGCAGAAATTACAATTTTCGTAAAATGGGAACCCCAGACTAGATGTGAACAATTAAAACCCACTATGTTGGACTATGTAGCTAAAAGGACAGTTCAACTGTAGAAATGCCATATGTTATTAGCTTTATAAATATCAAGAAGTCACTTGGGCCTAAAACAAAAAAAGAATTAAAAAAAAATCTTCAAAACTGGATTCTGCACCTTGTACTCATTGGTACCATGGAAATCATTGGCCAGAAGACATTAACTAGCTATTGAGCACAGCGTCTGACCCACAGCATTTGGTAGCTTTGTGAAAATCGTGAGTCATCATTTCTTCCAACTGCCAGGGCCAACGGTTCTTATTTTCTGTCACCTCCTTAAAACCTTCCTAATGTATTTTTGTGCAACAATGGAATAAATCTAGTTTGTGGAATTGTATCCCAGCTATATCCCTGCTTTTTCCCACTAAACCACCTTTCTTCTTGGTTTGAGCATATGCTTATCCTTTCCGATTGTGTAAGGTTTTGGTTCTAAATGCCAAGTAAAATCTTCACAAAAGAGAGAATCATTTGAAATGTTGCTTTCTGCAAATCTGGAAGACATTTTCCCTCAGAATTTTTTTTCCCAAAATTTTTAATTCCTGAGCGCTGTGCTTCTGGCTTACTTATTACCTAATTGTGGACTAATAGAAAATATTTCTCCAAATAGAGGTTTGCATGTAAGAGAGTAAATGCAAATTAATATCCATAAAAACCTTAGTGCCCTCATTTTATTTTGCATGTGTATATCAGCTTCTGTTAGCTCCTACTGTTCGTTACACTGACGTATGTCTGAGGGGCAGTTTAATTCAGTTGGTTTCCCCCAAAGGATTAAGCCGGAAGGATGCAGCATAGTGTATGGAGCCAATGGATTGGAGTAATTTTACATCCCTCTTTCTTAAGGAACTGAATCCTATAATTTTATATTTTACTTCAGTTGAAAGAATAAAAAGGCTATCGTCATTGCTGGCATTTTCAACAAGACCACATCTTAAAAAAGTTAATCCTGTGCTAACAGAAAAAGTGAATCCTAAATGCTTTACTTCACTTGCAAATACAGTGAAATATTATGTCTACAAGAAACCTGAATGCTGGGTGGCCAGCTACTTGCTGTCGATGGAGTTTTTCTCGTTTCATCTAAATGTTTGGCTGGTATAGACGCAGCCATTTTCAGTGCATAGCACAGAGTATCTATCAGACTCTTAGTACAATAATGCCTCATTCAGACCCTGCACACTGAGGAGCTCCAGGTTCTTGATGCTTTGTTTTTTGCTTCCTTAAGCGCCTTTGCTTATGTCAAATAATAAGGAGCTGCCTCCTGCCCCAGGAATGGGCATGCCTGAGCTATTTGTGCATAGTCTGCCACCTAAATGAATATTGCTTGGCTATACTCAAAGCAAAGTTTTCTTGCTGAAAAATCTAACTTCCCTGATTTGGGGGGCTTGTTTTAGGTTATCCTTCTCAACCAGTTGAACAGAGGCCACTTCAGCAGATGCCTCCTCAACTCATGCAGCATGTGGCAGCCCCACCACAGCCACCACAGCAGCAGCCACAGCCACAACTGCCTCAGCAGCAGCAGCCACCTCCCAGTCAGCCGCAGTCACAGCAGCAACAGCAGCAGCAGCAGCAGCAGCAGCAGCAGCAAATGATGATGATGCTCATGATGCAGCAGGATCCCAAATCAGTCAGGCTTCCAGTCTCCCAAAATGTCCACCCCCCAAGGGGCCCCCTGAACCCAGACTCCCAAAGAACACCCCTGCAACAGAGTGGTAGTGTGCCTGTCATGGTCAGTTTACAAGGACCTGCCTCCGTGCCACCATCACCTGATAAACAGAGAATGCCAATGCCTGTGAATACTCCTTTGGGAAGCAATTCAAGGAAAATGGTATACCAGGAGAACCCACAGAATCCTTCTAGCTCACCACTGGGAGAGGCATCCTCACTTCCTGAAGCGAGTGGCAGTGAAATACCATCTGTCTCAGGAGGCCCAAATAACATGCCTTCACATTTAGTAGTCTCCCCAAATCAGTTAATGATGACAGGGCCAAAACCTGGACCATCGCCCCTTTCAGCAACTCAAGGTGCAACTCCCCAGCAACCCCCTGTAAATTCCCTGCCCAGCTCTCATGGCCACCACTTTCCAAATGTGGCTGCTCCAACCCAGACATCTAGGCCTAAGACACCAAACAGAGCCAGCCCCAGACCCTATTACCCTCAGACACCCAACAACCGACCACCTAGCACAGAACCTTCAGAAATCAGTCTATCACCAGAAAGACTCAATGCCTCCATAGCAGGACTCTTCCCTCCACAGATTAATATTCCTTTACCTCCTAGGCCAAGTTTAAACAGGGGCTTTGATCAACAGGGCCTAAATCCAACAACTTTGAAGGCCATTGGGCAAGCACCTTCAAATCTTACCATGAATCCTTCCAATTTTGCTGCCCCACAAACTCACAAATTAGATTCTGTGGTAGTGAATTCTGGAAAGCAGTCTAATCCTGGAGCAACAAAACGGGCAAGTCCAAGCAACAGTCGCAGGTCTAGTCCTGGGTCCAGTAGGAAAACCACTCCAAGTCCTGGGAGGCAAAATTCAAAAGCCCCTAAACTTACTCTGGCCTCTCAAACAAATGCAGCCCTGTTGCAGAATGTGGAGTTGCCAAGAAATGTATTGGTCAGTCCCACTCCTTTGACCAATCCCCCTGTACCTGGGAGCTTTCCTAACAACAGTGGGCTGAATCCTCAGAATCCCACCGTGTCTGTGGCTGCAGTGGGGGGTGTTCTCGAGGATAACAAGGAGAGCTTGAATGTGCCTCAGGACAGTGATTGCCAGAATTCCCAGAGTAGGAAGGAGCAGGTAAACATTGAGCTAAAAGCAGTCCCTGCCCAAGAAGTTAAAATGGTTGTCCCTGAAGATCAATCCAAAAAGGATGGACAACCTTCGGATCCTAATAAACTTCCCGGTGTTGAAGAGAACAAAAATTTGGTGTCTCCTGCTATGAGGGAAGCACCAACATCGTTAAGTCAACTTCTTGACAACTCTGGAGCTCCTAATGTGACCATTAAACCCCCCGGGCTTACAGATCTGGAAGTGACACCTCCAGTAGTTTCTGGGGAGGATCTCGAAAAAGCATCTGTCATTCCCACACTGCAGGATCCGTCTTCTTCTAAAGAACCCTCTAATTCCCTAAACTTACCTCACAGTAACGAGCCGTGTTCAACCCTTGTGCATCCAGAATTGAGCGAGGTCAGTTCTAATGTTGCAGCAAGCATCCCTCCAGTAATGTCAAGACCTGTCAGCTCTTCTTCCATTTCCACTCCCTTGCCTCCAAATCAAATAACTGTATTTGTCACTTCCAATCCCATCACAACTTCAGCTAACACATCAGCAGCTCTGCCAACTCACTTGCAGTCTGCATTGATGTCAACAGTCGTCACAATGCCCAACGTGGGTAGCAAGGTTATGGTTTCTGAGGGACAGTCAGCTGCTCAGTCTAATGCCCGGCCTCAGTTCATTACTCCTGTCTTTATCAATTCATCCTCAATAATTCAGGTTATGAAAGGATCACAGCCAAGCACAATTCCTGCAGCCCCACTGACAACCAACTCTGGCCTAATGCCTCCCTCCGTCGCAGTCGTTGGCCCTTTACACATACCTCAGAACATAAAATTTTCTTCTGCGCCTGTACCGCCTAATGCCCCCTCCAGTAGTCCTGCTCCAAACATACAGACAGGTCGACCTTTGGTCCTTAACTCAAGAGCCACCCCTGTTCAGCTTCCTTCCCCCCCTTGTACGTCTTCTCCAGTTGTCCCTCCTCATCCTCCTGTCCAGCAAGTGAAAGAATTGAATCCAGATGAGGCTAGTCCTCAAGTGAGCACCTCAGCAGATCAGAGCACCCTGCCCTCTTCACAGTCAACCACAATGGTTTCTCCCCTTTTGACCAATAATAGTCCAGGTTCCTCTGTCAACCGGCGAAGCCCAGTCTCATCTAGTAAGGGCAAAGGAAAAGTGGACAAAATTGGCCAGATTTTGCTGACCAAGGCATGTAAGAAAGTTACAGGCACTCTTGAAAAAGGGGACGAGCAATATGGTGCGGATGGAGAGACTGAAGGCCAAGGGCTAGAGGCCACAGCTCCGGGGCTCATGGGAACAGAGCAGTTACCTACAGAGATGGACAGTAAAACCCCAACGCCCCCAACACCTGCTCTGCTAAAAATGACCTCTAGCCCGGGCTCTGCCTCAGCAGGACCCACCTTACCTGGCGGTGCTCTCCCCACCAGTGTACGCTCAATAGTAACCACTCTGGTACCCTCTGAGCTCATCTCCGCGGCGCCGACCACAAAAAGCAATCATGGTGGCATAGCATCTGAGCCACTTGCAGGTGGCCTAGTGGAGGAGAAGGTGGGATCCCATCCAGAGCTTCTACCCAGCATAGGTACGTACTTGGTGCCTCAACGTCTCCTTGTTGTTAGTTTTTTGATGACCTGTCCCACAAGAGAAAGCATGACTCCTTTCTACTTGGAGGAAGAAGAATGGGCTAAATGGCAATAGTGGTAGTTTTATTTATTGAAAGTACATTGCAATACATGCTTTTAAATCCTATGTTAAGTTTACATTCATTAGCATGGTTCTCTCTCAGCTCCTGAAATAACCTTTCATTTATATAAAAGTTTTTCAATTTACAAGGAAGCATTTTTACATACATTATCTCACATCATCTTTATACCAGCCATGTCAGGTATTCTTAGCCCTCTCCTATGGGTGAGAAGATTGAAGCTCAGAGAAGTTCAGTATTTGTTCACAGTCTATACTGTGATCCTCCATTTTGACAGTGTGCCTTAAGTGTGAACAGCAGCTTCAGATTCTCCTTGCCATGATGAAGACTTGCTTTTCACTGTTTCGAGCAGGGTTCTCACAGCCCCATCTCATTATACTCTATCTCAGGGACCAGTCCGGGCTACTCCAGAGGAGAGCTTTCCAGAAAACTAGGTTTCCTGATAATAGATATAGGAGGAATAAAGTGGTTAAGAGTCAGATAGGCTTGGGTTAGTATCACACCACCAACATTTACCAGCTGTTTGAGCTTTGTCAAGTTACTTGACCACTTCAAACTTCAATTTCCTCCTTTATAATATGGGAATGATAGTAGTTGTAAGAATTCAATAAGATAATGCATATAACATGATTAGCACAAGGCCTGGAATATAGTAATTGTTCAATAAATCATAAAATTATTATTACCAGTTTCTTTTTGATGCAATCTCTTTGTGAATTGGTCTATTCCATTCATGTATATCTAGTTCAGGCTATTTCCTATGTACTGTTAAGGTGGGCTAATGATGGAAGTACAGGTGTCCTTCCCTTCCCCTGTCCCACATGTTCCTCCTCCTGTGAGGCATAAGTGGTGCAGAAGCTCTATTTCCCCAGAGTGAAATCAGTCACACACTGCTAGAGCTGGGAAGGACCTTTGTGATATCCCAGGCCAGCTACTATGTGCCTATCTTATTTATGCAGCTAAAATGCTCGAGTGCCTGCCACTGAGTGGTAAGCACCCAAGAGGTGGGGCAGAAAGAACACAAACTTCAGGGTAAGATCAGAGTTCCACCGGTTACCAATTGCAGTTGGATAACTTCCTTAGCCTTCTGCTAAGCCATGTACTTCTGTAAAACGAAGATTGTAATTCCTACCTCCCAGAATTTATACAAGGATTCAATGAGAGGACTTAACGTGAAGTGGCCAAGAGGCTGCCTCACACAGAGGAAGAGTTCTCCTTCTCCTTTCTGACTCTTCACCTCAGTGTTAGAGATACAGGGAGGGATAAAGGCCTTCAAGGAGGTTGCTGCCCCTACAGGAGACAAAGATTTCACAAAGCGAGTAGTTCTGTGTTTCTGGTTCTAGATCTGTTAATGTAGGTGAGCCCTAAGAATTATAAAGAAACCTAGTGTGAATTAAATATATTGTTCACTATTAAATATTTCCATTTCTACTTCCTTTCAGCAAACTTTTCCTTCTGGTACCAAGAGAAAAATGAAGTGACTAGAAATTATTTTTATCTGGATTATATACTAGAAAAATATGTAAGCCTTGGGAGATGAACCAGCAGCTGGGAAAAGTTCCCAATTTTAGTTAAGGACGCCCATTTTGCTTGTAGTGATTGTTTCTATTCTTTTTTAAGGGACTTCTGTGCTTTTACCTTGAAAATGTGAGAAACAAATTCTGAACTTAGAAGTAGAGAAGATACAGTTTTACCAAATAAGCATCCAAAATAAATTCCTAGACACAAATGCATTATTGACTGTTTTACTAATAAGCAGGAAGAGAAATCTATAAAATTCATAGTTTCTAAAAAAGGGTAAAACTTGTTGCAGAGTTTATCTAGAATTTTAGACTGAAGTGTCAAGATGGGAGGATGTATCCTTAAGTGACTGTGGCATATCTGTACCTTTACTCTTAACTGTATCATCCAGGAAGGTTCTGCTCTAGAGTACATTGTGTATTCTCTTCCATTCCTCAAGGGCCTCAATTCTCTGTGTCCTTTGAAGCCTAATTTTGATATTTCTCCTTTTAATGTGCCTTCAGAGTTCTCAACCTAGAGTTGATCTCCCTTGCTTCGGACTTTTGTAGCACTTTATACTGTGTGTTTCCTTCATGTGGCATCACAGTGCACTCCAGTGTACCACATGTGTATATCTTACCTTTAATACTAAAATGAGTTCCTGATGTGCAAGAAGGATACAATTTGGCCTCTAACGGTACCTGGCATAGTGTCTTGCCCCTAGTAAGTCTTTGTAACTATTTGTTAGATAAATAAATATCAAATTGATTTATTAAGTATCAATTGAATACTTGCTTTATGCCCATGATTCGTGCTAGGTGCTGTAGAAAAACAAAATTCAGGAGGCTGAGGCAGGGGGGATCACTGAGGCCAGGTGTTCAACACCAGCCTAGGCAACATAGTGAGACCTCGTCTCTACAAAAAATAAAAAACGTAGTTAGGTGTGGTGGTGAGTGCCTGTAGTCCTAAGTACTGGGGAGGCTGAAGTGAATCACTTGAGCCCAGGAATTCAAGGCTGTCTGTAATGAGCTATGATCGTGCCACTGCACTCTAGCCTGGGTGACAGAACGTGACCCTGTCCCTAAAAAACAATTTCTTAAAAGTATAAAATTATATGATTATTTCAGCTCTCAAGGAATGTAGTCTTTAGAGGGTGAGACAGGATTTTTAAAATGCTAAGGTGAGTAGTATAATTGTCCCTCTAAAAGTGGTTTAGGTTGCCTAGTAAGATACACTTTTGAGTTTTTTAGAGTAGTGTTAGAACCTGACCTGAAGAAGCAAAAAATATGGGTGCTACCGTTCTCGTGGCCATCTCCTTCCCTGATCTTTATGGACACAAAAAGGAAAAACACATACTCCTAAGTGGTAGTCTTTGTTACTGAGTGTTATGGCAGTTAATTTTTTAAGTAAGTTTTAAAGTGTCCTTCTAATTTCAAGGCCAACTTTAAGTACTGCCCTCTAGGGATGTGTTGTTTCAGCGTTACTTAGCCCTTGATTCAGTTAATGCTTTCTGTTTTGTTTAGAAAACAAAGTGAAAGGCCTGTAATTTTTTTTCTTGCCTTAGCCCCTTCACAGAATTTAGTCCCAAAGGAAACTCCAGCCACAGCACTGCAGGGGTCTGTTGCCAGACCAGGTAAGGCACGCTTTGGAAAAATATCTTGGAGTGGGTTGGGTTACACGTCAAGAACTACTGCTGTCCTCAACATCACATTCTGATGCCAGGAAGTGGCTGGAACTATCTCATCTATTTGTTTCAGAGCAGACTTCGGTTGAATGGCAAAGCTTGTGCAGCACTACTTGAAGTTATTTTCCCCTTACCAGCTTGCTCTCTTTCTTACGCATGTATCGTGTCAGCCAGGGAACTCAAGAAGGGCATGTTGGTGCCCATTGTCTGTCTGCCACTCAGCCGTGGGTTTCCATTGCAGAGTTTGCCCTGTTCCATGACCCTGGCACCCATAGTTGGCAGCTGACTAGCTGGCATATGGTGACTTACTGGGGTGGCAAGCATTAATGCACTAAGATACTAATAGTGTTTTCATGACAGGAGTGGAGTCTTGTTCGGAGAACCTCTGCCACAGTCAGGTAGCTGTTCCTCCAGGGAGGAGGAGTCATTTCAGTCATCTCTGGATGGCATTAAGCTTCGCCACATGACCAGCATTGTAAAGAGCACTAGGCATGGTGTTTCTGGAAGTAGGAGTCTGTGGTAGTCCGACAAATAACTGCTATAGGTTGCAGGGTCAGCTCTGAATGCATGGGGATCTTGATGGCAGTAACAACACTGTTCTGCCTTCATAGATTAGACTGCCGAGGCAGATAAATATCATAGATCTGTTATGATTTAGTCTTGTCTGGCTCTTTGTCACTGTAGGTCATTGAGGGGTACAAAAAAAAGAAGTATGACTGGTTCCCACAAGGAGGTGAGAATCTCATTGAAAGTACAGTTCACACGCTTGACAAAATTATTAAGAAAAAAACAACAACAGTACAACTGTGTTTAATTTTGTAAGCCTAAGCCAGTAAAAGTAAGGTATAACTTGTGATTATTTTACAAACTGCTTTCAGGGTACTATATCCTATATGATGAATAGAACTTTATATTGTACACTTTTTTCATAAAATCAGGCTTCAGAAAAGAATGAGAAAAAACCATTTCAGTCACCCAAATTCCTTCTTTGCTACAAAATGCCCACTTGATACCAGACATTGTGCTGGACATTTGGGAAAGGTTGGAATGGAACAAATTAGAGAAGGGGTCAGATAGTAAAACTCATTTTTAATGAGAAAAGGAGCAACTAGAAAGTGAAAGGGAATTCCATTTCCTGTCCCAACTCTTTAGGAAATGGGCTTTACCATATCATTTTTTCCCCCTTCTCAGACTAATTGGCTAGAGAATACTGTTCCTTTTAAAAGTTTGGCTTTAAAAAACAAAAAAAGTTTGGCTTAAATGAATCTTCTTACAAATATGCCCAGAGCCACTGATTGCCTTCATCAGACCCCTTTGATCTCCACTTGTATGAATTAGCAGTGATAGTGTTAAAAAGTCTCAAAATCATCAAATTTTGTCTCTTTCCAAAAGAGCAAACTAATCAAGGTTAGCACCTCTTTTGATTTGAGCCATTTTCAAGCACATAATACCTGAATTTGTATGCTCCAGCCAAGCCAGCAAGGTAGCAGAGACTCCACGATTTGGTATCCATTTCTTGTGGAGGGATTTCCAGGTTTTGTGGGTTAGATACAGGGAGCTAACCAGTAAATGAGAAGCAAGGATTCCCTTCCGCCATCATCTTGCATTGAAGGTAGAGTAGTCAGCCTCTTCACATGGAAGGCGGCATCAACATAATCATCATAGCAATAATAATAACAGCTAATATTGAGTTATTACTAAGTGCCAGGTGCTATAGTAAAAATTTTATATGCATTATTTCATTTAATCTTCTTAACTTTGAAGTGGGTAAAGTGGTTATTCCCATATTTTCAGATGAGGCATTGAGCACAGAATGGTCAAGTAATTTTCCCAAGGTCACATGGCTAATAAGCAATGAGGTCAAAATATGGACGCAGGCACTCTGACTTCATTACCTTCAAGGTTACCATGTAATCAGTTGAGTAGGTTAGACATGTATCCTGAGTGTGAGATGCTGAATTCCCTAAATGGGGGAACAGATGCAGGGCTGTGGAAGGCCAGAGGCAGGAGAGATCCCTGCTATCTGGTTTATCGGGAAGGGCTTTTGGAAAAGATAGACCCACCTAAAGGCATATAATTGAGGAAACATATTTTGCTGCCGGTGCTCAGAAAGAAGTGCCTGGTAAACCCAGCGGATACTCATTGATGTAAAACCCTAGCAGGCAAATTACAGAGAATTTCCTTTCTTGGAGGGCATTGCTGGAAGATTGAGAAAGAGAGGAACATAATGGGGTCTGAAGGCAATATCTGAAAGCAGAGCATTATGCCCTCTAAAACTCAGGAAGTCCTTTGTGGGAGAATGCACCCTTAATAGATGTTCAAGACATATTTGTCTTTTGTTGTTTTTTTTTCCCATCCTCAGCTGTCCTAAGGACAAGTAAAGACATATTTGAAGATTGCTATCTTTTTTTTGAAAAGTGCCAAGAGGGTGGAGATATTTTAAGAATGAAAACAATATTTTCTATGTGAGAAGAAGAGGCTTATTTTACTAACCTAGTTGTAGCTGGGTGAAATATAAACCAGGCAGTGTGAATTTAGTTCTATTGATCCAAACAGGATTATTTGCCAGTGTGGAGTAGAATAAAAATAGACCAAGTAAGTGTCTTATGTCCCAGACAAACCAAGTTGTGTCTGTGCCAACTTTGTCTCCATACCACGTAGGGTGAGAATCCTGCTGGGCAAAGAGATTCGTTAGCCTAAATAGGGCATTCAGAATTCTTGTGGACACCTAGCTTCTCCCTGTGGCAGTTTCCACATCTCATTTCTGTCCTTTGTATTTTTTATAGAACTCGAGGCAAATGCTGCCATAGTCTCTGGACAAAGGTAAGATGATCACTTCTGCAGACTTAGCATGAACACAGCATAAGCCTCTTTGAAAAGTATCAGCTTTCTCAGTCCTGTCCTTTTTTTCCACTCTTGCACCATTCTGTTTTTATTGCTAACATAGAGAGCTCTCATGAGTCCTTATCTTTCACAGGTAACATTTCTCTTAATAAAACTTGGTGGCCAAGTTTCTACCTTTTATGGTTGTTTTGAAAACTAAATGAGATAACATGCTCAGAACTCAGCATTGTAAGGAAATAGTAAATATTCAATATATGGGAGCTGTTGTTATCATTGACATTAATAATAGTCCATGCGACTTTCTTCTGAACTATAGCTGTTTGATCCTCAAGACGAAAGAGAGAAAGCCATACTTTTTTCTGTTATACTGTGCTGCCCCACATAACCTAACAAAATTAAATACTTCTGTGGCTTCGTTATCATTAGCCCCATGGAAAGGAATATTAGCATTTTCCAAAAGTCATCCCTTTTTTATGGTAGGAATGTACTATATAACATTTTAAAGAATTTCATGCATTTGTATAGCAACTTACTTTGTAAAACACCTTCACAATATTTTTCTCATTTAATCTTCATATAAATCCTGTGAGAAGGTAATAATAGCCAATGTTTATTTGAATGCTATTCCATGCCATGCATTGGGCTACAAGCTCCCTAGATGTATTATCTCAATTTTCACAGTATCTGAGCTGGGCCCATTGGTGCATGCCTGTAGTCCCAGCTACTTGGGAGGCTGAGGCAAGAGGATTGCTTGAGCCCAGGAGTTTGAGGCTATAATGCTGTATGATCACACCTATGAATAGCCACTGCACTCCAGCCTGGACAACATAGCAAGACCCCATCTAAAAAAGAAGGTTAATTTTCACAGTATCTATTAGGAAAATAAATTCTGTCTTACAGATGAGGAATCTAAAGCTCAGAGAGGTGAATAACTAAATTGCCCAGAGTCACAGATTTAGTAAATGGTGAAGCTAAGATTCAAACCCAGGCCTTCTGACTTCAGAGCCCTCATGTTTAACCTATGTATTACAGCAGACAAGACAGGGATTTATAGATCAAGAGTCTGAAGCATTGAGAGAGCTAAATATCATGGCCAATAAATGCATAACAAAGACTTGATTCTTGTTCATCTGATTCTAAATTTATTGCTACTCCTATTATGTTATACCACTCTGCCAGTCTGGTTTTATTTGGATTGGGCTAATATTTGAATTCATTTCCATTTCTCAAGCATATACCAACTATTTGTCTAGAGAAATCAGCTAATCAGACCAAAAGATACCTTATGGTTATTTGTTTCCAGAGCTGCATCAGCATTGAGGTGTTTTTATAAACACCAGGACAGTATTGCTGTGGCCTTTGTTTTGCCAGGAGAAAGAGGCACCTCCATTAGGAATCTTTCTTTCCTCAGAATCTTTGACCATTTTCTGGGCTCCAGCCAGAAAGCCATTCTCACCACCTCTAAAAGGAGGTGTAAATCCCTCTGTTTTGTAATTCCACCCTGACTCCAGCCTCACCTTTCCTTGACTTGCCTTGGCTTGTGGTTGGGTGTGGGGCAGCGGCAGCTGTTATACATAAAGCTAAGGTACACTAATCAGTCAACACTTATGTGCACATATGGAAATAACATTCGTCAGAAATCAAGCAGGTGGGGGGGCAGAGCAGCAAAAAAAAAAGAAAAAGAAATCAAGCAGGTGGGAGGAGGGGATGGGTAAATTCACACCTAACAGGTACACTATCTGGGTGATGGACACACTTATAACTTTGACTCGAAGTTACAAAAGGTACAGAAGCAATTTATGTAACCAAAACATTTGTACTCCCATAATATACTGAAATTTAAAAAAAAAAAAACAGAAAATTGCCTATGAGGTCAAAAAAAAAAAAAAAGCTAAGGTAGTAAACACTATGGCCCAGTTCCCAGCCATAGTGCTGGGAGTGCAGAGAGTCCTTGTGGCAGGATTGAACAGTGAAAGGGTATGGATAGTTGATAATCAGGCCATGGTTCATGTCCTTAAGGAGCTTACGATCTAGTGGAAGGCATAAGACATTAAAATAGAACATGCCGTACAGTCCAATGGGTGCTCTAGAATGCCAGATATAGACTGTGAACCCAAGAGACAGAAGAGACAACTGTACTTGGGGAGTGAGGTCATGGAAGACTTTCCAGAGAGGTAGCTCTTTGACGAGTTTTGTTTTGTCACATTTTTATTTTAGTTCCATGCCCTATAAGCAAATTTAATTTTCTAATTTCTAAATTTAAATTTTCTAAAAGAATTTTTAATGATTTTGACATGTATTTTTTGAACCATGAAAGTAATAAAACATTTATTAAAGAAAACTTGAATTCAGATCATAGAATTACAAAGAAGAAAATAACTTAGCAGTAAATCAGTATTCCTACAACTCAACAGTGTTCACTGTTTATATTTTAGTTCATCTTCTTCTAGTCCTCTTAACAGAATATGCATACAGAAAGAGAAATTATGTGAGATTTATGTGTGTTTATCGCATACTTATTCATATGTAGTTACATATATACTCAATATATATTATAACGAAAATGGGATTATACTATTCATAGTGTTGGTAGTTTTTTTCCACTTAATGTATCATTAATAATTTTGTCATTAAACTTTCGCAACATGATTTTTTAATGACAACATATGGATGCACCATGATTTAGTCAGCTAATCTATTGGTAGGCACTTAGGTCTTCTATTTTCACTAGTATAAATAAAATGTTTTAAGGTCTTTATGTGTAATTTGAGCTCTGTAAAAAGATTTGTTTCCTTAGGCACCTAGAAATGGAATTCCTGAGTCAGAGGATTACAACAGGGTTTTTCAACCTCAACATTATTGACATTTTGGACCAAATAATTCTTTGTTGTGTGGGGCTATCTTATGTATCATAGGATGTTTATTTTAGCAGCATCCCTGACCTGTATCCAAAAGATGCCAGTAGAACATTCCTCCTGACATGTCATGACAATCAAAAATGTTTCCAGATGTTGCTAAATGTCCCCTAAGAGGCAAAATTTACCCCTTTTGAGAATCATTGGGTTACACAATTTATACTCCATTAGGAAAGTATGAAAATGTTTTTTGTCCCTGTATTCTTAATAATACTGAATAGTAGAGTATGAATATTTGCATAATAAAGGGAGTTGGGTGGGAGCAATCAATCTACCTAGCAGTGTATTGTGAATCTGTTCCCATAATATGACTTGTAATATGCCATTATCTGATTGTACCAGGCTCATAGTAAATGCCAATATATGTTAGTAATTTCCTAGGTTTAGATAATATTTTGAGTTAGTAGCAATTTTCAAACATCTTATATTATTAAAGACCTTTTTCATGACTCTAAAAAAATTACAAAATCCAGAATCTTTTAATTTTTGAAAGGGAATATCTTTTAATTTTTTCTTTTTTATAAACATCTCACTGGTAGACAACCTTTTAATGTTTGAAGGGGAATGGTATAGGAAAATGAGTGAGGAAGTTTGGCGGGGGCTTGTTCTAAGTTCTTTATGTCTTTTACCTGTTTTTCAACAATTACACCAGAATTTTGCTTTAGTATTTTATTTTTAATAATGTAACAAGCTAGATACACTTTTAAATTCTCCAGTAATACTGCAGGTAGTAGTGTTCATTGTCCCTGGGTGGACTATTTTCTCTCCAGAATGACTGTGTAGTTCTTAATCTCCTACCTTAAGAATGAAACTATCTGAAGAGCCCCTTTTTGTGTGACTTGATTCCCTCATATCCTTGGAAACTTTCTGCTTCCCTTTGTCAGCAGTGAGCCCAAAGAGGTAGTTGAAAAGTCCAAAACCCCAAGCCGAAGAAACTCCCGAACTGAAGAGCCAACTGTGGCTTCTGAAAGTGTGGAAAATGGACATCGTAAACGATCCTCTCGACCTGCTTCAGCCTCCAGCTCTACTAAAGGTTAGCAGTGGGATGTGGGTGCCATTCGTGGGTCAAATAGAGGAAGAGAGTCCTTATCACAGCAGCAGAGGACTTTGTCCTTCATCTTTCCTTCTGTTCCTTAAATTTGTCAAGTGTCTTTGGCTTCTGCTACTTGTTTGGTCCTTCCTTTATTTGTTACTTCATTTAACTGTATGTTTTCTGTGTGTATACGCAAGAGCAAAACAAGCACTGCTGGAAAAAAAGCATATCAAGGCAGACTGATTCCACTTGAAATTCACCATCACCCACTTCAGATAGGTCCTAAATATGGCCCAGCCATCTTTCTCTGTTTCTGTGGTGAGTTCTCTTTCCTATTTTCTACTCTTTTTTAAACCTCTGACCGCCATTTTCTCCTCTCCCTCTCAGTAGAGACCCTCAACACTTCACAGAGAAAATAGAACTCCCTCAACTTCCACTACCAAGACATAAATCTACCAGTGTCCTCCTTTGCTCCTGCTATAACAGGGCAGCTATCCCTCTTCACATCTAAGGCCAGTCCCTCCACCTGTGCCTTTGATCCCATCTTCTCTGATCTTCTGAAGAAACTTACACTATCAGTCTTCTCTCCTCTGGTGACTACTATCCTTTTTTGAATTAACTCTTCCCTTGTCTTCTGTGACCGAGAACTCTCAGTTGTTTTCTGCTTCTTCTCTGGGAGCTCCTTCTCAGTCTCCATTCCCAGCCATTAGATGGTGACCTTCCTCAAACTTTGATCCTGAGTCACCTTTTCTCTTCACCTTGTATTTTCTCCCTAATTGATCTCATTCATGCCCCTCTTCTTTAGTTACAGCCTTTCACAGATGACTGATAAATTTGTAATTCAAGGACAGACCCCTAGATATCTTAGACAACTACATGCGTATCCTTAAGGAGACCTCAGACTCAACATGTCTCGAACCAGACTTGTGATTTTCACCCCGACATGAGGTCCTCTGCCATTGTTCCTCATTTCAATGAATGGCACCACCATCTCTCCATTAGGTGTCTCCTCGACACCTCTCTCCCTCACATCACATTCATCACAGAAAGCTGCCAATTTTATCTCAGGTGGCTCTTTCAATCTTTACTTCTACCCATTAGCTTAAAACCCTTCAGTGACTTACCATTGAAGTCCAAAAGTTTCAACATAGCCCACAAGGTCCTGTGTGGTCTGGGCCCTGTCATCTCCCAACCTCATCTCACCTCTCTCAGCAACTAGGACATGCTGTCCTCATTCCTCTCATCACAAGGCCTGTGCATATGTCACGGCTATTACAGGGAGTGCTCGTCCCTCTTGCCACCTCACTTCTCCTCCTTAACTTCCTTCCCATCCTTCCTACTTAGCTCAGTTGTCACTGCGATGAAGAATCATAGCAGCAGGTTCTTCTCCTTCATAACACCACAGCTGTAACTTTATGCCTATTTGTGGGATAGGTAATTAATATGTATACTGTATTAACGCAGATGATCGTGTCTGGTTTTGCTCACCACTGTATCCCTGGTGCTTAGTATGGTGCCTAATATAGGGAGGTATCAATCAGTAATTATTAAATGAATAACAGCTATCAAATATGTATTAAGTACTTACTACATGCCAGGCCCTGAGGATATAATCATTAAGAGACAGATAGAGCCTCTTTCTTCACCACATTGAAAGACAAACTCAGCTGGGTGCAGTGGCTGATGCCTGTAATCCCAGCACTTCCCAAGGGGAAAGGATCTCTTGAGGCCAGGAGTTCAAGACCAGCCTGGGCAACATAGCAAGACCCCATCTCTACAAAAATTGGCTGGATATGGTGGTGCATTAGCCTATAGTCCCAGTTACTTGGAAGGCTGAGGTGGGAGGATTGCTTGAGCTCAGGAGTTCGAGGCTACAGTGAGCTATGTTTGCACCACTATACTCCAGCACACAGAGGGAGACCCTGTCTGTAAAAAGAGAGAGGGGACTGTAATCCTAGCACTCTGGGAGGCCAAGGTGGGCAGATTGTTTGAGCTCAGGAGTTCGAGACCAGCCCGAGCAAGAGCAAGACCCCATCTCTACTAAAAAAATAGACAGACGTTATCTGGACAACTAAAAATATATAGAAAAAATTAGCTGGGCATGGTGGCGCATGCCTGTAGTCCTAGCTACTCGGGAGGCTGAGGCAGTAGGATCGCTTGAGCCCAGGAGTTTGAGGTTGCTGTGAGCTAGGCTAACACCACGGCACTCACTCTAGCCAGGGCAACAGAGTGAGACTCTGTCTAAAAAAAAAAAAAAAAAAAAAAGATGGCTCACGCCTGTAATCCTAACACTCTGGGAGGCCGAGGCAGGCGGATTGTTTGAGCTCAGGAGTTCGAAACCAGCCTGAGCAAGAGCGAGACCCCGTCTCTACTAAAAATAGAAAGAAATTAATCGGACAACTAAAAATATATAGAAAAAATTAGCTGGGCATGGTGGCGCGTGCCTGTAGTCCCAGCTACTCAGGAGGCTGAGGCAGGAGGATCGCTTGAGCCCAGGAGTTTGAGGTTGCTGTGAGCTAGGCTGACACCACGGCACTCTAGCCAGGGCAACACAGTGAGACTCCGTCTCAAAAAAAAAAAAAAAAAAAGAGGGGAGAGAGAGAAAATCTAATACAGTGTGTTAAATGTTAAATGCTATGATAACAAAATTGCATGATACTATATACCATGTATGCCTTGCTCCTTTGCCAGGTCAGAGAAGGATTTCTGGAAAAATGATATTTAAGCTGAGACCTGAAGAATGAGGAGGGATTAACCAGGCAATAGGGGTTGGCTGGAGTATTCTTGGCAAGATACAGCATATGCAAAGGCCTAGATCTAAGAGAGGATATGATACCTCATCCTCTTGGAAAATGTACCGAGCTTGAGTAGCTCAGTTTAGGCAAGAGCTAGGATCCTAGCTGAGTACCTGATATCAGCAGGACTGCTAATAAATGGTCAAGTATCATTGGAATGCCAGCTTGAAGACCAGGGAATATCCTGGTACACCAACATCACACACTGACTTCAGGACTTGACTGTTGTTGGCAGGTCACGTTTCTAGGCAAGAGTGTCATGATGCCTCATGAGAGCCCTTGCGAGTAGGCCACAGGTCTACAGGTCATATACAGGTAAAAGAGAGAGGTGTAGAAAGTACTGCTACCTTACCTCAGCCTGCTAGAGAGTGAGGGGAGAAGTTGTGAGTGGCAGCCTTCTTTCCTTTCCAGGCATACTGTGTATACCACAGGCAGGATCCCCTTAGGTATCCTCACTTTAGGTGCAGAAATGACGCCAACAACTTTCTTCCTCCTCCCTGGGAATCATCTCCTAAATCTCCTAAGCAGAAACTTGTTTGGAAGGAAGCATGCCTTTCATTATATTGAAGTAGTAAACTTAGAGCATAAAAGGGAAGACACCTGGAGTTCTATGGGGAAATCTACTCCCTCTCAGTTCTGCATGTTCTTGGTAGCCTCTCACTTTCCCAAAGGATCATGGTCTTCGAGGCTGTAAAATATGGTGTGTAATTACCTTTAAAGCAAGATGGCCGGGCACAGGGGGGCTCACTCCTGTAATTCTAGCACTCTGGGAGGCCTAGGCAGGAGGATTGCTTGAGGTCAGGAATTCAAGACCAGCCTAAGCAAGAGTGAAACCCTGTCTCCACTAAAAATAGAAAAAAAATTAGCCAGGCAACTAAAAATAGAAAAAAATTAGCCAGGCAAGGTGGTACTTGCCTGTAGTCCCAGCTACTCAGGAGGCTGAGGCAGGAGGATTGCTTGAGTCCAGGAGTTTGAGGTTGCCGGGAGCTAGGCTAACACCACAGCACTCCAGCCCAGGTGACAGAGCGAGACTCTGTCTCAGGGGAAAAAAAAAAAAAAAAAAAGCAGAAAAAAGGCATTAGCCTTTAGAGATGTCACACACCAGATTTTTGGAACTTTGACCTGAGCCCAGAGCCTTAAGGTACTAAATGTGTCATTTACAGGGCACCAGAATGAATCTAAGGAGCAGCTGAACAATTAAGAACAGGTGCTCAGATTGGAGCCACTCTGTAGATAACTGCTAGCCAAGAAAGATGGAAAGCTAGAACCCATTTTAGAGGGAGTTGGGGATAGGGAATAGGCCTATACACTTAAACTGGACATTATCCAAAGGTGGTAGTGGGCATGTTGGAGTGC
>NW_012136303.1:1777180-1822836 GCF_000956105.1 Propithecus coquereli
CAGGCTGGTTTCGAACTCCTGAGCTCAAACAATCCGCCCGCCTCGGCCTCCCAGAGAGCTAGGATTACAGGCGTGAGCCACCGCGCCCGGCCTCTCCTACTATACTCTTACAACATGCTTCTGACACCAGATGTGTGGTGGTTTTTCCCCACACATCAAGCAGCCAATTAGTTCTGCAGCAAATACCAGCTGGGTGTCCTTCTGACACTACCTGGAGATAGCATCAGATCCTGCAGGTTGGGAACTTAGTCCCACAAGACTGCACCCCACTTCCAATGCCATTTTCAAGCTCCAGGTTGTTTTATGTGTGCTTCTCACCAACTGGCTAAAAATCGGGGTTTCCATGATCCCCTCCTCGGGTTTGATTAATTTGCTAAAGTGGTTCACAGAACTAAGGAAAACACGTTTACCAATTTATTATAAAGGATTTTTTAAGGACACAAATGAAGAGAAACATAGGGTGAGGTCTACAAGGGCCCCAACCACAGGAGCTTCCTGTGGTAGAGTTGGGCTGCACCACTCTCCCAGCATGTGGATGTGTTCACCTTCCTAGAAGACCCCTGAACTCAAGTCTTTTTGGATTTTTATCGAGGATTCATTGATAAATCATTGGCCACTGGTGATCAACTCAACTCAGAATGATTTCAGGAATCAAGGACAAACAACCAAATATTTTAATAAAAGATTGCTCTAGTCATTTAGGAAATTAGAAGGGTTATAGGATCTGTGAGCCAGAAACCCTAGAAGAAAACCAAAAAATATGTATCATAGTAATCACAGTTACCTTTTAAATCAGAAATGAGGCTGGGTGCCATGGCTTGCGCCTGTAATCCTAGCACTCTGGGAGGCTGAGGCAGGAGGATCACTTGAGGTCAGGAGTTCGAGACCAGCCCGAGCAAGAGCAAGACTCCATCTCTACTAAAAAATAGAAAAAATTAGCTGGGCACAGTGGTGTGCACTATAGTCCCAGCTATTCTGGAGGCTGTGGAGAAGAATTGCTTGAACCCAGGAGTTGGAAGTTGCAGTGAGCTATGTTGTGCCACTGCACTCTAGCCAGGGCAACAGAGCAAGACTCTGTCTCAAAAAAAAAAAAAAGAAAGAAAGAAATGAGTACTATAGCTCTTTTGGTTTTTAGGTGTTAAAGCTCTCAGATCCAACTTACAGAATAAATATGCATATTATTTGGCCTGCTATGTTGTTTCCAAAAATGTGAACTAAGTCATAAAATAATTTACTGTGATTGCATTTGAACCCATACACAGAAAGTGGTCACAGAATATCAAGCTGGTTTCTAAAATTTATGAATCAGAAACTTGGAGACATACATAGTGCTAGATACCTGAAACATGAAGTGTCTTACTGCAAAATCAGTACCTTTTAAGGTTTTGAGAAAAAAAGGGCTTTTCCTTTTTGCATCTAAAAAATTTTGGTCATATATATGCAAACAAAATCAAAAGCATTTTTTAATGAAAATCTTGAAAGCTGTGAAATATTATAAGCAGTTTATAATGAGAAGGGTTGGTACTTTTGTATTGTTGGGGAACCAGTGACATTATTCATGCTCCTGCTGTGAGAGCAGAGCTTGCTTACATCATGCTGGCCAGGGCCTGCTAGACTGTCAGATGGAGGAGGTCCGGTGGATGATTTCTGGGCAAGTCCAGGAAGGCCCACATGGTTATTTGGTCATGTCTGATCTACTGTTTTTTTGTTTTGGGTTGACTGGGTTTTCTCCCCAACCTTTAATTACAAACACAAAAATTGGCTACCACAAATCAGTGAACAACTTTTTAAAATTGTACTTGATCAGGTGTGTTGTTTATAAACATGCTAATGAGTAGTTCTGCTTCCTGACATGGTCAATTCACCATTAACACAGAAATGATTTTTCTAGTTTCCTTTGTCATTCATTATTTACTCTTCTATTTATAATAGATTTTGTATTATATTTTCAACTAGGAAAAAAGATCAGTAGTTAAAAACATGAAGTTCAAAACATAAGTTTGAAACCAGGGAAAACACATTAATATGAGGGAAGTTCATAGTAACCTGTAATCATCAGCAGGTGTGGGTGTCCCTGGGACACCCTAAGGTGTCTCTGACAGCAAAGTAGGTGATATCTTTACCCTACCCACAGCCAGTGACTTGAGAAGCCACAATCTAACAAAACACAGGATATGCAGATATACTTAATTAAAACAGAAATGTTGTTATTGTGGAAATGCAAATGAGCATAAATTGATACATCTTATGGGAGAAAATCCTAAACATTAACTACCTGAAATTGTACTCGTGTAGCATCCTTTAGAAACCAACCATGCAAATTTTGAAGGAAAATTTCCAGAATTTTTTACAATTAATTAGAAGTCTTGGCTAGAAATAGTATAGTGAAAAGCAGAATAAAGTGAGCAAGGTCAAAGTCAATATCTAAAACTCCTTGGACCATAGAGCCCACATACTGCAGGATTGAACAGAACCTTGTTCTGTAGATTTGGCCAAATTTGCTGAAGATCAAAACAAGGCAACTAGGATGAAAAACAAATCCCCTCCTCAAATTACAAATTTAAATGTTGCCCAATGACATATATGGACAATCACCTAAAAGCCTGTTATTGACCCAGTGCTTTATCATCTAGTTTGTTCTAAAACAGGAATACAAATTATCTGAGCGCACTACTAGACTCTGAAATATTTGTGTATCTGCGAGGAGATACTAATTTTGTAAAATTCTTGATGGTTAAAAACCCGAAGAAATTTTCAACAATGTATGTGTTTTCTTTTTCTTTTTGCAGTATGGTATTGATTGTGGGGGACTGGCAGATAGGCCAGGGCCAGGCAGTTTTAGGAGCAGTGTGCTGATCAAGCCTAGTGCACACCCTGACTATATCATTAGCCACTACATCACTTCCTAGGATTCCTTACCTTAAAGTTTGCCTCTAGATTCTCTTATTGTATTCAATGGAGAGGTAAAGCTGGTAACATTTTGGAGGGAGTATAAAATTAACTACAAAAACAAAAAAACTCATCTTTTCAGACATTTATAAAGACATGGAAAGTGACTTTGCTCTATGTGACTAGATTTATCTAGGGAAGGTGATAAAGACTTCAAACTCAGTTTAAAACAGTTTTTTCCCTCATGAAGTATAAAAATACACCCTTTACCACCACTCCTCCCTTCCCCCTAGTCTCCAAAAGATGACAGTTTTTTGCAGTTTCTAGCACAAATCGCTTGTTTACTCATGGCCCCACTCATTGATTCATCCTCGGAGGCAGCCTGCCAGTTCATTGGGTGCTTTAGAGCAGTGACAGATGGAAACAAGGAAGGGGGGGCAGCCTGAGGCTCCTTACCCTTGCTCCCCACCTCTTTTCCCAGCCGTACATGTGTTTCTCAGACACACCACTTGATCCTTCAAATCATAACAAAGGAGAGGCTTCCAAAGTTGACCTAATTAATGGATAATTTTCTAAGAATGAACACTGTCAAGACAAAACCCTGCATATCTTTACTGCAAATGACAAATTTGCTATAGTGAAAATGAAGCTTGAGACTTGGGCATAAAGAATTGATTATAAGGAGTTGTGTGGCTGTGTGAGAATTAGTTCATTTACATGAATTAAAATAAAGAACACCATAATCAACATCCCATTAGATTAACTGTCCTCTGATTAATAAAAGACAGTTAAGTCAATCAGAGAGACTGATTTTACCACGTGGCACAAGCCTCATGACGTCCCACCAAGAAGATATACATACTGAAATTTCCACCAACAGAAGTCTAAAAATATTCCACAGGTCACCTCTTGGAAAGCCTCACTTCGTAGCAGTTACTCTAGCTAACAGAGCAGTAAAATTTTTGCTTTTGGCATCTACATGAGAGTCTGTGTTCTTAAAATATGAAACAAAAGAAGAAAAGTTGTTTAGAACACTGAACCTAATATGCAGCATCAGAAAATTCGGCTTAGTTTCCAGAAATGGATAAATCTGATTCATCTTTTGTATTAATGTATTAGATAGAAACATTTTTTCCTCCTTGATGAGAATGAATTTTAAAACATTATTTTCATATTAAAACCAAAACATCTGCCATGTAGCAGCACAAAATAAGGGTGGCCTTTTAAAGTGAATATGAGAAACCTACCTAACGGGTACAGTGAATGCTATTTGGGTGATGGGCACACTTACAGCCCTGATTCAAGCATTATGAAAGCTATCCATGTAACAAAAACATTTTTACATGTAAATTTAAAATTTCCATATTTGGAAATGTAAAAAATTTTTTTAAACAAAAATGAAGCGAATATGAGATTTTAGGCAGTGGCTCTACAATCTAAAACATTTGGAAAGCTTCAAACTATTCACTGTACTCTGCCATAGAAGAACTTTGTATGGAAAAATTTTTGAGAAATATGGTTTAAATCTGGGATAAGATGAAGTTGCTTCATTTAAGACACTGATAGTACAAGAGAAATTAAAAGAATTAAAACACAGTCATTTCGTATTATGTCACTGTTATCCTGTGTATAAATCACTCCCACCTCGTCCATGAATCCCTCAGGCTCACCTGGGCTCAGAGCAGGCTGTTGCTAGTTCTGAATTACTTCCATATCTGTATGTATCCACAGCCTTGATATAACTGGCTAGGCCACAGTAGGCATTTGTTGACAAGGTCCATGGTCAAAGAATTCCTTACTGCAAAACAGTGGCTTGGCTCCCAAGGGGATCCAAAGACTGGTATTTTGCATTCTCGCACAATTTACTCACTTGCTTGTGACATCATTCATTGATTTCTCACCAAAAGCACTGTCTATCCACACTTCACTGGGAGATGGGAACTGGTAAGGAAGATTATGGGGTTAATTGCATAGCTAAAAAGGCTCTCCCCACCCTGCCACTTTCTCTAGCCAGCTGTGTGTGTTTGTGTGTGTGTGTGTTTCATCTCCCACCACCTATATCACATTTTCCCAGTTGCCAGGCCCTAGTATGCAGGGCCCCACACTCTTCCCCCATAAATCATTAAGCAAAGCCAGTGACTCTCTCCCCTCAAGGGCCCCTGACTGAATCAGAGTCTAGTGGGGCTCCACTCGAGTCAGCTGGTTGTTGTGGACTGCCTAAAGGGCACTACGGTGAAGAGTTGCCTCAGCTGAACATGTCCTTCCTTTCCCCCCACAGACATAACCAGTGCGGTGCAATCCAAGCGAAGAAAATCCAAGTAAACAAGCTGGACGGCGACTTGATACTTGTAAATGTGTGTGAATTTTACAAAGAGCAATTTTGAGCTGTGACTTTTTAAAATCCATTTCTGTACAGTCATTTTAATAATGTGGCCCTTTTCCTAGTCCCTGCAACCTGTTTCATAAAGTACAATGGGGAAAGCAGGGTTGTTGAGCCCTTCGGTGTTGCAAGATGAAGTTCAAGATTTCTAAAATGTTGTCATGTATTGAGAGGAGCTATTGCCATTATAAATGTTACTAGTTTTTACATTTCCTAAGCAGCCTAGAGTACAGGGTGAGCATTTTTAGATCTTCTAATGATGTATTGTGCTGTGGAAGTACTGTGTGTGAATAGCAGTGGTAGGGGCAAAAGCAATCTTCTCATTTGGAAATGTTGTAAATAATTTTATTATATAGTGTTTTGGATGTATTTGTTGTAGAAATGGACCAGTGAATAAAGAGAATCTAAGGGTTTGTATAATGTGAAATACTGAATGTGTTAAATAAATGTCATTGTCATAGAACATAAAGGTATGTTATTGGTAAGGGATTATTGGGTAAGCAAGCTCTTTCTTGGACCATAAATGGTAGACCCAGCCTTTTTTTTTTTTTTTTAATTTCAGCATATTATGGGGGTACAGATGTTTAGGTTACCTATGTTGCCCTTGGACCCAGCCTTCTTTATAAATTAAACTCCCATCTTGTCCTCTACACCTGAGATGCCCACCTAGCAAGTTGAAGGAAATGCACATACTTGCTCACTCAACTCCTGGGCTTTGAAGAAACTAGCCTGTTCAGCATTGTAATAGGTACTTTGACATACGTTGGTCAAATTTCATTTGGTTGCAAATAACAGAACCAACTGAAAGAAGATCAAAAGCCACCCAGGATTTTCTAGGGCAGGAAGCTATTGGCAACTCAGATGGTATTTTTTCATGAACGTGCCCAGGTTTTTCCCTTTCCTGGCTCAATTCTTACTTCAAAATGTGTATAGTACCCAAAGCTGACTGCTTCTGCCCCTACCCCACCCCCAACCTTCAGGAGACTCCAATACTTGGGGTCCTGTCCTTGTCTCACCCTGGGTCTAGCCTTCTACTATCTCTCCTAGGTATCCCTTTCCCTCCTTGCTCTTGCCGTAACCCAACACCTGAGACCAAAAGGATGAGTTGGTGATTCTCTAACATGCTCTTATTCTCATCTCTATTTCAACTGTCTTCATGTATATATCTTGCATTATAATGATGATCTAAAAGTAACTGAGTCAGACCCCTCGTTGTCTGGCTCTATACCCAGCAAGCTTATCTATCCTCTTCCTCTCCCACATGACACACACCCCAGAGCCAAAGACAGCTTAATAATAATACACTGTGCCACTACTGTGCTTGAGAAAGTGCTTCTCATACTTTAGCTCAACTCAGGCAGAAAGCATAATGTGCTTTAAATAAATTTTTATTTTTCTTTATATTAATTTTTTTCTCCCATAGAGGAATAGCATTACAGTCTAACAATCAGAATCCTGTTACACACATACACAGGCATGCTACATAACCAGGTTGAGGTGGTTATTTTCTTGAGTCTGTTGACGTAGCACAACATGGTCAGCCAAAGTCTCCCTATTTCACCCACTCTCAACACAAAACACCCGACAGGGATGCACTCAACTTGTTGGTTCCATTTGGAATTAGGTGGCAGGGCAAGAGGAAAAGTATTAGAAGTGGGCTATGGTGTGTCTGCATTCAGTCCCCTCATGTAAGCCACACAGATCTAGGGAGGCATCCAAGAGCTCTGGTGGGGTCCCTGTTGCACCTAAGACATGTGGGTCAGAGCAAGTTGACCAGAGGGTTCCAGGCAGGGGACTGGGGAGCAGGCATACTCTAAAACAGCACCAAACTGCATTCATACACACGTAATGCCCTGCTGGGGCTAGACTGGCAAAGGCTGGAAAGTGACACCCAACTTGAAGGAACCACTCAGACTTACTAGGTAATAACTGGAAGTCACTCTTTGATGTAACTGAGACTCACTCTAGAAATGGGTCCCTCTGACATACTTAGTTTTGGCAAAGTGCTGGTAATATTGACATTAATACAAACTGGTACAAACTCTCCAGGGTCTCTGAAAACATCAGTTAAGACAGACTCTCTAATCCCCTCCTGTCTAAGGTTGCATAGGACTTTGTGAATTCTGGTTCCCTCATGTATTCAAGTTCTGTAGTTAAAAAAAAAAAATCCTGAAGCATGCTCAAGGTGAAAGGCACATACACAAGTCAATACAGGTCTGATGCTTCAGGAGTCAGACTAGCAGGAGACTGGGTAGTGTTGGTTCTTAGAAATCTATACACAATTAAAATATTGCCACATTCAAATGCTACAGAATCTATAGGAAAGTACAAAAAAATAAGAGCCTTGCAACCAGCCAGGTGAGAGGTTTGGAGGGTTCTAGAACTACAGGAGCCTCCAGAAATACAGGTAAGGGCAGGGCCTTTTGATATTTGAGCCAAATGCCCTATAACTTAAACTCTTTCCTCACCAGAAGGATCATGGGCACTGGCTAGGACTAAGCCTAGGCCCCAGCTGGCAGTGAGGAGTAGGTAAGAAGAGCTGGAGGGAATTTCAGCTCTTGGAAGTGCCAAAGACCCTAGCTAGGCTGGCTGTGAAGTGCCCAATGGGTAGCTAGAAGAATAAAAGTGACTAGGTTGTAACAAAAATTGTAACAAGAATTTGGGGAGCAGAACAAGGTTGTCAACTACTAGGGCCCTAGTAGACTGGGATGGGGACTTTGATCTGTTTTTAGTATCAATTTAGCTTATTCCCTGGGATAGGAGAACCCAACAGGTCTTCCTCCAACCTCATCCCAGCATCCATGGGGATACCCCATCCCTTCCCCACATATCCCACATGATGATGCCTGGAGCTATAGAGTCAGGGAGGGCAGATGTCTTTGCCCTCATGGGAATGCAGAGTTTTCTCCAAGCCCCAGCTTGGCTGTGAGGCCCAGAAACCTAGAATTGAGGTGAGGGGGAAGACCTATGTTAGTATGTAACAGGAAACCTTAAAAGTTTCAAGGAGGAGAGCACACACTGGATAAGGACAGCTAGAAAGAGAAAATAGGAAGCAACTTGGGGCATCCCAAGAGGCTGTTGCTGGTGTCTGAGCCCAAAAATTCAATCCCACCAGGAGAAGGGAAAAGCTGACTGCCCCGTCCCCTCATCTTACCCAGGGATTCAGGTTCCCTCCTCTACATACTTAATGGAGGAGAAGGGGAAGGGGACCATAGGGCATCCACTTCTCCCTCACAGCCTAGCAAGAAAGAGCCCTTTGGGAGAAAATGAGAAGAGGCCCCCTGAAGGCCCTGAACCTAGATGGGGACAATTTGGGGATTGTGGGGCTCCTGGCCTCCTACTCAGGAGTGTTTATTAGCCATATTGAGCAGGGTGAAATACAAGGCCAGAGGCAAGATGAAGGCTGAGCTGTCAGTCTTGGGATGGCTTCACCCCACAGTGTCCTCTCTAGCATCATTCTTCTGCATTCTTACCTGGGGTGTGTGCCCTTTCTGCCTAGAAGCCCTCTGGCCTGCATCTCTCCTAAGCTAGTTCTAGCACCTTGGACATGTGAACAGATAGCCAGGATGGCAGGGTTGCCTAGCTTCTACTCTGGGGTGGCATGTCAAGGGTAGAGTGGCAAGGTGCTAACTAAGCCCTTAAGACTCAGGGGTCTGCAGAAGGGTGGATTTCAGGAAGAGATTTGGGAAGTGGATTATAGGAAAGGGAAGTGGGGGGTAGACTCCAGGCTTCAGCCTGAGAGCAGGGCTTGGCTTCTCTAAACAAGCACAATGCAGGCTCCCATGGGGCCCTGCTCCCTACAGCTTCTCAAACTGTCTGTCCTGTCTACATCTCTAGTAGGCTGCCTCTTTCCCTCAATTCCCTCCGCCTTCTCCCTCTAACTCACATCTCACTGTCCTCTTCTACATACTTTACCTTTCCAGGCCTAAGCAGCTCCAAGGAGCCCAGCCCCCAGGGCAGAGGGAAGAGGAAACTAAAAGCAAAACCCTGAGCCTGAGCCCTTACTGGAAGGCAAGGACTGCGGCCCAGGCCTCACAGGTTGTACCTGGTCAGAGCTGGGCTCAGGGTTCCCTCCATTTGGGAGGGGATTACTGGGAATGAATAATAAGGGAACAGGAGTGAGTGTAATGCCAAACATGGGGTCGGGTGAATCATGTAAGGTGACAGTTGAAGGTGGAATGAGCCAGATCAGGGACTAGAAGAGGCTCTCAGAAATAGGAGCGGGCCAGAGTAGAGGACTAGAAGGTGAAGGGGACAGACAGGAATGGGGGCCAGAGAAAAAAGGATGGAGGGTCAGGAGTGGGGGGGAGGTGGAGGATTAGATGATGGGCATGGGGACCAGAAGGAGCGAGGGTGAAGGGGACTGGAGGGGGTCCAGAGGCAGATTAGAGTATCAGAGTTGGGGTAATAGGGGGAGTCCGGAAGGAAGGGCTATCACCCAACCTCGCACACTTTAAGAAGGGGGGAGGTTGTGGTGTCCAGCCCAAGGCAGGCGCGGCCGCCCCTCGAGCAGCACACTGGCTACTGCGGAGGGTCCAGACGCGGATCCGGAGCCGGCGAGGCGTTCGTGGCGCGGCCGACGGACGCTCAGTAGTTGAACTGGCGCTGGCACGGCTGGTAGACAAAGCTGCCCTGGTGCTTGGGCCGG
Organism: Propithecus coquereli; assembly: GCF_000956105.1. Lineage (NCBI taxonomy): Eukaryota > Metazoa > Chordata > Mammalia > Primates > Indriidae > Propithecus > Propithecus coquereli. Next base: position 1,787,098 of record NW_012136303.1, read on the forward strand.
CGTGGACGGCTCTCGCGGGCTCGGTTCTGCCGTTGCACTACCTTAGCGCTCAGCGCATGGCGCTCGGCCCGCTGCCGGGCCCGCTGCAACCGCCGCACCTGGGCCGCCTTGTCCAGCAGCACGGCCCGCGCCGGCAGAGGAGCAGCGGCGTGGCGCAAGGCCCGGGGCTCGCGGCGGGCGGGCGCCAGCTCTCTGCAGGGACAGAGCGGGCTCGGTCAGGGCCAGACAAGCCGGCCAGGGGCAGGGGGTGCTGGCATCTCCCCAACTCCCCCGGGGTCGTCCGCTCCCTCGCCTTAGCGCAGTGCTCTAGGCGGGACGCCCTTCCTGTGGGTGCCAACCCTCACCCCAAGCCAACCCGGAGATGCCTCCTCGTTTCTACCCCCTGAGACAAGTAAACTGACCCCAGCCCCTAACTCCGCCCTTGCCTTCTGTACAAACCAGCACACGCCCACTCCCTTGGCGCTCTGGCCTCGTCCCTCAAGCCCTAAACACTCCCCAAGCCTCTCTGCCACATGGCTCCCAAGCTCCGCCCCGGCCCGGCCGGGAAGCCCCGCCCCTTCGCGCTCAAGCCCGCCCCCAGCCTCGCCCCACGGCCCGCAGGCCCCGCCCTTTGCCTCAAAGACACTGCTCTTGAAGCCGCAGCCCCCTTTAAGTGCCGGGCGGGCTCCGGGCTTCACTCCCCCAGCGCCCTGGCCTGCCAGATTGGTCTCACTCGGCCTCCAGGTTCCGCCCCCGGCCCGCTCACCCGTCGCTAAGGTCGCCGTCAGGCAGGGCAGCATCCGGGTGCGGGGACGGGGACCCAGGCTCCAGCACTATGGTGCTGCCGGTGACGTAAACGGACATGCTGGGGTGCTCGATGAGGAGGTCCTCCAGGGGGCTGCTCTGGAGGCGCGTGGGCCCGAGTCCAGGCCCCTCTGCAGTAAAACAGGCGGGAGGGGTAACAAACCAGCTCTCGTCCATCAAGGAGGGCGCGGGCGGAGGGCGGCCCGCAGGGGCTGGGGCGGCCCCGGGGCTGGGTGGAGCCGCGTAGCTGTCTACGGGGCGCGGGAGGGGGGAGCCATGCAGAGGAGGGGGAGCAGCGGGGAGGGACACACACACACCGGACACAGGGGGGCGGGGAGAGAAAGGGCATCGTTAGTCAGACCCGCAGTCCCGCCCGCAGCGCCCACGGGGCACCCACGGACCAGGAGTCTCGACTTGCTGCCCTAGGGAGCCTAAGGTGTGGCCCCTGACGCTGCGCTGCCAGAGGGCGGCCCAGCTTTCATGGGAAAGGGCCCTGTTCCTACCTCCAGTATCAACTGCCTCAGCCCCACGTTGCCCAGGAGGCTTGGGAGAACTCCACAAGCCCCTAGCTGCTCCCTTCCCTCCGCTGCTCCGCCATTTGCCCTTAGGATGATTCCACAGGCCCAGGACTCAGAATCCTGGCCCCCGACTCAGGCCTCACCGGGCAGGTCAATGATGAGCCAGCCGTCCACTTCATCCTCCTCCGAGACGAAGGCGCGGGGGCAGTCTGGGTCTTCGGGGGGCGGAGGGGTGCCGAAGAAGAGGCTGGTGAAGCGCTGGAACATGGTGGGGGGTGAAGCGGCCTCACGGGGGCGCCTTATGGCAGTGCAAAAGCCTAGGAATCATAGGAAGGAGTCAGAGCCACCACTGCCTGAAGTCCACCTCCACCCTTAGCCAGACCAGAGGACAGAGGATATCACCCCTAGTACCCTGAGCAGTGACAAGAGTTCAACAGGGATGTGTGGGGAAGCTTTGGTGTGTGTGCTTTCTGCATTCAAATCCAGGCTTTCCTATCTTCTGTTTAACTTGAGGACATTATTTAACTTATCTGTGCCTTAGTTTTCTCATCTGTCAAAAGACAATGATAACAGTACCCCCTCCTCTGGGCCCTTATAAGAATTAAAGGAGCTCATAATAGTATCATCTTTCAGGCTGTAGTAAAAATTAAATGAGCTAAACACTTAAAAAGTGCTTAGAATAGTGCCTGGGCACATGGTAAACACTCAACAAATTAATAAACTACTTATTACAGGGTACTTTAGGGACATGGAATGAGTGATATATATGACCAGGCTCTGTCACGGAAGGTCTCCAGAGAATTGGACATCCAAGCTGGACCTTGAAGTGTAAATAGGATTTCTCCAGACAGGGAACAAATTGCCTATATTGTGGCCTTTTATTATCATAATAATAACATAGCTAACATTCATGTGCCAGGCACTATACTAAGCGGCTTTACCTACATGACCTCATGTAATCCTCGCAACCACCATAGGAAGTGGATATAATCCTCTTTGACAGGTGAAGAAACTGAGGCTCAGAGAAGTGAAGTGTCTTGCCTAAAGTCTCATAGCTGGTAAGAGACAGAAGTGGGATTTGAACCCATGCAGTCAGATTCCAGAGGCAGCACTCAGAATCACTATACTCCATCGCCTTTGCTGGGTGTCTGGTAGGCATTTTTAACTTGGTGACCAAGGGCCATGGTCCATATGTATTTTTCTGGGATGAAAGACCTTGGTTTTCACCATGATTTCCTAAACAGCAGTCCTTGACTCCAGAGATTAAGAACCACTACTGGAGCCTGTGTGGTTTGAAAAGCACTGGCTAGCAGAAATCCCACAGGACTGCTACAATCTCACCATGTGATTGGGCAAGGCTCAGTTGTGTCTATCAGATGAGGCTGAAGATCCTATGCAGGCAGGCCCTCCCCGCTCTGGCCTCCTTTTCCCAGGCTTCTGCTCAAGGGCAGCATTCCAGGCTGGGAGGAAGAAGATCAGGTTCCCTGACCCCAGGCAGACAGCAGGTCAGTGGGAGGTGATAATGAGGGAGGGAGCTGTCAGATCCCAGGAGCCCTTAAGGATGAGCAAGCAGTAAGAGTTGGACCTGGACCCAAGCAAGCCCTCATCTAGACCTTCCCCTGGATGAAGGTGAAGGCAAAGGCCCCCTACTCCAGGAATGGAGACACCAATTCGTGACTTTACCTCTGCCCCTCTCCCCACCCTAGCCTACCTCAGGTCTAGACCTTGGCTGAGAACTGCTGGCCAGGCCCTCAGGCTGTACCTAAAGACTTACCCTCCACACCTGTCCCCTAAAGATGATCAATAGATTTGCTATTATGCCACTTGTCACCATTCTCCAGGGGTGCTTCCATACCTCCTGGGAATGTCGATATTTCCACTCCCTGAAAGCATTTCTACTCTTACTGCTAACCCACCTGGGATACTTCCATACTTGTTGCTACGTCTCCCGTTCCCTGGAAATGTTTTCACACTTGCCACAGAATCACCTAACCTCCATACTCTGGGAATATTTCCACATTTTCAGACTCACAGTGGGGTCAAGAAGGAAGCCCACTGGGTGCTGGCTCGCTGGGTGCTGGCTTCCCTGGTGGGAAGCCAGGGATTATGAAGGTTGGGCCTCCAACTAGTGTCTGCCCAGCACAATCCACAATGCCTGCCAGACACCCAGCAAAGGCAATCCTAACACATCTGTAGCCACAGGGAATGAGTGACTCAGTTATCAAAAATCCAGAAAGGTTGGCCCCTCCTGAAGGAAGGGAACACTGGGACCTTGATGAGGCACACCCTCTTTCCAAGAACCTTCTATTTCATTAAGAAGATGAAAGGGATATTTAAAGCTGTTTCAGGGACCATCATATTCACCAAGCCCATTTTATAATCTGATAATCAGAGAGAGGACATAAGTCTATCCAAAGATACATGGCTAGATAGTGGCAGGACAGGCCTCGGCCCAGATCACTGAGCATCCAGTCCAGAGTGCACATAGTCAGGAAAGCCTTAGCAAATAATTCCCAAGAATATAATGATGCAGGGGGTACAGGGAGGTCAAACAGAAGCCTTAATCTAGTTACTGCTCCTCTGCCCAGCTCCAAAAGGGTCTGGGGCTCCTGGCACCAAGATTCACCATGCATTTACCAGAGCACCCACTCTATACCAGAGCCTGCACTGGGCCTCCTCAAATTACAGACAGATTTAGGTAAGAGGCTCCCAGGGAGAAGCTCCCCGCCTGAGGTCACACAGCAAGGCAGTGATGGCCAGGAGTGACAGCAGCACCAGCCAGCCAATGCCTGCCCCCTCTCCTGACCACTGAGGGAGCCTCCCAGATTTCCTTTCCCAGCCTTGCCAGCTTCCTGGTTCTCACATTCCCACATCTGCTCCAGGGCGAATATTCCCTTTAATAACTACAGCAGCTGTGCCCAGAATAGCATTTAAGCCCTAAGCCACCCCTACTCCCAGCTCTTGCTTGAGCAAAACCTGGGCTGGGATGGGGCTCCTGGTCCAGCCTCTAGGCCCATTCACTTGGAAAGTTAGAAGCTCTTCTTCTCCTACCCCTTCTCCCACACTCTCTGTGAACAGAGAGGGGGCAGCAGAACCCTTGCAATCACCAGCACTAGGCCAGGTGCCGGCCCTCCTAGCTGACAACCCCTGGGAGTTGGGGAGGTGATGAAGGGCCAATAGAGGGAACCCTCGTCCCACCCTCCACCCCAACATCAGCCCTGAAGACACCCTGAGGTGGCCAGTGACTCACCTTTCTGTGGTCAAAACAGCTGGGAGGCAGTGATTTTATTGGACTCTGGGGTCTCCAAGGCACACAGTGAGGGCAGAGTGGGTCCGGGCCTTGAAAGAGGACCGGATCTCCAGAGATCCCCTGGAAAAGGGTCCAGGAATGAGGAGCCCTAGGAGCCCTATTAAATCGTGATGACACTGACTCCTCCCCAGTGCAAGGAGGACACGTATCTTGCTACTTGCATTGAGCTCCCACTATGAATAAGACCATGGTAACGCATCTGTACTCACTCAGTGAGCCGGACTCTAGTTGGCTGTGTGACCTCTAGTAAGCTACTTCTCCTCTCTAGGCCTCAGTTTCCCCGTCCATGAAATGGGGTCTAAGCCCCTCATTTTGATGCTGGGAGTGACGTCAGCTAAAGCGCTGCACACAAATCAGGGATTAGGAGGATATTATTAAATTAGTCCCTGGAGGGGCGGAGCCTGGAGACGGAGGGAGGGGATTCCACCACCATCTGGTGCCGCCCCAGCGACCTGGAGTCCGAGGACGCCCTGAACTCGACGACCCCCTCAACCTAGACCCAGCAGCGCCGTCTGACTCCTTCTGAGATCGGAAGGAGAAAGTAGGGGATCAGAGGCCTGACCCAAGCCCCTGGATTAGCCCAGAAAATCACCCAGCCCCTTCCGGCCCCCCTTGGATTTCAGCGACTCTCACCCATGGCCCAGCCCCAATACGGCGGCCACAGGGTCACCGGAGGACAAGCGACCCGAGGCGGGAGGCGGTGCCGGCCTTGGTGACGTCTCAATGTCATATGCAAATAGAGCAACGTCATGGTCTACCGGGCGTGCGGCTACCAATCGGGAGCTGGGAACGCAGCCCCGGCGGCCGCCGGCGGAGACAGACAAAGGCCCGGGAGCGGGGGGTGCAGGGCGTGTCCGGGGGCGCGGAGAGCCCCCCAGGCCAAAGCTGGTCGGGACTCACCTGGGGGCTGGGGCGGCGCTGAGGTAGTTGTGCGGCGGAGCGTCCCAGGGTCGCCGGCTGCTCACAGGCCGGGCCGCATCGCGGGGACCGAGCGGGGGCGGCGGCAGGGCGAGCGGTCTGGCGCTCGGGCTGCTGCGCTCGCCCGCGGGGCTTTGAGTCTGTGCGCCGCCGCGGCGGGGCTCACGGCACAAATTGGAAGGTTCAAACAGCTGATTGTGATGTCACAAAGGGGCCCGCCCGCCTCGCGTCACCGGCCGGCGGAGCGACGGCCAATCCCAGGCCGCGGATCCCCCCGCCCCGCCCCCTCCGCGGTTTGCTGCGAGTTCGTTACTGCCCCGAAGCCGCGCTCGCAGCCTGGGGGCCGCCCGGAGAGGCGACTGCCGGGAGCTTGGACCCCTTCCCCCTCGGCGACATCTACACCTTTGCTCCTACGGAGGATCTGCGCTCCTTCCTACGGGATCCTCATTTTCCTGACTCCCTCCGCCTACCGCAGCGCCCTCACCTCTTTACTGCTCCCCAAATCCTTTCATCTGAATCATACATCCAAGTCCCCAACTCCACACCACGTCGTGCACCTCTGCTCCCCTCACCACCCTTCTCCCTGCCCTCCCTTCCTTTTCTGTCTCACCCCCTCATTCCTACACATTTTCTGCCTTCCCACCCCATTTTTCCTCAGCTCAGCAGGCTTGAGAAACATCCCCTTTCCCCGGTTCCGGGGGAGCCCCTGCAAGTGTAGAGGAGTCAGTGAAGCTGACGGGAAAATTTGCAAGCTGGAGGACTTGGAAAGGAATTGCTCTGGGCTAAGAAAACATTGACCTAGAGACTGCTCTGCCTTTGAACGTTTACTCACCTTATTTAATCCACGTCGCTACCAGGGCTGCGCAGAAGAGTGACAGGACAGGGGTTGATTATGAGTCTTGATTTACACGTGGAGAAACTGAGTCTCACAAATAAATCTCATTGTTAGTATGTGAACTCATATTCAATAATCCATGCAACGAACATTTATTGAGCATTTGCTATTGCCACTACCGGACCACTAGCTGACTGTGGTGTTATTGAACACTTACTGTGTGCCAGGCGCTGTGCTATGGTACTTTATATGTGTTTTTTATTATGTATATTCACAACAGCCCAAAAGATGGGTATTATTCCCATGTTACAGTTGAGGAAACAGAGAGCCCAAGTGACTTCCCAAGATCACAAAGCTATAGTCAATGGCAGAGCCAAGATTTGAACCCATAGTTCCTGGCCCTCACCCTCTCCACTTTCTACATGCACCAGATAGTCTAAACCCTAGGATGCTTCAGCCTCCCCAGGGAGACCTGGGTTCGAGTCCTGACTGTGCCCCAAACTTGCTGTGTGACTTCAAGTCATGTTACTTCTCTGGGTCTTGGGTTTTTTATCTGTCAAACCTAACAAATTCAGGCTTCCTTCTAGAGCTGACATTGTAAGATTCTTCCAAACTCTCCTCAGGATTCTGCCAATCCTGTGCTCTATGCCTCTGCTCTCCCAATGGCCTGGGAGATGCCTGGGAAGAAACCACAAATACACGTGCTCAGAATCTTCAGGGCCAGAAGTTCTGGGTCCTTCCTCGGTAGAGCAGGGCTGGTTAGGGAAGATCTGAGATCTAATAGGTGCATGAGGCCAGGGTTCATGCTCTAGTGATAAAGCCCTGTCCCAGCCTAGACTGAAACTCCTTAGAGACTCCTCAGCCCTGGCAAAGGAGAAGGATCCAGGAAATAATACCCAGAGGCTTCTGAGGAAGAGGGGGAGTGGCATTGTGGCCCTTGCAGTGTTGTCCCCAAAGTGTCCTAATTGCATGCAACCCTGAGCCTCTCCCCATCACAGCCACTTCCTGCTAACCTCATACCCTTTCTTGACCTCCTTGCTGACTTAAACTAAATAATCCCTAACACCTCTTCTTTCACACCACTTGTTTGTTCTACAATCTTATGTGGCTCACAAAGCCCCACACTCCTAACACAGCATTCATGGCCCTTCGGATCCAGCCCCAGATCTCCCCAGCTCCAGCTCCGTTTCCTCTCCTACATGCACTTTGTGCTAAAGCCAGACTCCTCACTGGCTCTCCAACACCCTCCCACCTCCATCCACACTTTTGCTCAAACTGTTTCCCCTGTCTGGAATTCTTTCTTCAGAACTTTCTGAAATCCAGATCTTTCTTGTCTTCGAGATTCTACTCACCCCTTTTTCCTCTAGGTAGCCTGCCTTGTCCTTACCCATGTGTCAGTGGCTACCTTGATGGACAGTCATATATTTGTTCAATAAACAGTAAATGATGATGACTAATTGTGTGTGTATGTATCGTTTCAAGTGGATGGTTGGCATCCAGGGACAGGGTCTTTGTCCATATGCTCCCCCCACCCAGCCTGTGGTCAGTCTGGCAAGACTAGACTTTCATCAAAGGCTCAGTGGTTACAGCCTGAAGGTTGAGAAGGGCAACTGGTATAGGAGGCTTCCCCTGGACCTTCTATCCTGGTATAGGCAATGTTCTGTTGGGCACAGCATTCTGGTTCCCCAAGCCCAGAGAAGGGGAGCCTTGGCAACACTCTGGTACTGTAAATGACCTGGATTCTGCTCCCAGCGTTAGCTGAACCCCATGTCCGGGCTACTAGGACAGATCCCAGTCTTCCGTTTCTCTGTAGAGTCAGAGGTACCTATGGAAGTAGGGGGCTGGAGCCCAGTGGAGTCCCCTCCTGAAACCCCTGGGACACATCCTCCTCTCCACTACAGAGGTTTATCATCAGGGCTGGAGGAGACCTCAGACCTCAACTCATCCAAACGCTCATCTTATAGGTGAGGAAATGGAGGTGTGCTGAGGTCAGAAAGGTCAAGATATTGCTTGGAATCACACAGCAGTAGAGCCACCTACTAACCCTGACCCCAGGGAATGGGCATAGTATTCTGAGGCCCTGGCCTGGGCCTGGGGGCTGTAAAAAGAGTCAGTGGGCATCATGCTGGGGGTAATCCTGGAGTCCCCTGTCCAGTCAGATGTGGAGTCCCATTCCTGTGTGCACACATAGATATATATGGGCATCTATGCATAGGCATGAAGGCATCCGTACACAAACACACACATGCACATGAGCTCATACCCACAGGGTTAACAGATACCCGCAGCCATCTAACCCATGCCCAGGTGTAAGTACCTGCCCAATTTTATGGGCTCCAGCACTGGAGGTCAAGAGGCCATCCTTCTATTCCTGTCTACACCCGGGGCTTGCCCTCACAGAGCCCTGGGGGCTCCCCACGAGCTTGCCAGCACCCCCCTGAACTTCAAAGGGCAGAGATGTGTCAGCCTGGGTGTGTCCCTCATGGGACCTTGCGTGTACTCGCAGGTATGAACCAGTCTGTATGCGTGACTGGAGAACTGGCTCACCACTCCCCTCCCCTGCCCTTCCCCACCTTAAGATAGAGGCTGAGGCTGAGAGGAAACTCTCTGATGTAGATAATAAATTCTTCCCATTTTATTGGTGAAGAAACTGAGACAGAGAGGGGGAAAAGTTTAATTGGTAAAGCCAGCTAGGGAAGACATAATCCCCAAATTCCCCCAACAGATGGGTCTATACCTTAACAAGGAGCCATATCCCCAAGAACTTCTACTCAGAAAGCTTTGCTGTTTAACTCAGAGATGTCTGAATTTGAGGGTAACTGTGGTATGTGTGTGTGTTATGTATGTGTGTGTATACCACGAAAAAGACTATGGCCTGATTCTCACTAAATCCGGATTTCAATCCTGGTCTGTCCTGGACTCACTGCCTAACCCTCGGCAAATCGCTTTCTTTCTCAGCCTCAGGTTCCCCATCTGCAAAATGGCTGGCTCCATGCTCCCTTAACATATCTCCCAGTCTCAACCTCCAGGCATCAGGTTTGTGTGAACTGTGCTTAAAGCCTCTGTCAGTGAGGAGGCGATGGTCAGTACAGGATTCATTTCAGAGACGAGAGGCAGGTGGCAGGAAGGCAAAAGCCTAGCTTCGTTTTAGTCCATCTGCCTGTGGTGTGAGGGAGGGGCAGTGTCTTTGGGGTTCCAGGGGCATGTTTGTGAGTGTGGGCAAGTACCCAAGTGAGCTGCTCTGGTGTGAGTGCCCTGCATGAACTCCCACATTTAGAACTTTGACAGAGAAACGGTTGTGTTCCTCCCTGGCCCCAGGTGGTTAGAAGAGACAGCTCTGAGGCCATACAAGGAGCAGAAGGAAAGGAAGCGGCATCTGGGGTCCTTCTCTGTCTTGCCCAGGCAGGGCCAGATTCTATACCTCCCTCCTGGGACTTGGCTTGCAAACTGGATCCCCAGTAGGCCTTGAGGCTGGGGAGGAGAGGGTTGGCAGGGGGCGTGTTCCCTCCTGCTGAACCAACCACTCTTCAAGGAGCAAATAAATTCCCTGAAGCTCAGGCCACTTCCCTTTCCTGCTCGCAGCTCTTCCAGGCTCCCTGCCACCTCCAGGCTGGAATTCACACTGCCAGCCAGGCACCCTCTCCTGGTACCTGGTACAGAGGAAGCATCCAGTGAATAATGAGGGGTGAGTGAAGCTGTCCTCACCCTCTCTTTTAGCCTTCTCTGTATGCACACACACACACACACACACACACACACACACACACACACACACACACACACATACACACACTATGCAAATGAACACACTCCAAATCACCACCAGCTTTTCTGCTCCCAGGATTTTGCTCTTGCAATTTCCTCCACCTAGGGAGCCCTGCCCCTTTCCCATCCAATCCCCCTCTGTCTAGACCCTGTCTGTTCCTTAGAACTAATTTAATCAGCAGCTTATATTTACTGAGCATTTACTATGTGCTTGTAGCCTTCCAAGATGGGCATCATTATTATCCCCATTTAACAGATGAGGAAATTGAGGCTCAGGCTGCTGAGGAAACTTCACAGAGCTAATGAGTTGGTGCATATTTCTGTGTATTCAACAATGTCCATAAATATTTTATGTGCATATGTGTACAAAGATAAAAAACAAAAATGATAAAGCCTTTGTGTAAAAAATGTACAGTATTTTTACCACATAAAATCATTTTTTCAACCAGCTGACACTCCCATGAAGGAGCAAACCACCATGTTGTGGAGAGAGCCACATGGCAATGACCCAAGGGCCTCTAGAAGCTAAGAATGGTCCTTTGCTAAGAGGTAGTGAGAAAACAGGGCCCTCAGCAATACAGACACAAGTAGATGAATTCTGCCAACAACCTGAGGGAGCTTGGGAGTCAATCTTTCCCCAGCTGAGCCTCCCACAGCTGGCCAACACCTTGACTTCAGTAGCCTTGTGGAATCCCAAGCAGAGAACCCAGATGAGCTGTGCCTGGACTTATAGAACCGTGAGCTAATAAATGGGTGTTGTCTTGAGGCACTAGGTTTGTGGAGGGTTGTTATACAACAATAGAATTATGAAATTTGAGAACAGACAAAAGTAACATACACTGAAAGAAAGTAAATCAGTGTTTGCCAGGGGATAGGTAGAAGGACCAATTACAAAGGGGAGTGAGGGAACTTTCTGGAATGATAGAAGTATTCCATATTTTCACTGTAGAGTTGGTTACATGGGTGCATACATTTATCAACACTCATATATTTCAACAAAGTGAAGTATAAAATGAAAAAAAGGCGACATTGAAATATACTTACTCAATTTAGAAACATGTAAATTAAGAAAATACAATATGACCACTGACCCATGCAAACAAAATCAACATTGACAACTCCTTCGAGAAAGGACAAGTTCAGCAGTTCATAACTTCTAGATAAGATATTTTCCATCTTTCAAATTAAATTGTCACAGACTTTGGTCAGAGCATCGCTTTACTTAGATTTTGTTCAAGAACTTCCTTTCTCATGACAACTGTACCTGACTTGGGTCGGATTAGAAAACTAGTGACTACTAACTCTTCACTCTGTATCCAGATGATTTATTCACTCGGCAGATTTAATTTTTGTTCTGCAGTGGTCTTCAAAGGATTTTAGTTCTTTCCTTAAAAACAAAAACAAAAACAAAAATAGTAACTGTGCAAGTAACAATAACCATGGCTAACAGCCTAGTATTCATTGATTGCTTTGTATGTTCCAGGAGCCAGGAGGTTTCTAAAGGCTTTTCTGTTCCTTTTCTTCTTTTCTCTCTTTCTCTCTCTCTTTCTTTCTTTCTTTCTTTGAGACAGGGTCTCCCTATATTGCCCAGGCTAGTGGTTTCAAACTCTTGGGCTCAAGACATCCTCCCACTTTAGCCTCCTGAGTAGCTAGGGACTACAGGCTTGTGCCACCTCATCTAGCTAATTTTTTGTAGAGATGGGTCTTGCTATGTTGCCCAGGCTGAGAAAAGCCTTTTTGCCTCAGGCCCCCTTCTTCACTGGTGCCAGAAATTTCACCACTATTGTGTCTTCCCGCATTAAGTTAAGCACTGCCCTCTTTAGATGCCTGCTAAAATACAGCTAGTCAAGAGAAGGGGAACACTAAATCCCTACACATCTAGCGGAATGGATTTTTTAGATACCCTCTCTCCACTGAATGGACTGAGAGAGAAATACAGATTGGGGGTGGGGAGGAAGAGGTGGCAGGGTATCAAAGGGAAAGAACAAAGAGGTAAGAGTTCAGAGCCAGATGTCCCATTTTTCCTGGGCTGGCTCTGCCCAACCTTATAGTGATGGGGCCCTCTAGGAATACAATCCTATAGCTGATCTGCACTGATTGTCAGCCTGGAATACCGGTGACAAGGAGCCAAGTGGGTGAGAGGTGACAGGAGAGGCTCTTTGGAATGAGGCCAGGAGTAGTCCAGGTGCCTCCGTCTGAGCCTGGCTATCCTTGGGGAAGGTAAGTGGGACAAAGGACATGACATGAATCCTCACTCAGAAGGAGGAGAGTCAGCCTCACCCCTTTGCCTGGAGTGGTTATATCCTATTGAGGTAGTGTCCCACTCTGTCACCCAGTCTGGAGTGCAGTAACATGATCATAGATCACTGCAGCCTTGAACTCCTAGACTCAAGTGATCCTCCTGCCTCAGCCTCTGGAGCAGCTAGGACTGCAGGCACATACCACTATGCCCAGCTAATTTAAAAAGTTTAAATAGCATTTTAAAAGTTGACCAAATAACCCCCATGATATACCAATTTATACTGTTTTTACATAAATATATGATATAATACTCCATCCTGCAGACTCACAGCAATATGTCTTGGAATTCTACCTATCTCAATACACATGGATCTACCTTATTAAAAAAATAAATAAAAATAAAGACAAAAAAATCTGCCTCACAGTTTTCCATTGTATGGCCATAGAGAGTTTATTTATTTAGACACCTATTGATAAACATTTAGGTGCTTTTCAATTTTTTGCTGCCACGAACAATGCTATAGTGACTATCCTTGTAGGTATAGAATAGACTCAGAGAGGTGAATTGCAAGAGTAGGAGGTATACACATTTCTAATTTAATAGATCCTGTCAAATCACTCTCCCCAAATGTCCCACTTTAGACTTCCACCAACGATGCATGAGAGCCCTAGGTTTATGTCTTAGAACTGGCCCATGTGCTCCCTTCTGAGTCCAAGCTCAAAGTGTCAGTTATCACTAGGATGTCTAACCCCTTACCTCCCCACCACCACCCTGCAGAATCGGGAGGGTAAGCTGAGTGTTGGGAAGGATGCACATAGATGAAGGGCAGGCTGTCCCCATTAGCTGGGTGGCCACTCAGGTAACACATATCCTTTCTAAAGGAAAAAGGCCACCTTGGGAGAAGGTGAGCTCCTCATCACTAGAAGTGTCCAAGTGGAGGTTCAGTATCAACAAATGCACTGAACATTTACTTTGTGCCAGGTCTCGGGCCTGATGTTTCATCCCAGAGATGAGTCATCTTCAGTTTCTGCCCTCCCAGAGCTTGATACTCAGGGAGAAAATAGACAAGTAAACAGACAGTGACACTAAGGATTGAGTTGGACTTCCTTTTCTGACAATACCTGGAACTTCCTGCTACATAACACAGGGAGATGCTGGAAATAAAAACAACAAACATCCTTCTATTTATTTATTTATGTTGAGACAGAGTCTCACTCTATTGCCTGGGCTAGAGTGCTGTGGCATCAGCCTAGCTCACAGCAACCTCAAACTCCTGGGCTCAAGCGACCCTCCTCCCTCAGCCTCCCGAGTAGCTGGGACTAGGCTGGTCTCAAACTCCTGACCTCAAGTGATCCTCCTGCCTCTGCCTCCTGAGTGCTAGAATTAAGGCGTGAGCCACCACACCCAGTCCAAACATCCTTTTAAATGCACAACAGAACCTGCAACAGGTTGAGTTTTAACAGTTTAGGGAGATGAAGTCTTGGGTTTACATGAAATTAGGGGTTGGCACTAAGATCCTTATTAAATCTAGAACCCTTGAAGGGCCACACGCAGAATGAAAGAGGAGACTAGGAGGAAAACAAACAAACACGTGATTACTAACAAAGGGAGATAAAGAGGATATGTGTCCATCTTGACCTTGTCTTTGGGTGAGGGGGGAATTATCTTCTGAGAATTTGAAACCACATACCTGCCCTCTGTGAGTATAGGGTTCACATTTACATTGTTTCCATGGCTGGGAATCCCGAAGTTGAGAAATTAACATGAAAGAATACCCACCCTGAAATGATCTCTCAGATGCCTGGAGGAAACAAACAAATCCTCTCTGGAGGGGCCTCTCCCTCTCATTGCAGGCTATGCGGGTTTCCTATACATAAAACCCTTTCAAGCATTAGCTTATAATCTAAACATATGAAATATACAGGAAAACAATTCACTACGAATAAGATTCAGTAGACCAATGAACAGAAAAATGAGATGCCCAAGAACTTCAGATAACGAAACTATCAGATAGTGATCATTAAGTGCAGGTAGAGGCAGCTAAGTGCTTTGGGAGTGTAGGGAAAGAACTGATTACCTGATGGATAAATGTCTTTATAAAGAAGGAAACTTTATCTCGAAGGATAAGTAGGACTTTGCCAGATGAGGACAAGTACTGTTAGGGGTGAGGGCTGGAGGGTAAAAAGTAGAATGTACCAAGGGAATGAACATTGATAGTTTATTTTCTCAGGTGCAAACTGAGCAGCAAAGTGGAGGATGAGGCAAGAGAGAGGCAGGCCAGACCATGCTTGGCCTTGCAGGTCATCTTGAGGATTCTGGTGTTTAGACTAAGTGCAATGGAAAGACAGTGATGGCCGGGCACAGTGGCTCATGCCTGTAATCCTAGCACGCTGGGAGGCCGAGGCAGGAGGCCTGCTTGAGCTTGGGAGTTCGAGATCAGCCTGAGCAAGAGCAAGACCCCGTCTCTACTAAAAATAGAAAAATTAGCCAGACGTCAAGGTGTGTGCCTGTAGTCCCAGATACTCAGAGGATCCTTTGAGCTCGGGACTTTGAGGTTGCTGTGAGCTAAGCTGATACCATGGCATTCTACTTAGAGCAACTGAGTGAGACTCTGTCTCAAAAAAAGAAAAAAGAAAGAAAAGAAAGCCAGTGATGTGTTTTAAGTGAGGAATTAGTGATATTCATTCATTCATTTGTGCATTGATTTGTTCATTCATTCATTCAACAATCTTTATGAGTTTCTAATGGTGTCAGGCAAGGACAACGAAGAGGGGTAGAGCAGACACCCAGGTGAGAAATCCTGGTGGCTTAGACCAGGGTGGTGGCAGTGAAGATGGAGAGAAGTAGATGGATTTCAGTGATATGTAGGTTGAAGCCGGAAGATGAATTGTAAACAAGAGATGAGGAAATGGGAGGTATCAAGACTGGTGCTCAAGTTTTTGGCTGAGCAACTGAAAGATCAGAGGTGCCACTCACTGACATAAGGAATTGAGGAGGAAGTTGTTGGAAAGAAGATAATGAGCTCAGTTTTACACATTTAGAGTTTGAAATGACTTTGGGATATCTGGGTAGAGATGTCCAGGAGATAGTCTGATACACATACCCAAATCTCAACAGAGAAGTCCGGAAATAAAGATCTAAGAGTCATCAACATGGCAATTGAAGTCAGGGAAGTGCCTGAGAGTCCTTTGGGAGGCTGAGTTTCATTTCCTGTTGTTTAGGTTAAGAGCTTTTGATTCTAAGTAACTGAAGACTCAACTCAAACTAGATTAAAACAAAATTTGGTTGAAGTGTTCAGCAATAACTGCCTTTAGGCAAGGCTTGATCCAGTGACTCAAATAATGGAACTAAGATCTAGTCTTTTCTTTTTTTTTTTTTTGTTTTGAGACAGAGTCTCACTCTGTTGCCTGGGCTAGAGTGCCGTGGCATCGGCCTGGCTCACAGCAACCTCAAACTCCTGGGCTCAAGCAATCCTCCTGCCTCAGCCTCCCTGGTAGCTGGGACTACAGCCATGTGCCACCATGCCTGGCTAATGTTTTCTATTTTTAGTTGTTTGGCTAATTTCTTTCTATTTTTTCTTTTTTAGTAGAGACGGGGGTCTCGCTCTTGCTCAGGCTGGTCTCGAACTCCTGAGCTCAAGCAATCCTCCCGCCTTGGCCTCCCAGAGAGCTAGGATTACAGGCGTGAGCCACCGCACCCGGCCTAAGATCTAGTCTTTTCTAGTTTCTCCAAAACACTTCCTAAGAGTTGTTTAATTATTGACATGCTCTTTCTTTGCGACCACATGGTAGTATATGGAAATGGCTTTGCTGCGGTAGTCCCGGGAACTTGTATGTATTTATATAGGCCATATAGGCAAAGACTTGGGAAGCTTATCCGAATCTTGGTAGAATGCCTTGTGCTCCTCTCAGAGCATAGCAGAAGAGGAGGCTCCTAAGGCACTGAGGTCATCTCCCACCTTCCTCCCTCTCCCCCCGGGAGGTGGTCATGAGACAGTTTTACAGATTCCCAGGTTCTGATGGCGTATGGGACTTTCCACCCCACTCTGTTCAAAATGCAGCTGCAGGCCGGCGTGGTAGCTCACGCCTGTAATCCTAGCACTCTGGGAGGCCGATGCGGGCGGATCGTTTGAGCTCAGGAGTTCGAGACACTGTCTCTACCAAAAATAGAAAGAAATTAATCGGACAGCTAAAAATATATAGAAAAAAATTAGCCGGCCATGGTGGCGCATGCCTGTAGTCCTAGCTACTCGGGAGGCTGAGGCAGTAGAATCGCTTGAGCCCAGGAGTTTGAGGTTGCTGTGACCGAAGATGACGCCATGGCACTCTAGCCCAGGCAACACAGTGAGGCTCTGTCTCAAAAAAAAAAAAAAAAAATGCAGCTGCAGAATATAAAACTTCTTACCTGCAGTCTAGAATTGGCTCCTCAGCAACGGAGCACCCCACAACTCATGTCATTATTGCATCTTTTTTGTTTTGGTGTCATCCTTTTTAGTGTGTGGGACAACGATCACGAGGATCTGGCCTCTTCTTGCTGTCTATGCAAGTAAAAAACTGTCTAAATCTAAAGGTGGCTCACTGTATCTTTATAGTCAAATCAGGCAGGCCTTGCCTTTGCCTTGTCTTGTATGTATAAGCTCCACAAAGGGCTGCCAGCTGCTTCTACGTCTGGGCACTTCTAAGCTCAAACCCCACAGAAGAGAAAAAGCCCATTCCCCCAAATGGCTGAATCTAAAACCCCAGAACTGAGCCTTGTTGGCTCTGATCGAACCAGTGACCATGGCTAGGGGTTTGGCACATATTGGTTAGTTTAAGTCATTTAGGGCCCATTCCTGGAATGAGGCTGAGATCAATCTCACTCAAATCACATGGCTGAGAAAGCTGGCATCTTGTTAGGAGAGAGTAAAAGGGGAAGCAACAAGCAAAGCCCACTATATCTGTCTCCTTTCCCAGAGCAGGGAAATCTGTGTATATTTTGGGGAAGGGCATGAGTGGCCTGGATACATAGTTGTGGAGAGTGTGGCTCCTGGGGAGGGAGAGGGTTCAGAGAAAGAAAGTTGGGGGGCCTATAATCCTAGCACTCTGGGAGAATTATTTGAGCTCGGGAGTTCAAGGCCAGCCTGAGCAAGAGCCAGACCACCCCCCCTCCCGCCGGTCTCTACTAAAAAAATAGAAAGAAATTAGCTGGACAACTAAAAAATATATATATATAAAAAAATTAGCCAGGCATGGTGGCACATGCCTGTAGTCCCAGCTACTCGGGAGGCTGACTCGACACTCCAGCCCGGACAACAGAGTGAGACTCTGTCTCAAAAAAAAAAAAAAGAAAGTTGGGGGATTGGGGAGCCAGTCTACAGCCGTCCCGTTTTAGGCCTAGTTTACA
The DNA here is from genome assembly GCF_000956105.1 of Propithecus coquereli. Lineage (NCBI taxonomy): Eukaryota > Metazoa > Chordata > Mammalia > Primates > Indriidae > Propithecus > Propithecus coquereli. The sequence goes on from NW_012136303.1 coordinate 1,804,851, forward strand.
TCTTGGTCTTGTTTTCCTAACAGGATAGCTTTTCCAATTGTGGGCATTGCGAATTATGGGTAGGCGACAGGAAGGAAATTTGTAGGGTTGGGGACAGGGCCTCAGAAACCTGTCCTCAGGGCATTATGTAAGTCCAGATCCTTGGTTCCTTTCGGGCCCTTATAACACTTGGGGGGAGGATTGAGGAGGGAGCTGGTGCGGGTCTCCCAGTGTGTCCCAGCAGAGACCCCAGCCCAGGACCAGGAGGCTGCTAGCACAAGAGACCGATAGTGAGAACCCTGGTTTCTGGGCCCAGTGCCACCACTGACTCACTGTGCGATCCTGGGCCTGGCATTACTCCTCTCTGGGCCTTAGTTTCCCAATCTGTACAAGGAACTAGATCAGGCCCTTTTTGTTTTTTTAATCTCAAGGATACCTTTAATTATCTTTTCCTACATGCTACTGCCTTCCACACATACCCACTTGGCTGAATTATTATTGTTTGCTTTTAAGTTTTTATGTAGTGAAAAATCTGCATAGTCCCCACAGATCAAGCCATTGCTGTGTCTTTAATTCTCCTTTTTGCCTTTATAGCATTCCTGGCTTTTTCCACTCTGTTTTTGTGTTTCTTTTGCTGATTTTCTTGAGTTGTTTCCTTCTCATCTAGGCCAAATCTTGCAAGTCTATGTTTGTGTTGCTTTCTCTTTGCATAATCCAAGGAACTGTAAATTTTATCAAAGCCTGTTTTGCCACCACCAAAGTGGGTTCAAATCTGAAGACAAAGATAATACCTGCTGTGTTCTTGTACATTTTGATTATTCTTTCTCAAATTTCTGGATAGGTACTGTTGCCTTCCAAGGGTAAAGGACATCTATGGCCATTTGTTTCTGCTGAAACATTTGGGCTGTCATGAACTCCTTTGCCTGGCTAGTCACCTGTGGCATTTGTAATGGTGGCTTGTCATTAGGCAGCCGGAAGGGAAAAAGTCCCCAGTTGTGTTTTAAAGATTTTTGTATACTCTTTGCTCTGGGATTGCTGCTCTACCTTACTGTTGTTCACATTTTTATTAATGAAAGTCTCAGAGAACAGTCTGTCAGACCTTTACAAGAGCCAGGATCTGGAAGACAGCGACAAGATGTAGAGGGATTTGGGAAACAATTTATCAATGCTACCTCCCAAATCTCTCTTGAATCCACCGACTTCTCTCCTTCACTGCCACTGCCCTAGTCCAAGCCACCAGCTTCTTTTACCCTGGTTGGCTGTGGCTGCCTCCTCACTGGTCTCCCTAGTGCCACCCTCACTCCCTCCAATCCATTCTTCACTCAGTAGCCAGAGGGATTTTTAAAAAATCTAAATGGCAGTCATGTTCCAACTCTACTTGAAACCCTTCAGTGCACTTACCATTGCTCTTAGAATAAAAAGCCAACTTACCAAAAACAAGAAAAAAAAAAAAACAGAAAAAAAAGAAAAAAAAATCCAACTTAGCAGCATGGTCCACAAAGGCCACATGGCCCTTGCCTACTTCTCCAGTCTCACCTCTTGCTCACATCACTCTGACTACATTGGCCTCCTTCATTGCAAGCTCATTGTAACCTCAATCCCCTCTGCGCCACACACACCATCGCCAACTCTTTATATCCATGGCTCCTTCTCATCCTTTAGGTCTCAGCTGAAATATCATCTCCTCAGACAGGCTTTCCCTGACCCTCTATTCTGTAGTAGGGCCTCTATCATTCATTAGCATCATTCCTGGTCTGTTGCCTTCATAGGTCTAATAGCAACTCCTAATTATTTTGTCTGCTTACTTCTATTTTGTATGACTCCCTGATAGACTATAAACTATATTATAGGAGGGACTGTGTATCTTTCTTACCACCGTATTTTTTTTAAGAGACAGGATCTTGCTCTGTCACCCAGGCTGGAGTATAGTGGGTGCTATCATAGCTCACCGCAGCCTCCATATCCTGGACTTAAGAAATCCTCCCACCTCAGCCTCCTGAGTAGCTAGGACTATAGGCATGCACCACCACATCCAGTTTATTTTTTGTAGAAATGGGGTCTTGCTATGTTGCCCAGTCTGGTCTTGAACTCCTGGCCTCAAGAGATCCTCCTATCTCAGCCTCCCAAAGTGCTGGCATTGCAGGGGTGAGCCACCATGTCCAACCTACTGTCATTATTATTAGTGGGTACACAACCTAGATGGTATAGCCTACTACACATCTAGGCTATATGGTATAGCCTATTGCTCCTAGGCTGCAAACCTGTACAGCATGTTACTGTACTGAATACTGTAGGCAACTGTAAGACAATGGTAAGTATCTGTGAATTTAAATATATCTAAACATAGAAAAGGTAATGCACTGTGCCACAATATTATGATGGCTATGATATCACTAGACTATAGGAATTTTTCAGCTCCATTATATTTGTATGGGACCACAATTGTATATGCAGTCCATCTTTGACCAAAATGTCTTTATGCAGCTCATGACCATACCCTTTTGTCGTCATTGAATTAACTTCACCCAATTGCCTTTAGGTTATGTTGTCCTAAGGCCAGCATGATAAATGTATCATCTGACTTCTCATATCATCTGACTTTTCTCTTACTGCCCTATGCATAGCCAAGAGGCAGGTACAGGACCTGATCTCAATGAATCGCATGCTCTTTCCAAGAACACTGACTCTTGAATGGCACAGTGCAATGTCATTAAAAACTGGTTGAAGTTCACTCATTCCAGTGGTGGAATGGTTGACCTGATAGGAGGTTTCTGCTACCCAGGCCCTGTGTTCTTGCCCTCATGGGTCCTGACTATTCCAAGTTTGACTCTATAAGATCCCCAATGGCCTTCTAGTTAATTTCCTTTATGTTGAAGATAGCCAGAATCAGTTTGCTATTTGAAATCAAAGAGATGTACTAGATAGGCTGTATCTCCACGGTCTAGCACAGGATCTGGGAATGGTAGGTACTCAATAAATATTAAAGAAAAAACTACCCAGGTGTGTGGCTTAATGCTGGTTACTAAATATCTCAGAGCCTGAATTTCTTCCTTTCCAGGTAACCCACATATCTTCTGGGATCTCTGGTTTCTCAGGAGAGAAATCCCCTTGCTACTCCTTTATCATCTTCCTCCTTTCCACTCTCTAGCCTTCCTCCTCAACTACAACAACAAAACAATCCAACCCAACTTAACCCAACCCAACCCAAATTTCTCCCATTTTTTCAGGGAGAACAGCTTAACCATAATATCTGAAGCTAACATACAGATCCTGTTTCTGCTACTTACTAGCTGTGTGACCTTGGACAAATTACTAAAGCTCTTTGTGCTTCAGTTTCTTCATATGCATGTGATGACGGAGAAATAACAGTACCTTTAATAATACATGTATTAAATGAGATAATACAAGTAAGGCACTTGAAATAGTACTTAATGCATAGTAAGCACTCAAGACTTGCTGGCTATCATTGCTATTCTCATTTTTTTGTTGCATAAGCTACTGGATACCTATACCTTCAGGGTTATGTTTCTCGAGGTGTGGCTTCTAATTACCAACATTAGAATTACCTGGAGAGGTTAAGAATGCAGGTTCCTGGGCTCCACCCCAGGCCTAGTGAATCACAGTCTCTAGGGCAGAACTAGGAAATTAACATTTTAAAAATATATCTCCCAAGTGCTTCTGATACTTACCAGTTTTTTAAGATATTGAGATATAAGCCAGGTAGGTACAGTGGCATGCACCTGTAGTCCCAGCTACTCTGGAGGCTGAAGTGGGAGGATTCCTTGAGCCCAGGAGTTCGAGGCTATAGTGTGCTATGATCACCCTGTGCATAGTCATTGCACTCTAGCCTGGGCGATATAGTGAGACTCCTCTAAAAAAATATATACACCATAAAATTCACCATTTTAAAGTGTATAGTTCAGTGGTTTTTAGTATATTCACTGAATAGTACAAGCATTAGCACAATCTAATTTTAGAGCATTTTCATCTTCCCCAAAAGAAACTCTGTACCCATTAGCAGTCATTTCCTATCCCCTACTCCCCCAAAAACCCCCAGCCTAAGCAACCACTAATTTACTTTCTGCCTCTACGGATTTGCCCATTCTGAATATTTCATATAAATGGAATTATATAATATGTGGTCTTTTGTGACTGGCTTATTTGACTTGGCATACTGTTTTCAAGGTTTATCCATTATTTTTTACTGCCCAATTATATTCCATTGTATAGTTACACTACATTTTGCTTATCCATTCATGGGCAAACAGAATGGACATTTGGATTGTTTCTATTTTTTTACCTTTATGAATGAGCTATGAACATTTATGTCCAAGTTTTTGTGTGGATAGATGTTTTCATTTCTCTCAGATACATAGCTAGTTGTTGAATCGCTGAGGCATAAGGCAACTTTATGTTTAACATTTTGAAGCACTGCCAAACTGTTGTCCAAAGTGGCTACAGCATTGTTTCTACCTGCAATGTGTATGGGTTCCAATCTCTCCACTTCCTTGTCAACACTTGTTATTGTCTGTCTTTTATTACAACCATCCTAGTGAGTTTGAAATGATGTCTCATTTTTGTGGTTTTGATTTGCATTTCCCTAATAACTAATGATGTTGAGCATTTTTTACATGCTTATTGATCGTTTGTGTATTTTCCTTGGTGAGGTCTATTCAAATCCTTTGCTCATTTGGGCATTTGTCTGTTATTACTGTCTTTTTTTTTTTAATTTCAGCATATTATGGGGGTAACAGATGTTTAGGTTACGTATGTTGCCCTTGCCCCCCTCCCTGCTACTGTCTTTTTTTTTTTTAACTTTTTTCTTTAAATTTTTTCCTTTTTTTTTTAGAGACAGGGTCTCACTCTGTTGCTCAGGCTGGAGTGCAGTGGCATGATCATAGCTTACTGCAGCCTCAAACTCCTGAGCTCAGACAATCCTCCTGCCTCAGCCTCTAGAGTAGCTGGGACTTGCCTGCCACCATGCTCAGCTAATTTTTTTCCTTTTGTAGAGACAAGGTTGCACTATGTTGCTCAGGCTGGTCTTGAACTGCTGGCCTCAAGTGATCCACCTGCCTTGGCCTCCCAAAATGTTGGGATTACAGGCGTGAGCCACCACACCTAGTGTACTTATGTTATTCTTAAGACAATCGTATCTCTTTAACTACTCTCCAAGTTCCACAAAGGTAGAGGGTACAATTTTGTCACTGCAATATTCCCTAATACCCAATGCTTGGGGACATAGAGATCTTTTAAAAAAACATAGACTCACTGCATCACTTTCTGGTTTAAAATTCTCCAATAGCACATGGATTGTGCTTTGAATAAAGCCCAAATTCCCAAACATGGCCATTAGGTTGCTATCTGATTGCTCATCTCCTCATCCATAACTTCTACTTTCTCCAGTTGAGCCATATTTGTTTCCTTTCTGATCCTCAAACACACCCTGCTGTTTCGTAACTCAGAGTCTGTTCCCTCTGCTTGGAAGCTCTGTTTGATTTCTCATCCTTTAGGTCTCAGCTCAAATGTCATCTCTTTCCAGAGCTTTCTCTGCTCACTTTGTCCAGTGTTACCGCCATCCTTTCACCAAGTTATTCTCAATCATGCACTGTTTCATTTTTTTTCACAGATCTGACATTTTCTTGTACATTTATTTAATAGTATTACAGCTAATATTTAAGCACTTATCATAAGCACTTTTCATACATTAACTAATGAAGTGGTGCTTATCAATGGGCTCTCCAAAGCCCAAACCCCTGATTTGTCGTGTTTACTGATTTCTGTGGTGTAAACACTCCCACCGGGAGGGATTTCAAGCTACCAACCTGAGGTAACCAAACACCTTTCGGGAAGAGGACAGGGGTATATAGTATTTACCACACTGATAACCTATAGAGCACAGATTTTTCAAAAGTAATAAAATAATTAGGAAATGATGAATTTTGAGTACTTATTCCCTTGTTTTTAAAATAATTTATTTAATTGTAAGTTCATATAATTTAATTTTCAATAATGGCTGCATTTAAAAGCAACTGGCATAATTTCTAATCATTCCTCAATTGTCTCTAGCAAGCCTACTATCAGTACATTTTTCAGATGGGGGACCCACGGCACAGAAAGGTTAAGCGACTTGTTGAAGATCGCAGAGCTAGGAAGTGTCTACAACTCCAAAATGTATCCTCAGAACCCAATATAGTGCCCGGCAGATAGTTGCCATTCAATAAACAATCATGTGGGACTCACGAGGAGAAGAAAAAGATATTCTGTGATGTGGACAAGAGCTTGCTCTGTTTGCTCTGCTCTAACTCCCAGGACCATGGGGCTCACAGACACTGTCCCATTGAAGTAGCAGCTGAGGACCACCTGGAGGAGATCTTAAAGCATCTCAAAGTTCTTTATGGAAAAAGATCCAAGAAAATCATAGAGATCTACATGAGGAGAGAAGAATAAGGGTGGGCTATGTGTATCTATGGGCAAAGAGGATCGGGGATGAGTATAGGAAGCTGCCTCCAGCTCTCCAAGAGGAAGAAAAACAACATATACAGAGACTGAAACAGGAAAGCCAAGAGATTTTTCAGCAACTTAACACAAGTGAAGCCAAAATGCATGAAAAGAGGAAACAACTAAAAGAAATGTATAGGACACTGATGGAAATATGCCATAAACCAGATGTGGAACTGCTCCAGGATTTGGGAGATATACTGACAAGGAGTGAGTTCGTGCGCAAGCACATGCCCCAGCCTGTGAATCCAGAACTCAGTGCAATGCCCATCACCGGACTGGTGGACAGGCTCAATTGCTTCCGAGTGGAGATTTACTTCCATAATGAATACCATATCATACCAATCACCATATCATGATGATTGATGATGCGAGAAGCTTGATATTTAGACCTGACCACGAAGATGCATCTTTGAATACTGACAGCTCTAACTACTTTGCTGTGTGGGGAGTCCAGGCCTTCACCTCTGGGAGACATTACTGGGAGCTGGATGTGGACCTCTCTAGAGACTGGGCTCTAGGGGTCTGTAAGGATTCCTGGATAAGGAAGAACCGCACACTCTTGGAATCTGAGGGCATATTTCTACTTTTATGTGTGAAGGAGGATAATCACGAGACTCTCTTGACCACCTCCCCTATTGTTCCTCGTTATGTCGAGAAACCTCTGGGCCGGGATGGTGTGTTTCTTGATTTTGAGAGTGGAAGTGTGAGTTTTTTGAATGTTGCCAAGAGTTCCCTCATTTGGAAGTACACCAATGGCTCCTTCTCTTTCCCTGTCAGGCCCTTCTTTCTCATTGGCCACAGATGAGCAGGGATGAGTCCGGAACCTGACTGCAAGTCTGGGAACTCCATGTGCTGGGAAGCCCTACGCAGTTGAAGCAAACCAATCATACTTTACTATCTTCTAAGTTTTGTCTACTTTAACATAACTTCATTTTACTGTTATTAAAAGTGTGATGCAAAACAAACAAAAAAAATCGTAAAGCAAATAATAGTTATTGAACAATCTTTAAAAACATAAAAGGTAATCATTTTAACATTAAAAACATGCACACAAGAGTGAAATTAACATCTCTTTCAAGCTCGCTCCCAACCGCACACAAGTGACAACTTTCGCGTCTACTTTCAGCAGCGCTTCCCCGGCGCGGTCTCGCAGCCCGGCCCGCCGCAAGGCTTCCTGGGAGGGGTAGTCCCCATGCCCGGCCGGTCCGGCGGCGGCAGCGGCGCGCGCCCGCCCGCGGGACTACAGAGGGTGGCGCGCGGGTCGCGAGGCTCTTCCGCCTCGTCTTCCCTTCCCGCCTGCGCGCCCGCCCCAGTTATCATGGCGGCTCCCTTGGCCCTTGTGCTGGTGGTGGCCGTGACCGTGCGGGCGGCCTTGTTCCGCTCTAGTCTGGCCGAGTTCATTTCTGAGCGGGTGGAGGTGGTGTCCCCGCTGAGCTCTTGGAAGAGAGGTGAGAGCGCCGGCTCCAGTCCGCGGTCAGGCCCCGCCTGCGCTGTCCTGGCCTCTGTGAATGGGAGGCGGGGGCAGTGACCGCAGGCGCGCGGTGTTCTGAGAACTGAGCGGCTAGTGGGGTCCTGGGAGAGGGCGGGAGGCCGGGACGCGAGGGCGGGGCTGTTGACGGGGCGGGGGTGGCGTGGGCGCGGTGTCGTGAGGTATGGGCCCTGGGGGCCGGACCACCTGAGGGATGGGAATCGGAGGGGGCGTGTCCCATTCGGAGTCCTGAGCCGAGGGGTGTGGTCCGAAGAAGGTTGGGATAAGAGGAGGGGCTGCAGTGTGGAGTAGTGTTTGCGCTGGGGACTGGGATTTGGCGCGGGACAGACAGCGGTGCTCCCTGCGGTAGGGGATGGTGTGTGAGAGGGTCCAGGATGAGAGGACCAATCTTGTTTTAGTGAGGAGAGTCCCTGTGCATAGAAGCCTCTTCTCAGTCTGGGACGTGCAGTGCAGTTTTTCCTGCTGTTCCTTGTTATTTATTTAAGGTTTATTATCAAACATTGTTTTATGCTAGTGCCTACAGTGAGACACAGAACTTGGGCTGAAGGATCCACAGGCTAGTGAGAGAATCAAACAAAGAGTTATAATAATTTGTAAGAAGTGTACTTCCTCTGTCCACTCAGTTCTGTCCTCAGTGTTCTGACCCTGAATAAACCGTCCTCTCCTTTTCCAGTTTCCTAAGGATGTGTGGGATTTGAGCTGATTCTTGAAGGACATAGGGGCTAGAAAGGAAGATTAGAGAAAAGGGGAGTTCGAGGTAGCAGAAGGTAAATAGCATCAAGAAATGTTCAAGGATGTAAAATATCCAAAGTAGGGGAGTAATGACGTGGAGGTTAGTTTGGAGCCAGAGTTTGATGATTTTTTTGTTTTTTTTGAGAGAGTCGCTTTGTATTCCGGGCTAGAGTGCCGTGGCGTCAGCCTAGCTCACAGCAACCTCAAAATCCTGGGCTGAAGCGATCCTGCTGCCTCAGCCTCCCAAGTAGCTGGGACTACAGGAACACGCCACCACGCTGGGCTAATTTTTTTTCTATTTTTAGAAGAGACAGGATCTCACTCTTGCCCAGGCTGGTCTCAAACTCCTGAGCTCAAGCGAACCTCCCGCCTCAGCCTCCCAGAGTGCTGGGATTACAGGCATGAGTCACCACGCCAGGCCAGTTTACTGATTTTTTTTAGTTTAATTTTTAAAAAAAACTTTTTTACTGAAGTACAGTATATGTACAGTGCACATAATATAAGTGTAGAACTAAGTGAATTTTTTTTAAGGCAACCACGAAAATGAGGTTTATTGAGGAGAGAAAGATAGGATTATAGAGCAAGAGCAAGATAAAGGTTTATAGAGTGTGATACATGTGCCACAGATGATGATTGGACCTACTGTTGCAGCAAAGAGAGAGCAAAAGGAAGGGGCAAAAAAAAAAAAAGGGGTTGGTTTGGCTAGTTGTGGTGGCTCACGCCTGTAATCCTAGCAGTCTGGGTGGCTGAGGCGGGAGGATTGCTTGCGGTCAGGAGTTCGAGACCAGCCTGAGCAAGAACAAAACCCTGTCTCTACTAAAAATAGAAACAAATTAGCCAGGTAACTATGGAAAAAATTAGCTGGGCATGGTAGCACATACCTGTAGTCCCAGCTACTTGGGAGGCTGAGGCAGGAGGATCACTTGAGCCCAGGAGTTTGAGGTTGCTGTGAGCTAGGCTGATGCCATGGCATTCTAGCCTGGGCAACGGAACCAGGCTCTGTCTCAAAAAAAAGGGTTGATTATGGTCTCAGTCTTGTTTTATAGTGCCCGGATTGGGACCTCCCTATTGTTCAGACATCACCATGGAACCACTTTGGAGTTTGGAGTTGCATGGCCTGAGTCTTACTACCCGTCTGGGGTGCTCTAGGTCAAATTCCGGACTCTATGGTACCTATGCAGCTTGGCCTGTGGGCTAGAGTGTCTTCTGCTAGCTGGTACACTAAGTTCTGATTGGCAGATTCTAGGGTAGTCTCTCCTCACCCAGGTATGGCAGTAGCTCAGGGCAGGATTAAGGGAGGACAGGACCAAGATGGGGGCCTGGGACCCACCCTTGTCCTTCCTCCCAGGTGGGGCAATTGCACCAAGGCAGGGCACAATCTTTCGTCCCTAGGATACCCGGAATCCCTTGCTAACTACCTAACATCTCCCCACTTTGTATTCTAGAGGCCCAAATCATTGGGTAGGGGGCATTGGCTCATCTTTCTGCTTCCTACTGAGTTGAGGGGTGATGACCCCTATTAGGGTGACCTCTTATAGGTTCTCCGGGGGTCTCTCCAGGGTACTTCAGTATATGTTCTTTGTACACTGTTGTAGTTATAGGTATGAGGAGGAGGTAGGCGCCAGGGCTGACAGAGAATGTAGGACTATTTGTAGTTTGATGGCCTCTAGACAGGATGAAATAAATGTAGTTAGAAAATTTATGAGGATTGGCCCTGATATAAGAATTTCCAGTAAACAAAGTAACAGGGTGACCAAGGGAATTATTAAGGACATCCACCCTGGCCTAGAGGTCTCACCTCAAGTCTGGAGATTGGAGGCCGACTCTAGGATGGCATTGATGTTGTCCTGAACCTGTCCTGACTTGTTAACAAAGAAGCAGCACTGTTCTTTTAAGAACAAGCAGGTGCCCCCTTCTGCTGCAGTTAGGAGATCAAGGGCCTGCCTATTTTGTAAGGTGACCTCTGCAAGTGAATCTAACTGTTCCTGTAGTAGGCAAGTGTATGCCTGGTTTTTATCAGGGCTTGTGCTGCCTCCTCAACCAAAGACTGCTGCAGGCCCGGGGATGTGCCTCCTGTGGCTATTCCAGCAGTGACTGCTGTTCCCATAAAGGTAGCAAGTGGTGGTTTTGTTTGCCAGGGTAAAAGGTGTTTTACCCATGGATAAACACTTCGTGCTACTTATCTGAAGGAGCCACAGCAGGAGGAGTTTGCTTGAAGAGGTACTGGAAATCCTCCAAGGGAGTACATGAGTATTTGTCTCTGGTGTTTGGAGTCCTTGTCTACAGGGGCCGGATGAGTTTCATTTTGGTCTTTCCATGACTTCATCCAAGTGGGTATCCCTGGAACCTTAATAGCAGCTGGGGTAGAAAGTAAGACTGGATAAGGACCTTTCCACACCAGGGTTAGCTGGGATGTGGGGTACCTATCCTTCCACTGTTTGATGAGCACTAAGTCCCCGACTGACAGAGAGGATTAGGGGAAGAAGGGTCTCTAGGCAGTAGCTTGTGTTCTTGTAATGTCTGCCAGAACTGAGCTACTTAAAGGGCATGTTGGTGTCCAGCCGATTCCTATGAAGCAAAGGCAGGACTGTTGTCATTCTGTAAGGACCAGGGCAGGCCAAAACGAGGTATCATGTCCTCCATAAGTCTTAGGGAAACTCCAGCAGCCTTTTCAGTCCTGCCATGAAGCTTCAACCCAATTAGTAAAAGTGTCAATAAACACTAATAAGTGCTTGTCTCCTCTATAGGGAAGCATTTGGATGAAATCTATTTGCCAGTCCTCACTGGGGTATGACCCGTTTCATTGAGCCAGAGAGGCAAGTTTTACCCTCAAAGCCCCTTGAGGATTATTGGTTTGGCAGATGGTGTAGAGTGAGGTAACTTGTAAGAGGCCTGTGAGGCTGAGTTCCTCCTGAAGGTAGAAAGAAACCCACGCTCGCAGTTTAGAAAGTAAGTCACATCCTAGCTGGTTGGTGGGACAATGTCACATCCTCCCACAAACAAAGCAAAGGGAGAGTAAAGAATCGTTTGGTAGGGACCCCAGAGACTCCAGTGACCATGCAGGATTAAGAGCTCAGTTTCCTGGAGTAGGTGAGGAGGACAGAGTGGGCAGCCCTGGTATCAAGAGGAAAATTCACTGGCCTGCATGCCACCAGGAGGGTTACCCTTGGCTCCAGTCCAGTGATCATTATCTGCCAGGAGGGCTGACAGGAGCGGGCTCCTTCATTGTTGTACCATAATCTGGTATGGGGACCGACTCCCCTCCTGGGATAATCCCATAGGGCAGAGTATGGTCCAGTGACCTGTTTGATGGCACCAGTGACAGGGGGCCTTGGGTGGCCTGTCCTTATTGGGGCAGTTCTTGGCCCAGTGCCCTTTCTGTCAGCAGATGTGGCATCAGAGATCCCTTCCTTTGGTGGAGGCTTTGGCCATTGATCTGAACGTGGGTGCCAATGCTGTCATTAACTGGGCATGCCTCGCCTCCTTCCTCCACTCCTTCTCCTGAGCCTGAGACTTGAACTCAGAAGTTGTTATAGAAAACAGAATTAGCAGCAGCCACCATACCATCCAGCGATAGATGGTTGGGTCCTGGACAAGCTTCTGGAGCTTTTTCCCAATATGTGGTGCTGCTTGGGTCAATAATTTGTCTTTATTGTCACCCATCTCTCATAGGAACTAAGACCGAGAGTGGTATGTCTCTATTGCCTCCCAGAGCCGATCCAGGAAGACTGTGGGGTTTTCCTTGGGCCCCTGGGTTATGGTGGAGACCTTGGAATAGTTGACCGCCTTTTGCCTGGCGGCCTTGAGGCCAGCCTGGCTGCATACTAGAAACTGTGTTCTTTCCCACTTCTCTTCTGAGGATTTATCATCACACCCTGAGTCAGGCACAGACACTGCTGTTTCACCCAGTGGATATCTAGGATCTGTAAGGTGTAATCTGGTGGTAAACTTTTGTGCCTCTGTTAACACCATGGATTTCTCAAAATCATTTAAAGTCTCAAAATCATAGAATAGCATGTACATCTTTCTAAGCCAAGTCATAGTAGACGAAAATGCTGGAATGTCTCTAGATCCTTAATCTGGGTGATTGGTTTAGCTTCCCAGATCCTGTTTTATTTGTTTTAACTCTACTAAAGGGCTTATGGACCAGGGTTGGTCTGAATTCCCCTGATGTTTCCACCAAGTGCAGGAGCCGAGTCACATTTCCTCTTGGCAGAGGTAGAGAGGGCACCACCTTCTCTTTGTAGGGCCCCCTTTAGGCCTCCCTGAGGATGGGGGCAGCTCAGGACAGGTAGGAACCTGAGGAGTTCTTAATACCATAGTCTTACTGAGCTCAGTGAATTTTTATGAACTGTATATACTCATGGGGTCAGCACCCAAATCAAGAAACAACATTGCCTCTACTCCAGAAGTCTCCTTCATATCCTTTAAATGCTAGAGTTTTGATGTTATCCCATACATGGTTTGGAATGAGGAATGGCATAATGAATGCCATTTATGAATAAGGGTTAATGGTTCTGCACTCTGGGAGGCCGAGGCGGGTGGATTGTTTGAGCTCAGGAGTTCGAGACCAGCCTGAGCAAGAGCGAGACCCCGTCTCTACTAAAAATAGAAAGAAATTAGCTGGACAACTAAAAAAATATATATAGAAAAAATTAGCAGGGCATGGCGGCACATGCTTGTAGTCCCAGCTACTTGGGAGGCTGAGGCAGGAGGATCGCTTGAGCCCAGAAGTTTGAGGTTGCTGTGAGCTAGGCTGACGCCACGGCACTCTAGCCTGAGCAACAAAGTGAGACTCGGTCTCAAAAAAAAAAAAAAAAAAAAAGGGTTAAGGTTTCTAAAAATACTATATTCAAAGACGGTGATAAAACTTTTATATACCTTTTTTCGTTTAGTCCTCACCGTAATTCTGTGTGATAGATGATGTTTTTTCCCCTTTTTACAAAAGAAGAAACAGATTTAGAGAAGTTAAATAATTTGCCCAGGTTTCCTGGTTGGTGAATGGTAATAAAGATAGGAGTAATTGATGCATGAGATGGTAAGAGCTTGGATTTGATATCTTTGCATATGATTATTTGTTGAACTGAATGGAAGCCACTTGGTTTCTGCTTTCTTCTGGATACTAGAAGACACAAGGTATTATAAGGCGCTCTCCTTTCTCTACTCTCTTAGCACTTTATGCAAACCTCTACTAAGAACATTTCTCACCTTATATCATAATTACTTGTTTATATCTGGTTTTTCCATTGTACTATGAGCTCCTTGAAGGACTCTGTTTTATTCATTCCTGAATTCTGTTGTGCCTGGCATAGAGTAGGTGTGTAGTTGCTGTTGAATAAATACGAAAGAAAAGAAAGCATAAGATCTGGTTACTTAAGAGGATGGACAGGGTAATCTAGATAAGGCAATGCTGTGTGTTCATTAAGAGCACAGGGTCTGGAATCTCTTTCTCTGGCTCTACTACTTATTAGCTATGTGACCTCTAGCATCAATTTTCTCATCTGTAAAATAGGAAGTTATACTGTGTATCCTGTTAGATGAGATAATTTGTGTTAAAGCTCAGCACAATAATGAAAGCCAAAAAGGCTAATTCTAAGGTTTTGAGTTTAGTTACTAGAAGAACAGCAGTGATGTTGGCTGAAATAGGCGACTCAGAAAGGATAGAGGAGTGTTTCATGTGTGTATAAGGTAATAGTATGATATTCAAAGATTTAGTTCTGGAGCTTGAGGCCAATGTCAGGGTTAGAGAGAGATTTGTGAATCACCTGTCGTCTGGATCTGATTAAGTCAAGATGATTATTTGTCCCATTTTGAGGGGAGGGTACAACATCTGTAAGTATCACTAGTCTTCAAAGTATACCTTAAATGGGATATTTTTTTAAAGCAGCTGATTGCAGGTGGGTGTTGTGGCACATATCTGTAGTCCTAGCTATTCAGGAGGCTGAGGTGGGAGGATCACTTGAGCCCCGGAGTTTGAGAGACCCTCATTCCCACCCCCCTAAAAAAAGCAGATCATTGTATTAAACCCCCAAAGGCAGACATTTAAAAATACTAAAGTAGGAGCCCTTTTGGTTTCACGTGACTTTTTTTTTTTTTTTTTTTGAGACAAAGTCTCACTGTGTTGCCTGGGGTAGAGTGCCATGGCGTCATCCTAGCTCACAGCAACCTTAAACTCCTGGGCTCAAGCGATCCTTCTGCCTCAGCCTCCCGAGTAGCTGGGACTACAGGCATGCGCCACCATGCCCGGCTAATTTTTTCTATGTATTTTTAGTTGTCCAATTAATTTTTTTCTATTTTTAGTAGAGACGGGGTCTCGCTCTTGCTCAGGCTGGTCTCGAACTCCTGAGCTCAAACAATCCGCCCGCCTCGGCCTCCCAGAGAGCTAGGATTACAGGCGTGAGCCACCGCGCCCGGCCACGTGACTTTTTTTTTTTCTTTTGAGACAGAGTCTCACTCTGTTACCCAGGCTGGAGTGCAGTGGTGTCATCATAGCTCACTGCAACCTCAAATTCCTGGGCTCTGGTGATCCTCCTGCCTCAGCCTCCCAAATGGCTGGCACTACAGGTGCGTGCCACTATGCCCAGCTACTTTTACTATTTTTTGTAGAGACAGGGTCTCACTCTTGCTTAGGTTGGTCTCAAACACCATGCCTGGCCTTCACATAACATTGTGAGTTGAGTGATCAGTTCTTTGGGTGAAGGGACCTGGATGCAAATAGATTTTGATTGGCTGTAGTATGGACTGATTTTTTTAAATGGGAATAAGTTGTATACTTGGAGGGGATGACTGTTGTGTTCAAATATCTGAGGACTTTTAAGTCAATGTGTTGTCAATTGTTTCATATGCAGATAATAGAATCCCAACAGACTGGCCAGTGTATAATAAAAAGTGAATTTATTGGCCTTCATTACTGAACATTCCAAGGATAGATCCTGACTTCAGGCCTAGCTGGATCCAGTGACTCAATGATCTCATCAGGACTAATTCTTTCTCCATCTTGGCATTGGCTGCATTCAGGCAGGCTCTTCCCAGGTGTTGGCAAGAGTGGCCACTAGTAGCCTCTAATTTTTATATCCTCAGAGTGTCAAGTCCAATGGAAGGTGGGTGACTTTTTTTCAATGAGCACAACAAAAGCCCTGGAGTTGAGTCTCATTGAACTGATTTAGTTTATGTACCAATTCTTCAGCCAATTACTATAGTCAGCCTGGGTCATGTATCCACCTCTTTGGAGAGGAGGCAGCCTCACCCAAAATGTAGAAGAGGGGGGTATCCCATAGGAAAGACTAGGGTGCTGTTACTAGAAGAGGGGAAAATTGATGCTGGGCTGGCAAAAATAACATATCCATTACAATAAGAAAGATCTTTTCCGTGTCCCCTATTTCTACAAATCCATCTCTTTATTTGATATTCTAACTAAAATATTAACATATATGAATTTCCTGCTTGAGAGCAAGTATGGACTTCCCCATCTGATAAAAATAATAAGAATTAACACTCACTGATATAATGTTTTCTACATGCCGGGTGCTGTTCTGAGCACTTTAGGTATGTTAATAAACTAATTTGATCTCTGTAAGGGCCTTGTGATGTAAATACTGTTGTTAACCCAATTTTAAAGATGAGAAAATTGAGGCATGGAGAGATGAAGTCACTTGCCTGAGGTCACATAGCTAATAATGTTTTGTATGAAGAGTGAACAATCTTTAGGCATGGCTGTTATACCAGGCTGTTATGCCAGAGTTCACACTACACCATCTTGTTTGGAAATCTGTCAGGAATAATACTGGAACCTTTTTGCCATGTTTTGGTCTTTCCTCAGCCTTTTACCTAAAGATTAGGAATGAGTGTGAGTTTAGCTTATTGAAGTCAGGGTAGAGCCCAAGTTATTACTACTTATGGAGAAACCTACCTCTAATGCACCTATGAGAGTCAGAGTGAGGAGGAACACTTCTAATATCACTACTTAAAAAAAATCCTTTATTATTAAATAAAATAGAGAATTAGTAAGCCACACATAACAATGTATCGCACAGTGAATTATTATAAGGTGAACACTTTTGTGACTATCATCCAAGTCAAGAATTGGAACTTTGTCCCTTAGTCCAGAAGCCCTTTCATATGTCTCAATCACAGACCCTTCGCTCCTCATATGTAACCATTATCCTGACTTTTATAGTAATGACATCTTTGCATTTTTTTAAGTGTTTTTACTCAAATGAATATCCCTAGGCACTATAGCTTAGTCTTGCCCTTAAAAAGTTTTTGTATGTCTTTAATTATTTAAAAAAATTTCTTTTAGAGACAGGGTCTCACTCTGTCACCTAGGCTGGAGTGCAGTAGCCCAATCATAGCTCACTGTAACCTCAAACTCCTGGGCTCAAGCAATCCTCCCACCATAGCCTCCCGAGTAGCTGGGACTACAGGTGCACCATCACAGTCGGCTAAGTTTTAAAAAAAATTTTTTTTAGAAACAGGGTCTAACTATGTTGCCCAAATTAGTCTTGAACTCCTGACCTCAACTGATCCTCCCCCCACCAACGCCTGCCTCCTAAAGTGCTGGGCTTATGGTCATGAGCCACCACTCCTGGCCCAAAGTTTGTAATCATGTGGATGAAAATAAGAAAAGTAAGAACAGTGTAAGAAGTTTATCATAAAGCTACATGTATTCAGTTTAAAATATTCTGAGTATGCTCTTCCTATAGTTCTTAATTTTATAGTAAATGGTAGGTTTTTTTCAAAAGACTGTTTTTACATGAGGTTGACCCTTCCCCCAGATCAGTTATCATGTAGTATATGATGTCATATTTAATCATCAAAATAGAAGAGCCACATTCCAGGCACTTCACAGAGAATACATTAACAAATTCACTAATGTACAAGATCCAGTAAAAGCATATCTGACAGGAATTACATTTTAGATAACTGCCTCAAAGGTGTACAGTCTGTCCTCTAGCTACATACTTGAAAACATCCCTCTGGATTAAACCAGACTAGTGGAGAGTGACATTCCTGGGCAGCCTCATGCTGGTCCCCTGTAGAATTGCTTTTTCTGTTTTGTGGTAGGATACCATCAATTTAGGTTGAAAGATGCCTTGTGAAGTAGCCTGATGATCATCTCCTTGGGTCTCCAGTGAAGCTGTTTTTTTCTCCCTTGACACAGGGGCTTGCTCTGTCACCTAGGCTGGAGTGCAGTGACCTCATCATAGCTCACTGCAACCTCAAACTCCTGGGCTCAAGCGATCCTCCTGCCTCAGCCTCCTGAGTAGCTGGGACTATAGGCATGTG
>NW_012136303.1:1826506-1828767 GCF_000956105.1 Propithecus coquereli
TAAAAAAAAAAAAAAAAAAAAAAAAAATTTTTTTCCAAATGCTTTGTACCATTTAGTCCAGTAAATGCAGTAAAATTATATTCCAGATTTTTAAGGAAAACCAGTTAAGTCAAGCCTGCAAGATACAGCTTTCTCAAGTGTCTGGAATGCCAGTATGAAAATAAAAAATCAAGTTACATGGATACATCCAAGCTTTTTTATATGTAGTGATGAGTACAAACATTAATAGAGATAAAATACTGATGCAAATAACACACTCTATTTTAAATTTTTATAAGCATTCATTCATTTAATTATTTAAGAGAGAGAAAATGAATATGTATTCAATGAGAAATGCCTGGAAAAATAAACATTAAAATATTAACAGTGACCATCTGGGTGATAAGATTACAGATCTTTGACCTTTTCTTCATTTTCTGAATCTTTAGCAATGAGCATGTATTATTTTATAATTATTAAAAAGCAACAAGAAAAAAATTTTAAATAAAACACTATCATATTTTACATGTTGTGTTATGACCTGATTTTCATTTAAGAATATTTCATGGACAGCTTTCCTTCAATAAATGTAGACCTCTAGTATACTTTTTTATTTTAACTCTTAATTTTCAAATAATTTTAGATTTTCAAAAAAGTTACAAATATGGTACATAAGGGTTACTGTTATCCAGCTTCTTCTAGTGTTAATATCCTGTATTATCATAGTACAATGACCTAAACCAGAATATTGACATTGCTATAATGCTATTAACTAATCTACAGACCTTATAAGAATTTCACCACTTTGCTCCACTAATGTCTATTTTCTGGTCCAACATCTAATCTGTGATTCCACTTTGCATTTAGTTGTTTTGTCTCTTTAGTCTCTTCTAATCTGGGACACTTCCTCAGACTTAACATTTTTAAGAGTTCTGGCCAGTTACTTTGTCACTCAGTTTGGATTTGCCTTATGTTTTCTCACAATTAGATTGAGGTTATGCTTTTTTTGGCGAGGATATCACATTTTTGGTACAAGGACTAGAGAAGTGTTTTTATCTCCGTCTTAGTGTATCATATTAGGAGGTACTTGATGTTGATGTGATAACTTTGGTCACATGGTTAAAATAGTGCCAAGTTTATCCATGTAAAATTATTATTTTTCCCGTTGCAAATATTCTGTTTCTCATCATATTTTTGCCTACTAATTTTTTTTTTTTTTTGAGACAGAGTCTCACTGTGTTGCCCGGATTAGAGTGAGTGCCGTGGCGTCAGCCTAGCTCACAGCAACCTCAAACTCCTGGGCTCAAGTGATCCTCCCGCCTCAGCCTCCCAAAGTGCTAGGATTACAGGTGTGAGCCACTTTGCCCAGCCTTAGTGAAGGGTTTAATAGCTGTGTTACACAGCAATCTCTTTATGGGACTCCTTCAGGGAGATTTTTTTCTGGTCCAGTTACATTGCTCTTCAGCAACAGGCTTTGTTTTATTTTATGACCACCATGAATTGTGTAATTGATTAGGTTTTTTTTGCTTTTTGTTTTTTTTTTTTTAAGAGACAGAGTCTCACTCTGTTTCCTAAGCTGGAATGCAGTGGCATGATCACATTTCACTGTAACTTTGAACTCCTGGGCTCAAGCAATCCCCCTGTCTCAGCCTCCAGAGTAGCTAGGGCTATAGTTATGTACCACCATGCCCAGGTAATTTTTTAAAATTTTTTGTAGAGATTGGGTCTTGCTGTGTTGCCCAGTGTGGTCTCAAACTCCTGGCCTCAAGTAATCTTCCTGCTTTGGCCTCCCAAGGCATTGCAATTACAGGTGTGAACCACTGGGCCAGCCAAGTTTCCTTCTTTAGGGTGGATCTATAAAGTTTAAAGTCATATTTATGGCCCATTCATTACAAATATGTAGTTTTTAAAAATAGGCTTTGTAGCTTTGATTTTATTTTTTAATTATTTATTTTTGGATAGGTAATTCAGTCACATGGTTCAAAAATCAAAGGTGCAAAAGGCTGTATGATTTAAAGGCACCCTTCTACCACTCTCCTATAGCCACTTGGTTCCATTCCCTGGAGGCAACCATTGTTACTGGTTTCTTAATGTATCCTTCTGAGATATTTTTTGCATTTATAAGCATATACATTTTATAGGTTTTTGTAGCTCAATTTTATGTTTTTTCGTATCCTTTGTCACCCATTAAAAAAATTTTTTTTGGCCGGGCACAGTGGCTCATGCCTGTAGTCCTAGCTCTCTGGGAGGCCAAGGCGGGCGGATTGTTTGAGCTCAGGAGT
>NW_012136303.1:1832850-1833504 GCF_000956105.1 Propithecus coquereli
TGGCCTTGCCCACTAATTTTAGCATCCACTGATGAACTTGCCTTTCACAATTATTAGTGTGGGGTCTGATGGTGATTTTCTATTCCACAGTTCCTTCTACATTTGATCTTTAGAATTCTCTATAAGGAAGAGCTCTCCTTTCTCTTCCATGTATTTATTTATTCAATTATTTATAACATAGAATAATTTTTAATTATGAAATTTTCCATCATATATAGATATATAGATATATATTATATCAGAACTCATTTAAATAAATCTCCATTAATGAACATTGGGATTATTTCTAATTGTTCCATAATCTGAGCACTATAATGAACGTATACCTCTTTGGGTACTTGTCCAATTATTTCCCTTGGATAAACTGCCCTAAAAACTATCATTTGTGGGTCAGAAGGCACACACTTAAAAAGTACACATTGCACTGTAGAAAAGTTAATATAAATGCCACTCAAACAAGCAGCATAATTGGAAATGAGTGTGCATTTCCCTATACTATGGCAACATTTCTCACCATCTTCTAATTTGTTATCTTATTGTGTTTTGGAATGGGGCAGGTTATATATAAATGAAACAATTTTTTAGAGTGGGTGGAAATTATAAGGAAATAGAAGGAAGCTTATAGTTTTTTTTTTTTTTTTTTTTTTTTTTTGA
>NW_012136303.1:1835066-1836270 GCF_000956105.1 Propithecus coquereli
TTTTTAGTTGTCCAGATCATTTCTTTCTATTTTTTAGTAGAGACGAGGTCTCACTCTTGCTCAGGCTGGTCTCGAACTCCTGACCTTGAGCAATCCACCCGCCTTGGCCTCCCAGAGTGCTAGGATTATAGGCGTGAGCCACCGTGCCCGGCCTTCATATATACTTTGAGAATAGTTTTTTTTTTTTTTTTTGGCTCTTCTATCTAGTCTTTCAAAAGCATTCAACTTGATCCTCACAGAAATAAAGCTGTCTTTTGTGGTCATGTTTTATTATCTCTGTACTGATATCTGATTGAATCACAATAATAAGAACTACCGACAGAAACAGAAATAATTTAAGAGACTCTTAATAAGCACACAACTCAGTTATTGGGAACAGGTATATGTGGGCATGCCAAAGAGTAGCCGACTAGCCACAAGGGTTCAGTGTGCTATAGGCCTTAGGCAGTATGTTTTCTAGACAGAATAAGAACTCCCTGAGAGATTTCTGTCATGTTTTTATTATGCTACAGCACCATATTCCCTATTATCTACATGTCTTTGCTCCTGCTGTTGTTTTCTTATGAAGGGGCATTCTTCCCCCTTTCTGTGGTTGGCTCTACTGTTCAGCTATTAGCTGAGGTTTTACCTCCTCCAGAAAGCTGTCTCTTATCACCTTAGACTAGGTTAGATGTTACTCCTCCTATATCTTCCTAAGAATCTTGTGCTTGTTCTTCTTTTCGTGGATCATATCACATTGTTTTCTTTCTTTTTCTGAGACACAGTCTTGCTCTGTTGCCTGGGCTAGAGTGCAGTGGCGTCAGCCTAGCTCACAGCAACTTCAAACTCCTGGGCTCAAGCGATCCTCCTGCTTCAGCCTCCCAAGTAGCTGGGACTACAGGCATGCACCACCACGCCCAGCTAATATCTTTCTATTTTTAGTAGAGACAGGGTCTCGTTCTTGCTTAGGCTGTCTTGAATTCCTGAACTCCAGGGATCCTCTTTCCGCCTCGGCCTCCCAGAGTGCTAGGAGTACAGACGTGAGCCACCATGCCCAGTCTCATATCACATTCTTTTTTTTTGAGACAGAGTCTCACTCTGTTGCCTGGGCTAGAGTGCTGTGGCATCAGCCTAGCTCACAGTAACCTCAAATTCCTGAGCTTAACCAATCCTCTTACCTCAGCCTCCCGAGTAGCTGGGACTACAGGCATGTACCACCATGCCT
>NW_012136303.1:1836320-1837559 GCF_000956105.1 Propithecus coquereli
TCGAACTCCTGAGCTCAAACAATCCGCCCGCCTCGGCCTCCCAGAGAGCTAGGATTACAGGCGTGAGCCACCGCGCCCGGCCAAAGCTTATAGTTTAACATAGAACTTTCTCATAATGAGAGCTGCCCCACAATGGAAAAGGATGCTCTGTATGGAAGAGAGTTCCCCATTATTGGAAGTATTCAAATCAAGACTTAAAGCCACTTGCTGGGGATGAGGTAAAGGGGTTTGATAAATTCTGAGGCTTTTCTTGGTCCTGAGGGTATCTAGCACTTTGGTTTATAGCTGCCTGCTTATGTCTCCGAAGTCTGAGTGAATTTGGATGTCTTATTTTTCAGTGGTTGAAGGCCTTTCACTGTTGGACTTGGGAGTATCTCCATATTCTGGAGCTGTATTTCATGAAGTAAGTATTCTTGTTTTCTTTTCTGGGTACTAAGAGTAGTTTACTGTCACAGATACCAAATCCTAACCTCTGTTTTGTACATTTAAGAAGATCTATTTTTGAAAATCATTTTTAGAAACAGCCCTTTTTTAGATGTCTTCTGCATAAGAAAGAGGTTTTGCAATTGCAGTGGAAATGATCTAGATTAAGATTGTAATTTGGAAAGCAGATGAGGTTTCTGTAAAAGTTACCATTTTTAATGGCAAATAAACTTACTTAGTTGTAAACAATCCCCAATCCACGAATAGGTTGTATGCTAATTAGCATGTAATTATGTTTTGGAACATGCTTTCCCATGAAAACTCTGACAGCAATGTTGTTTTCTTAGAAAGCCCACAAAAGCCTGTTTAACTCATAAAATTAGGTCTTAAGAATAGTAAAAACACTCTTAATTAGGTCAACATAATCTCTTGTTTGGGTTACTGCAACAGTTTCATGACAAGTCTTTCTGCATTCAGTCTTGCTTGTTTATTCTTTATCCTGCAGTCAGGACCATCTTTCTAAAATGTGAATCTGATTTTTGTCACTGTCTTGTTCAGTACTTTTGAATGTTCACCGTTGACCTCAGAATAATTTCCAAACACCTTGGAGGGGCATACAAAGTCCTACAGACCCTCCTCACCACATCAACCACATGTTTTTCCACTGTCCTTCTCATTCTTAGTAACCATATCATTTTAAAATAGAAGCCTTCGAATTTGATAGTTTATCCCCTAATTTTTATAGTTATCTCCTTCATATATACTTTTTTTTTTTTTTTTTTGAGACAGAGTCTGGCTCTGTTGCCCGGGCTAGAG
>NW_012136303.1:1838927-1857986 GCF_000956105.1 Propithecus coquereli
GCCCAGCTAATATCTTTCTATTTTTAGTAGAGACGGGGGTCTCACTCTTGCTTAGGCTGGTCTCGAACTCCTGAGTTCAAGCAATCCTCCTGCCTTGGCCTCCCAGAGTGCTAGGATTACAGGCGTGAGCCACCGTGCCCGGCCTCATATTGCATTCTTGAAATAGCTTCTGTATTTGTTTTACTCATTACCATATGCTCTTCAAAACAGGTGCTGGCACCTTTTCATTCCTTATACCTAGTGCCTACCTCTATCTGCATACGTATTACAATCCCTCCCTCTCTTCTCTCCTTCCTTTAGTAAAGATTTGTTAAGTATCTACCAAATGCCAGTCACTCTGCTAGGTCCTTGGGATACAAAACAAGACACAGTCTCTGGCTGCATGGTGCTTATATTTCTGAGAGAAACAGACAATTAGTTAGTAAAAAAGAAATAGATTTCAGAGCAAAGAATATCACCAGAGATAAAGAAGTTCATTTCATAATGATAAAGGGGTCAATTCATCAGAGGTCATAATAATCCTAAATGTTTATGTACTATTAGGTACAGAGCTTGGAAATACATGAAATAAAGACTGATAGAAATACACGGAAAAATAGACAAATCCACAATTATAGTCAGAGATTTCAATATCCTTTTCTCAATGATTGATAGAATAAGCAAACAAAATCACCAAGGAAATAGAAGACTTGAATAACACTATCAACCAACTTGACCTAACTGACATTTATAGAACATCCAACAATAGCAAAACACATATTCTTTTCAAATGTACATATAACATTTGCAAAACAGACCATATTCTGGCCCAATAAAACAAGGGTCAATAAATTGAAAAAGATTCAAGTCATACAAAGTATACTCTCTGACCACAGTGGAATTAAATAAAAAATTAATACTAGGCTGGTCCGAAGGTAGTGAGTTATCTCACTTGATTGTTCACAGTCAGTTACAGATTGAACTCCTTGTTCTACTACTTAACCCCCCTCCTCACTACTGCACTTGACTAGTCTTAAAAAAAAAAAAAATTAATACCAGAAGGATATCTGGAGAATCCCCAAATATTTAGAAACTAAGTAACATATTCCTAAATAATCCATGGATCAAAGAAGAAATCAGTAGGGAAAGTAGAAAGTATTTTGAAATGAATGAAAATGAAAATGCAACCTATCAAAATATGTGGGATGTCACTAAAGCAGTACTTAGGGAGAAATTTATAATGCCTGTATTGGAAAAGAAGAAAGATCTCAAATCAATACCACAACTTCTACCTTAAGAAACAAGAAAAATCAGCCTGAGCAAGAGCAAGACCCTGTCTCTACAAAAAATACAAAAATTAGCCTGGTGTGGTGGTGCACACCTGTGGTCCAAGCTAGTTGGGAGGTTGAGGCAGGAGGATCGCTTGAGGCCAGGAGTTTGAGGTTGCAATGAGCTAGCCTGAGCAACAGAGCAAGAGACCCTTTCTCAAAAAAAAAAAAAGAAAGAAAGAAAGAAAGAAAAAGAAAAAGATAAACTCAAAGTAAGCAGAATAGATTTTCTCCCAGTATTCACACTTGTGTAGTCCCCTGTCACATTGTACCACAGATGGTCTGTGTGACCAGTAGAATATGGCAGAAGTGATGGTATGTCACTTTCTAGATTAGGTTTAAAAGACACTGTGGCTTCCATCTCAAAAACTCTCTTGGATCATTTGCTCTGGGGAAGCCATGTCATGAGCAGCCTTATGGGGAGGCCTCTGTGATGAGGAGCTGAATCCTCCCACCAACAGCCAAGTGAGTGTGCTTGGGAGCAAATACTCAAGCCCCTTCAGACTGCAACCTCATGAGAAATCCTGAGCCAGAAGCACCCAGTGAAGCCACTCCTGGATTCCTGACTCTCAGACACTGTGAGATGACCGAGATGATAAAAAATTTTGTTTTTCTTGTTGTTGTTTTTTTTTTAGAGACAGTGTCTCACTCTGTGGTCCAGGCTGGAGTGCAGTGGAGGGATCATAGCTCACTGCAACCTTGAACTCCAGGGCTCAAGCGATTCTCCTGCCTCAGCCTCCTGAGTAGCTAGGACTACAGGCACGTGCCACCATGCCTGGCTAATTTTTAAAAAATTTTTTGTAGAGACACGGTCTTGCTATGTTGCCCAGGCTGCTCTGGCCTGAAGCAGTCCTCCCACCTCGATGTCCCAAAGTGCTGGGATTACAGGCCTGAGCCACAGTGCTTGGCCAATGTTTGTTGTTTTAAGCTGTTGAGTTTTGGGGTAATGTGTAACACAAAAATAGACAACCAATACACTTAGGGAGTGAAAGTAGATAAAGAAGAGTACAGCACTGAGACCTGGGGCACTCCAATACATAGAGGCTGGAAAGGGGAAAAGGAGCTAGCAAATAAAGCAGAGAAAGGAAAATCAAGAGGCTCTAGTGCATGGAAGCCAAGTGAAGAAAGTGCTTCAAGGAGAGAATAAAAACTACATCAAATGCCATTGCAAGGTTGGGAAAATTTGGACTGAAGCTTGATGAATGATTTTCCAAATTGAGATCTTTGGAGGCTTCGGCAACAGTAATTTCAGTGGAGTATGGGGATAAGAGATTGATTGAAGTGCACTGAGGAGAGCAAGTGGAAAGGCAACCTTTTTAAGGAGTTTTACTCAAAAAGAGGGCAAAGAAATGGTGTGGTAGCTAGAGGGAGATGTCCAGTGAAGATTTTTAAAATATGAGAATCTGCATATTTGGTTGCTGATGGAAATAATCCTGTATCCGGATAGGGAAGCTGATTATGTAAAACAGAGAAGATACTTGAATGCGTAGTGTCCTTGAGGAGGCAGAAGGAATGTGATCCCATTCACAGGAGGAGGATTGGCTTTAGATAGGGAGAAAGGAAACTCATCCATTGTCAATAAGGGAAAGGTAGAGAATATGGATATAGATACAGGAAGTTGGTTGACTGGGTAGTGTGAAAATAAGGTGGTTCTCATTTAATTGCTTCTCTTTTCTCAGTGAAATAAGAAATGAGGCTGTCTGCTGAAAGTGAGAAGAGGGGAGGGAAGTTTTGAATGAATAACTGGAAGAGCTATGTCTAGCCACTTAACCATCATTTCAAATTTTGTTTCTCTGAGTAAATGTGTTCTTAGATACAGTGAAGGAACCTAGAACACATTCTTATTCCTCATCGTGTGTGTGTGTGTGTGTGTGTGTGTATGTGTGTGTGTGTGTGTGTGTGTGTGTAAAGAGGAATGAAGGCATGGGATAGTAATTTCCAGCTACCAGAAGAATGTTAATTCTACCTGAATGAGACAACCCCTTTAGGACTGTTAACCTTTAAGAACTCTGAATGAAGGGGCAAGAATAGTTGCTTCCCCCAAATACAGCAGGGACAACTTCAAACTCAGAGTCCCTTGCTCCCCATTACTGAATATGGGTTAATTTGCTTATAAGCTGGGTGCTCATAAATCAAGAGCTACCTATATTTTAATACAGTTTCTCTAGGTCATTAAAGATAAAGAAATAAAATGAAGTCACACCAAATGAAAAGAACATTTTTGAAGAGAAAGTTTATCATGGCTTTGCCTTATTGTTTCTTTCTTAATCTTCAGCAGATTTTATCATCTAGTTCTTAGGGAAAGGTTAGAACATATGAAAGTGGAGAAGAAAAATCTGCACAGGAGAGAAGAAAGGAATTTAGCAAACACGGATTAGATTTTGATTGCCTTCAACAGACATTTCTGTTTTCTGTGTTTAGCCAAGTAGTGATAGTAAAATTGTGAGTTTATTCACTCATACCCTACCCCAAGTGGGAATGGTCACTCAAATGGATGTAGGCTTGGCCGGGCGCGGTGGCTCACGCCTGTAATCCTAGCTCTCTGGGAGGCCGAGGCGGGCGGATTGTTTGAGCTCAGGAGTTCGAAACCAGCCTGAGCAAGAGCGAGACCCCGTCTCTACTAAAAATAGAAAGAAATTAATTGGACAACTAAAAATATATAGAAAAAAAAATTAGCTGGGCATGGTGGTGCATGCCTATAGTCCCAGCTACTCGGGAGGCTGAGGCAAGAGGATCGCTTGAGCCTAGGAGTCTGAGGTTGCTGTGAGCTAGGATGACGCCACGGCACTCTACCCCGGGCAACACAGTGAGACTCTGTCTCAAAAAAAAAAAAAAAAAATGGATGTAGGCTAAAGACAAATTACATTAGCATATGCTTCTCTATAATAATATGTTGTACAATTAAACTAACTATTGTGTATATGTTAGTTCATTATGGAAACCAACCCATTTGCAGATGGGCTTTGTAAGAACTATTTGTTACATTATTTCTGAGACTTGTTTAGAACCATTCTAAACTATCTGAAGCATCAAAACACTTTGAAAGGAGGCTATTGGTAATATAAATATCATGTTACTACTTCTTACAAACAAGGATACATGAAAAAAAGAATTCATTAGTAGATAGTTGTAATCCTTTCAGAACTTTGAAAGGCAAAGTTGAAGCCTCTGCAGAGGTAAAAAATTGGTATCGGGCAGCTAACATATTGAGGTTTACTGTACGCTAGGCACTGTACTAGTCCTTTGTACACATTACCTCACCTAATCTTTCCAAGGCCCCTGTGAAATCGGTTCCTATTCCCACTTTACAGTTGAGGAAACTAAGGCTCAGAAGGGAAAACAACATGCCCAAAGCTGCATAGGTGGAACCTGGTTTTAAACCTGAGTCTGGCCCTGAACCCTTCGTTCTTTCTACCATGCTAACTTGTTCTCACTAAAAAGCCTGTCAGTGACCTTTATTATAGGACACATTGTGCATGTGGTTGGGGTTGGAAGGAGGTGCTCCCGAGTCACCAACATGGGCTCACTAAAAGCAAGTTATGCACTTCCCTTCTGGTTCTGTTGGGTTGGTGAACTGGCTTATAGTAGCAGACCAACCTTCCTGCCAAGAACAACTGGAAAAACAAGATGAATTTAAAAAAAAATCTGTTTGAAGGCATTGAGAAATACCAAGATAGCCAAGACTCAAGGGGCCAAGTTCCCAGAGAGGAAAGTGAGACCAACAGTCTGAGAGGCAGAGAGGCAGAGAAACAGAACAGAAATTGGCTGGTAAGAGGCTAAGGAGCTAAGCAGACCTACCAGCAGTGTAAGGGGGCTGGGGAAATAAAAATCTGAGTGCAGGACCAACCAAGGTGGTAAAGGACTTGGCTTTCAATTGGGACCTCTAAAGACTGTACTCTAGGAGTAAGGGTACACCAGGTACAGGCCAGTCTTACAAAGACTGAACCCAGCTTCTAATTAGCTCAATCCCTAATTAAAGTGATATTGTTATTATTCTAATTGCTTGCTAGAAGCTTAAAGAAATCTTTTCTGGAAGAGAATAGCCTCATCCAGAGCCTCTACAATTTTTCATACAAAATGTCCATCATTCAGTCAAAAATTACCAAGCATAGTAAGACAGAAAAAAAGCAATAAACAGATTCACAGGTCATTTATATATTGGAGTTATCAAACTTGGACTTTAAAATAACTGTGATCAATGATTAATATGTTACCCAGTTGTGGCACACACCTGTAATTCCAGCTACTCAGGAGGCTGAGGCAGGAAGATCAGTTGAGGCCAAGAGTTTGAGACCAGCCTCGGCAATGTATTAAGATCCTGTCTCTTAAAAAAAAAAGTGATTGATATGTTCAAATAATATTCACTTGAATAGCCTAAAAAAAAGCTCAAAAAATAGATGAAAAGATAGAGAATTTCACGAGAGAACTAGAATATATAAAAATGAATCAAATGGAAATTCTAGAACTGGAAAACATAATAAATTAAGAATGCAGATGAATTTAGCAGATTACACAAAGCTAAAGAGAAGGTAAGATTTGTAGAAAATACCTAGACTGGAGCTTGAAGAGAAAACACAGAAAAAACCGTAAGAGATCTATATGACATGGTAGAAGGTCTGACATATATGTACCAGTGGAATTTCAGAATGGGAGAAAAGACAGAATGAGGCAGAACCAGTATTTTGAAGAGATTAGTAGTTGAGAACTTTTTCAAAATTTACTAAAGATTTTAATTCAAGAAGCTCTATAAACCCAAGCAGGATAAATTCAAAGAAAGACATAAACAATTTTGCACATAAATTCAAAATAAAACTGCTCAAAACCAAAGAAAAAGATTAAAAACAGCCAAAGGGGGGTAATTATCTTTAAAGAACAGTAAGATGGAAACTAACTTCTCAACAGAAATGGTGGATCCCAAAGACAGTTAAAGTTATCTTTATAGTACTGAAAGAAAACATCTGCCAATATAGAATTCTATACTAAGGGAAAATATTTTTCAGAAATGAAGGCATGACCACAGAGAAGGTCTACAGAAAAAAATACAAAAAAGAGAGTGAAAGAAAAAACAGAAATGAAGGCAAAGCCAGGCACGGTGGCTCATGCCTCTAGTACTCGTTACTCCAGAGGCTGGGGCCTGAGCATTGCTTGAGCCCGGGGGTTCGAGACCAGCCTGGGCAACATACTACTTGTCTCACAAAAAAAAAAAAAGAAAAAAGAAAAAAAAGAAATAAAGGCAAAGTATAAAACGTTTCCAAGTAAATAAAAATTGATAGAATGTGTTGCCAGCAGACCTGCATTATAAAAAAATACAAAAAGGCCAAACAATTATTATCCGCAATAACATCATGGAATGTAGCAAGGAATAAATAACAGTGGAAAAGTAAATATATGGGTAAATCCACATGAGTATTGATTGCATGAAATAATAATGTCTTGTGGATTTAAAATATATGTAGAATTGAAATTATAACAATAACAGAAAAGTCTAGGGCAAGTTATATGGAGTTAAAATATTCAAAGATTTTTTTTTTTTTTTGAGACAGAGTCTCACCCTGTTGCTCCATGTAGAGTGCACTGGCATCACTGTAGTTCACTGCAACCTCAAACTCCTGGGCTCAAGCGATCCTCCTGTCTCAGCCTCCTGACTAGCTGGGACTACAGGTGTGCACCACCATTCCCAGCTAATTTTTCTATTTTTTTAGTAGAGATGGGGTCTTGCTCTTGCTCAGGCTGGTCTTGAACACCTGAGCTCAAGTGATCCTCTCTCCTCAGCCTCCCAGAGTGCTAGGATTACAGGCGTGAGCCACTACACCCAGCCTCAGAGATCTTTATATTGTCTAGGAAGTGGTAAAAATAACTGTTTATATTATACTCTAATTAAAGTCAAGGATGTATGTAATGTAATCTGGAGGTTAACCACTAAAAGCATAGTGACTAAATGTATAACCAACAAGTTAATTGAGGGGAAACTGGAATAATAAAAATAATGCAGAAGAAAGCAAGAAAGGAGAAAAAATGGAACAAAGGGGAAATAAAATAGTAAGATAGTAAACTTAAATATAAATATATCAGTAATTGTATTTCGGTTGTCTTAGATTGGGTTAGAAAAAAATAATTATGTATTGCTTTTAAGAAACATATACATCTTGCATAGAAGTACACAGAAAGGTAGAAAGTGAAAAGATAGAAAAAACTATATTATGCAAACATTAGCCCAAAGGGGTTGATGTAGCTATACTAATATCACATAAAGAAGACTTTAAGGCAAGAAACCTTATTAGAGGTGAAGATTATTTTATAATGATAAAACATCACTTTACCCAGAAGATACAGTATTTGTACATAGAACAACATCTAACTGCATAGCTTCAAAATATATAGTGCAAAAATGACATAACAAAAGAAGAAATAGATAAATCCACAGTCATAGTGGAAGATTTTTAACATACCTTTCTCAGTGATAGAACAAACAGACCAAAAAAATCAATATGATAGAGAAGATTTGAGCAAATCATTAGTAAATTCAACCTAAATGTCATATATAGAATGATGTACTCATAAATGTTAGTATGCACATTATTTTCAAATGTACATGGAGCACTTACCAAAATTGACCATATGATAGATGATAAGTAAGTCACAACACATTTTAAATGATTGAAATCATATAGTGTATTTTCTTTGACCATAGTAGAATTAAGATAGAAACCAATTATAAAAACATATAATAAAAAGAGGCCGGGTATGGTGACTCACACCTATAATCCCAGCGTTTTGGGAGGCTGAGGGAGAAGGATTACTTGAGGCTGAGAGTTTGAGACCAGCCTGAGCAACATAGGGAGACCCATTTTCTAAAAAATATTTTTTAAAAAATTAGCCAGGTATAGCTTGCACATTGTAGTCCTAGCAACTTGGGAGGTTGAGGTGGCAGGATCCCTTGAGCCCGGGGATTATAGGTTACAGGGAGCTATGATCACGTCACTATGTCCCAGCCTGGGCAACAGAGCAATGTCCTGTCTCTAAAAAAAACCAAAAAAACAAACAAAATATATAAATACATATGTGTATAAACAAAGAAAACTTTCAAATATTTGGAAATTAAACATTGTACTTTTTTTTTGAGACAAGGCCTTACTCTGTTGCCCTGGCTAGAGTGCAGTGGTATCATCATACTCACTACAACCTCAAACTCCTGGGCTCAAGCGATCCTCCTGCCTCAGCCTCTCGAGTAGCTGGGACTACAGGCTCACCCCACCATACCTGGCTAATTTTTTCTATTTTTAGTAGAGATGGGGTCTCACTGTTGCTCAGGCTGGTCTCAAACTCCTGAGCTCAAGTGATCCTCCTGCCTCTGCCTTCCAGAGTGCTATAAACATTGTACATTTTTAAAGTAGTCTCAATTAAAGAAGAAATTTCAGTGGAAATTAGAATATATTTTCAATTGACTGATATTGAAAAAACAACATATCAAAACTTGTGTGATGCAGCTAAAGCCACACTCAGGAAAATTTATTGCTTTATATAATAAAAAAGAAAGTATTCTAAACAACTTTATGTCAATAAGCTTGAAAATTTAGATGCAATGGACAGATTCCTAGAAAAAGACGACTTATCAAAACTAAGAAAAAAACAGCAAATCTGAATAGTGTTTTATCTATGAAAGAAATTGAATCTGTAATTTAAAATCTTCTCTCAAAGAAAACCCAGGCCAAGATGGCTTCACAGCAAGAGAATATTCCCAAATCTTTGAGGAGGAAATAAGCTTATCAGAGAACAGAAGAAAGGAAAACATTTCCCAGTTCATTTTATGAGTTCAGCAATCTTGGTCCACTATGGAATTCCTCTTGGCTATTATATATGTCTTAGAACCAAAATTTACTTCATACCTTTAGTGTGTTAACAGTTCTTTCAAAAGATACATAATGTGTCAGATTTTGTTCTTTCCCTTAATTGTACAATCCTAGTGGCACAAAATGATCCAGTGATACTAAATAATTCTCCCTCATATACACACTGGCCAAGGGGCACAGAATAGTTTTCTAGGAAAGAAAAAGATTTTTGCTGATAGAATAGTTTTCCCCCTATCTCCTACTCTGGAAACTAATAATAGTAAGATTTAACTTAATTATTTTGTGTGTTTGTTTTTCTCCTGCAGACTCCATTAATAATATACCTCTTTCATTTCCTAATTGACTATGCTGAATTGGTATTTATGGTAAGTAACTTTCCACATAAAATCAATATGTATCTATTTTTAAATTTTAGTTGTCTTTTTTTTTTCTTTTTTGATATGGGTGGGTCTTGCTATGTTGCCCAAGCTGGCTTTGAACTCTTGGGCTTAAGCAACCCTCCTGCCTCAGCCTCCCGAGTAGCTGAGACTACAGGCACATACCACCATGCTGACCTGTTGTTTTCTTGTTTTTAACAAAAAAATCTGTCTTAGGAACTCAGGAGTCTTTTAGAAAATAAAAGTAAAAACTTATGTCTTTAATTTGAATTCATGGAACTGTGGCAGTATTATGGAAGTGTGAGGAATAGTCTCTGATGTCTGAGCAGTTTCAATTCTTTATTCTTTTTAGAATTTGGTTTCTGGACTATATAGTCTTGAATTTTCTAGCTCCAAGATTCTATGATTGGCTTTAATTGTGGTGCTGGTGTGGAAGGCATCCTGAATTTTCTAAGCATTCTGCTAAGAGATTCTGTGAGTCATTATGGAAGAGGACACAGGACTGATGAGACTTTCAGGGGGCAAAAACCTTCAAAATTGAGACGATAGACCTGTGTTTTGAGAGTATAGCAATTTGAAACACTTGTCTAGGGTTGAAAATTTGGGTCAAGAAATACCTAGGAAGTCCACTGAGGTCTCCCTTAGTAATTATAATGGCTGCTGTATATTGAGGACTTACTATATGCACTTGGCATTCATCAGGCCTGCACAGCATTGGGTATTATTCCCATTTACAGCAAATGTAAGTAGCTTGCAATTCTAGAGCAAATGTGGGATACCAAACTGGAGTGAGCCTAGATGGGCTTCTGATCCTCAGGGTTTTCCAATCAGACCCCCTGAATGGGCCTTATCTTTGGGAGTCGAAGTGAGGGCTGGACTTCTGCCTGACTGTAAGAGTTCAGTACTGGGTGATCCACCACCATCTCAAAACTCTAGGCCCCCACAGCATTCCATTACTCTTACACTAATTGGGTTCTATTTCCTATTATTTCTCTTTCTCTTGACAGGTAACTGATGCACTCACTGCTATTGCCCTGTATTTTGCAATCCAGGACTTCAATAAAGTTGTGGTAAGTAGTTGGTAGGTGGGACACAGCTGGTAGAATTTGGTAACCTGCTGGTCTTTGTTATTACAAAGAATCAAAGGTCTTGTATTCAAGGATCCAACTGCTTTAAAATGCTAAGATGTGGGGGTGAAACTTCTGGTCTCTTCAGCGAGCCCTGGAATGACCAAACTCAAACTCATAAGACAGTTTACTAATAGATACAGAAAGGTCAGCTTACTCTGTGTAGTTTACTAATAACTATTAATATCCACACACCTGTGCAAGTTCAGACTTTCTGGAGTAGAGTTGAACAACTGTTATATTAATGAGGACCCTTAAAAATCTTCCATTCCTTTCACCAGTTTTTCTTTTCAAAATGAATA
The DNA here is from genome assembly GCF_000956105.1 of Propithecus coquereli. NCBI lineage: Eukaryota > Metazoa > Chordata > Mammalia > Primates > Indriidae > Propithecus > Propithecus coquereli. Next base: position 1,849,891 of record NW_012136303.1, read on the forward strand.
AAGCTTTTAACTCACCATATCAGGCCTATCTGAGGTAAAATTAGATTCCCAATGCTGTTTCTCTTTCCCTGCAGAAAGTAATCTTTTTTTTGTTTGTTTGTGTTTTTTTGAGACAGAGTCTCACTCTGTTGCTTGGGATAGAGTGCCATGGTGTCAGCCTAGCTCACAGCAACCTCAAACTCCTGGGCTCAAGCGATCTTCCTGCCTCAGCCTCTGGTAGCTGGGACTAGAGGCATGTGCCACCATGCCCGACTAATTTTTTCTATTTTTAGTTGTTTGGCTAATTTCTTTCTATTTATAGTAGAGATGGGGGTCTCACTCTTGCTCAGGCTGGTCTCAAACTCTTGAGCTCAAGCCATCCTCCCGCCTTGGCCTCCCAGAGTGCTAGGATTACAGGCGTGAGCCACCACGGCTGGCGCAGAAAGTAATGTTAACTGGAAAATTTGGCTGGTATTAAAGGCCTGATGCAAACTTTAGTCGTAATCCATATGTAATAGCCAAGGGGAATTGCATAGTGGGACTATTCTCCTATTCCAGGGTTCTGAGAGAATTAACAGATTAACCATGTGTACTTATTCATGTAGTTGTAAAAAAAAAAAAATTGGCTAAAGTCCTCCTTGATTGGCTGGGAGTCTCTGAGAGGATTTAGGTTGGGGTGAGATAAGGCTGAATCTCATTGGCATCTGTTTGTGGTTCATTTTCGCTTTTGTTACCAAGTAATAGAACCAGAAATAGCAGTCTGCCTTTCTGTGTCACTGGTCGTCAGTAACAAATGAAGCTGGTGAATTCTAGAATTTTAGACCTCAGAGAGATTTTTTAAATGTCTAGACTGAAGGTTCTTAACTTGGGGTCCATTTATAGGCTTAATGGGTCTATAAGACCCTTGAAATGGTATGAAAATTGAATGTGTTTGTGACTATGTCATTTTTTCCAAGATTTCATAGCTGTTACTGGTACTCAAAGAGTCTTTGACCCTAAAAGATTAAGAACTACGTTTTAGAGACTTAGTATCACTAAGGCTAGGGTATGTACATGTTAAACTAATAGAGTATAATTTGAAAATTTTAGGGGCTGAAGTGAAATAATTTAACAGGATTCCCTTGAGGGCTACAGATGAAATAATTGGGCATGAGATTTCATATGCTCTGGAGTTCAGAGATAAGGCAGCAGTGGTTATTTTCTTCTCCAAGATAGGTTATGTATGTAGATAGTCTTTGTTTGAAGTTATATTAATATGTGCTAAAATATTTAGGGATGAAGTGTTACGATATCTGCAGTTTACTTTCAAGTGGTCTGGCAAAAAATTTGTGTGCACGTGTGTGTGTGTAGACATAAAGCAGATGTCGCAAAATGTTAACAATTGATGGATCTAGGTGTTTACTGCATTATTCTTTCAACTTTTTTGTGGTTTCAAATTTTTCAATATAAAACACTGGGGAAAAAATAAATCCGTGTGTGTGTGCATATACATGAGATAGATATGTGATATATATGATATAAATACGAATGTCTAAGGGCGGATTGGTAGCTTTCATTTAAGAACACAATCAGATCTTTTCAACCAAAACGTAAAACTGAAAACAAAACAAAAAGCAAAATGTAAAACTGAAATGTGTTTTAATGAAAGTCAATTAGAGATGCTAACATCACATGTATTCCTTTTTTTGTTGTTGTTCGACCATCATAAAAACACCTCTCACACCCCCCAGTTAAAACAGTTTTTAATCTGGGGTGGGGGGGCTTATGGAGAAGCAATGAAACTAGGTTTTAGTTAGTTTCCTAACAAAGTAAGGCTTCAGTGTCAATAGGAGAGATACCTTTAATTTAGAGCACCAATAATTTTAATTCATTTGTTAATTCTAAGTTTATATGGAAACATATATAGATGTTTTTCTTTGTGTGATTTAAAGAGGGAGAGAGAAAACCAAATGAGTTGTTGTCAATACCGTTTTTTAGTGCACCAAGACTGAATCAAAATGTGGAATATTTTTGTTTCTCTATCTTCGGAGTTCAGACTATTAGAGCATTGGATTTCTTGGTCAGAATAGGAGTTTTATTTATGCTATGTTGAAAATTTACTCTTTCTCAATGGTGGATTTTGATGACACTAACGTACTACTGTTGATTTAGATAGAATATCAGCATGTTTTCCTCTGAATCTTCTCCATTTTGTCAGAAGGGTCCATATCCTACAGTCTGGAAGTATTTTAATCTTGCTGGGATTTGAGACTTTTTATCCCTGGTAATAAAACTCTGTCTACACCCAAATGTGTCGTGGAACACTATGGCGCAGAGAGGGACCCCACTCCCACCCCATCTCCAGCTGTTAGCTTGTGGACTACGAATGCTGGTTGAATGTGACCACTTGGTTATCGTAACATTTTACATCTACCTCACTTGACAAAAGCAATGTTAGTGTAATCTGTCTTTTGTTGAGATGGTGCTTCTTATTTGGAACTCAGAGTTCATGTTAAGAGAGCTGCAGGTGGTTTGATAGTTGAGTGATAAAAACCTGTATCCTCTTAATGTGATTAGAGGGTTGTAAATTTCGAGGATAGGCTCCTGAATTTGGAACATGCTGAGGCTAACACTTGGAGAGGGCTGGAGGTGGAGTGTTTCCTCCACCACCACCGTAGTTTTTGGGAATACAGATGGGTGTAGATACAGCTTCAATGATTAGCAAAAGCCCTTTGTATGAAGCAGGGGAATTTCGTCTTTGCAAAACCAAATCTTCCAAGGGACAAGGAAAGGGCCTTATAGGGAAGTGACAAGAAGGAAAGGAAGACTCCACCCTGGAAATGTTTTTTCAATTCAGAAATTTCTATTGGAATATACATATGGAAAAACACACCATCTTGTCTACAAGTTGATCAATGATCACAAAGGTAAGACACCTAGAAAACCACCCTTCAGGTCATTTTTAACCTCTCCTGTGATTGCTTTAAATCTCATCATTGTCAAGACTACTGAATATATCTAGAAATACTTATTTTTGATTTTAAATTGTATTTCCTAATCTCATTTATTTTTATACTTATATTTTCTTAAAGGGGGTATGTGTGTGTTTGCACACGTGTGTAATTTTTAAAAATTTCCTCACATTTTTAGCCACTTTCCTGTCTCTTGCTGGATGCAATGAAAGTTTTTAAAAGGGCTTTTGTCTATGCTTAGAGGAGCTGATATAGGGCCTATGAGATGAGCCATAATGGTGGCTGTGCTGGTAAGATCGAGGAGACAAAAAGAGGCAGCAGAGAATGTGGGGACTGCTGACCTGACTGCCCTTCCTTCTCTCCTGGAGACTCCTTTCAGAAGGTCTTTCTGTTTTAAAGTATTTGAGATTGTGGTTACAAGGAAGTGCTTATCTTCTGTGGCTAGCGCAGTGTCACCTTTGCCCAGGATCTGGTAGTTGCCTCCATCTCTCAATGCAGCCCCGCTGGCTGGCTTCCCGTCTCGAGAACGGTCTGCATTCCCACCTGTCTCTCTGGCTGCCCCTGGATGAACTCCTGTTTCCTTTTAATAGCTTCCTTTGTGGCTCTCACTCCCTCCAGGCGGCCTTCTATTTGCTGCATAACTCCAGAACTCTTAGCTAGTGGGGCCTCCTTCCTGCTACCACTGCTGCAGCTGTCCTCTCTAAGCACTTTGATTGCTGAGCCAGCCCCCTTCCCTCTGATAAAAGCACCTTAGTTTATATTTTGTTCTTTTAATTAAACAACCCCAGCTGTGAATGGCACCATAAATCTTATTGATGATAATTCTCACCACTTGGACTTTGCCAACTGGGAGAAGAATTGAGATAATCAAAGGGAGGTTTTTGAAGTTTGTTTTAGGTTTTCAGATTAAGTCCTAAACCTATGCAAGAAATCTGGTGTTACCTGTATTCCTGTGATGACCGCTTGATTTTCTTTTGAACTGAAAGATACTCTTCTAAAATTTTTTAATTTAAAAAATGTTTAAATTCTGAAATACTTAAGATATGCAAAAATAAAGAATAATACATGCTTGTCAACCTATTTTCAGCTTGGAAAAAACTACACCTAGCAATTGTTTCTGATACTTTCATCTCCCTCTTCTCCCTCCTACCTGTAACTGCTGTTCTGAATTTAGTGATTATCATTCCCACACACGTGGCCTTGACTTTTACTACATTTACAAATATCCTTGAATAACATATATTATTATTTTCCATGCTTTTAACTTTATGTAAGTGTACATAAAGTATACATTCTATTGTGATCTGCTTTTTTATCATTAAGTCTTTAATCATGCACAGATAATTAAGCACTTGCTGCTTTGGGTCCTCTGAAACACTTTTCTAATAGGTTGCAGCTGTTATACTGTCTAAATAAGATTCTCTGATCATTAAATCAGCAGGGTTACCAATTTTGGGTTCAGAGGCTTTTCCATCTGTATTCTGATCCATGTTTGCTTATAAGGTTGACTACCTCTTTTTCATTCTGGAACACACCCATGAACTTGTTGGGACACACCAGGGGAAGTCAAGAGCTTCCCACCCCCGTCCCACTCCCTTTCAACTGTCAGCTGCCCAGCCACACCCAACTCTTTTCCTTTTCTTCATCATGGCCATTCTACACCTCCTCTATGGAAGTAAAATACTTGAAACAAGAGAGTGAGGAAGAAAACGCAAGATACTGTGACATTTGAGATTGTTCCACTTTGCTTGAAAATACTTCTTTGCTGATGGAACTTTGGAATCCTTAGGCCACTGACCATAACTCTTTAAGATGACTAAGAACTTTGCTTTGCCACTTGGTCGTTCATGCAGCCTTTCAACAGATATTGTTTGCCCACTGTGCCAAGTGTTTTGCATGCATGGTAAGCGAACAGACACGGTCCCTGCCGTTATGGAACTTGTAGTCTAGTGAGGGAGACACATTTAGTCACTCACATAAATAAGTGAAAAAGTTATAACTGAGCAGTGTTATGAAAGAATGTTTATAATCGGGGGATTTTACATGGTGGGAGAATGATGAGGAGGAGTGTGACTTTCTGAGGAAGTGATAATTTTACTGAGATCTAAAGACTGTGTGGGAATCAACTAGGGAAAGAGAGAAGAAGAAATTGTTCCAGGTCAATTGCAAAGGCCTGGGAGCAGGAGCGGCATGGCATGTTCGTGGTGCTGGGACTCAGCAAGGGAAGGTCGGGGAGTGAGTGTGAGTTGAGCCTGGAGAGGTAGGGCCAGACCAGAAAGGGAAGGGCTTTTGTCTTTATCCTAAAAGTGACAAGAAGTAATTTGTTTCATGTGCTTTGTCTTTTTTCCCCCTCCAGTTTAAAAAGCAGAAACTCCTCCTAGAACTGGACCAGTATGCTCCAGATGTGGCCGAACTCATCCGAACCCCTATGGAAATGCGTTACATCCCTCTGAAAGTGGCCCTATTGTAAGTATTCCCTGACAAAACAGGGCTCAGTGCCAGCAAACGCAAGGAAAATCTGATGAGACTTTCCCATGTCGTTTGTGGTATTTTTGGAGATTTGCGGTCTTAGTCATCAAGTGTTTGCCGTAGTTCTGTTGCACAACTGGGTTCTGTTGTTCTGGCCAGCAAAAGAGACAGAGCCATTCTGTCTCTGTTGGGACAAAGACTCACACAGGGATGTGCACAATCAGACCCTTCACAAATGCTTTTTGACTTTATGCTGATCTGGGTTCCAGCCTACTTGTAACCAGTGTTTCTAAAGAAAAAGTTCTTAAGTTGTGATATACGGATTGAATAAAAGTCTGGTCTTTATGTGGCTGTTGTGTTGAGCAGCTCTATGTTTCATGTACGGTGTAGTCCCCTGTTGTTCAGAAAACTAAAGTGGGAAACAGATCCATTCCAGCTGGGTGACCTACGTGGCAGAGTGGAACTTACTGAGGTTTTATGAGGCTTAATGCTGCCCTTAAATTTAACTCTTTCAGGTTATTCCCATTTGTATCTCTGAGCTAGGCAAATGTGAATAATTATTTAATCACCTAATAGTCATTGAATATTAATAATATACTAGTTTCTAGGGATGCACAGTAAACAAGACAGACAAGATACGGAGTAAACAGTTTTCCTTATGGAAAAACATGCCCTTAGAGCTTCACAATTAGAAGGGGCTTTATGAGACTGTTTTATTCAACCCTCTAAGTGTGAATTTTCTATTCAGTGTTTTACACAGGTGTCTGTGCAGCTGTTTCTTGAACATCACCTGCTATTTAGAAATGGCTTTTATTTTTCTTCCCACCAAACAGTTTTGGGGTATCAGTTCACATCTATGTATTTCAGAAATATTAGTGGGAACTACCTTAATAGAACCAGAGGTTTAACAACATTATGAATCCCTTATGGACTCATATGTGTCCTGGGGATAGTTTTGTAATAGCAGCAGCTGTTTCTTTAAAGATTGTGTAATAGGCCTATCTGTAATTGCTGGAAAAAACACCAGCAATTTCTAGGCCTTTGGCTTTAGAACTGCTAATCTTACGGTCCTGGGAGGTATTGGATTTAAGGTCTTTATTTGTGAATAATAATTATAATCTCTTCCTGAGACACTGGTATGTTTCTTTCTATCTGATAATCAGAATTATGTAAGTGGTCTACCTTTTCACTTTGTCTGCCAGGAAACTCAGATTTGTAGCCAATTATTACAATGCTATAGAAGACTCATTTGGTCTTCTTTCCCTTGCTTTTACTTTCTCCTTTTATTTATGTTTTTCCTGATCTTGACTCTTTATTTCTATTTTTACCTTGCTATTATTTTTATTATCTGTTCTTATTTTAGCTGCTTCAAATCCTTTGTGGAAGCAGGATAGAAATAAAAATAATAATTCATTATGACTATTTAAGGTTCCCCTGCTCAAAATCATTTCAAATTCATTTTCTCAGTCCATTCCTTTCTGCCTCTGGAAAAGACTAGGCGTTTCAGTTAAACTCTTCCCCATGGAAGGTCAAGATGTCTTTGAAGTTCTATGGCAACTGGCTTGTTGATTTCAGTAGATATTTATTTTGACCTTGGGGTACGGTTCAGTGAATACTGTTTGACTAACAAGAGGGCTAAATCTAAGCTGCTCTAACCTGTTGGATTGGTGTGGCCCATGTCAGAGCTTAGGAACCTGATTGAGGAAAATGTACGTTCCTGGTTTTCAGAGACAAATGTAGCCATTCCTAAGATATCTGGCTCTGGGGGAATTGGTAGAATTTTATCATTTTTGAAGTCAAAGTAGTAGAAAGAACATTGGCTTTAGAGCCAGAAAGACCTGATTTTGAATGTATTTATTAGCTTATGAAATTTGGGGCAAGTTACTTAACCACTGACTCTGTTTCTTCATCTATAAATCTGGAATAAGGTTATGGCTAGTTTACAGAATCTCTGTGATGATCGAGTATGATGGTTTTCCATATACCACATAGCACAGAATAGGCAGCAAAAGTTCAAGACCTTTTACTCATTGGCCCCAACCCCCACTCTATTCTCTTTTACCTGGGAGAACTCATTTCTAATCAGTTGCCTTCCTTTGAGTATGCTTTTAGTAAATCTCTTCAGCATCCTGGCTGTGGTGGCCAGGACTCCCTGGTCCATTGATCAGGATTACTAATGCCATATATGTGTGTTCTTCCCCAGCTATCTCTTAAATCCCTACACGATTTTGTCTTGTGTTGCCAAGTCTACCTGCGCCATCAACAACACCCTCATTGCTTTCTTCATTTTGACTACGATAAAAGGTAAGGCCCTGAAGGAGAGTATAAAGCTCAGTCCCTGATTTATGCAGTTTTGTAACACTTAAGCTGTGGTTTTTTAAAAAAATACAATGCAACACTTGAAAACATTTTTTTAAATTACACAAGTAATACAAGATGATTATAGAAAATTTAGATTAGGCCAGGCGCAGTGGCTCACACCTGTAATCTTAGCACTCTGGGAGGCTGAGGCGAGAGAATAGTTTGAACTTAGAAGTTTGAGACCAACCTGAGCAAGAGCGAGACCCCGTCTCTACTAAAAATAAAAAGAAATTGGCTGGACAACTAAAAATACATAGAAAAAATTAGCCAGGCATGGTGGCGCATGCCTGTAGTCCCAGCTACTTGGGAGGCTGAGGCAGAAGGATCGCTTGAACC